>NC_071398.1:77913530-78220339 GCF_022682495.2 Desmodus rotundus
GGCTCCAATGACCATCTGTGGCCACTGAACAAAGAAAACGGGAGGAGAAGGGAATAAGATGCCCGACCTTGACCCTGCTGGTGCTGGGCTGGAATCCAGGGCTCCCCCACATTCTCCCCCTGTGGCAGGCTCATAAATGTCCACATTTGCTGTACGCAGCTACTAGATGAAGAGATGTTCATCATTCTAACTGAAGACAACTAGCCCAGAGAAGGTGGGACAGCGGTGTGGGAATGTGAGGAATAAAGCATGTGAAAAGGTCGCAGGTGGCTACAATAAATAATGGAAAGGAGAGAGGAGGAGGGCTTGCACACTCAGAACCTAGGGCCCAGGGCTTCTGAGGCTCTGTGGCACCCACACCTCAAAGCTGTCCTCAAATCTTTTTCCCAGCTATACTATAAACTCTGCAAGGGAAGCCCACAAAACTCTGCAAGCTTTGAGCCCACAGCCCAATGGGATGGAGAGAGAGATATGACTACAGGGAGAGGGTAGAGCAGCTGTGGACTCTGTCAACATATCAGAGATCTTCCCGAGTGGGAAACTGTTCTACCATTCATCTCAGCAAATAGAATGCATGATCCAGATGGAGAGCAAAGTGCCACAAAGTGCTGGAAGGCAGGAGCAGTATCTGTGAGGCTTGGTGCAAACTCCAGTATCCTTGACAAGAGGTGTTTGCTAAAGGTGCTGTGACAGTAACAGTAGGGAACAGGACTTAGGGGGCCTCCCAAGTTTGTCACCCAGTAGATCCTTCCCACTTACTTTGCTGAATGACTTCATGGTTTTCTCTTCTGTCAATGACTTGGTCATCCACTGCTGGGCCCCACTGAGCTGGTCATCCCCTTTGATCTCCACAAAGTTGATCTCTTCCCTACCTCGGTTCCTCTTGCCCTGCAGCCGCTTAAACTGGAAAAGGAGAAAAAATGCAGGAGTAGGGTTCTGGGTGGGGGATTAAGAGATGTGGCTAAGGACCCATATTTTATGGAATGGTTTCACGATTCCCCAATTCCATTGCACCCTCACTTCCCCTCTGTATAATACATTCTTCCACCCTACGCCTACCAAGCTGCCCTGATGCCAGATGCATGGCTACTCCCCAGTTCTCCTGGACTCAGGGAAAGGAGGGTCAAGAGACACTTCTAAACGTGAGTGAGTACTGAGAATAACTGGTATGAATTTGCACTCAAATTATTATAAATTGTATCTGCCTAAAAGGACTGCATATAGTTTTCAAATTAAGAATTCGGAAAAAAAAAAAAAAAAAAAGAATTCGGTATAAAAAAATATCTAGGAATTCTCTAAAAATCAGTTCTTTTTGTCTGTTCCTTCTCATTGGTTTGGTATCACCAACTCAGCAGAGCCCGTCGCAGAGCAGTCATCAGTGAGGGAAAACAGACAGCTGGGTAGAGAGGGACCTTCACAGAAAAAGGCCTGGGAAATTTCCTAGGAGACCACACTCTTTCTTCTTCCTCCTCACAAAAAATGCAGATCACTTCAGTCACCCAAAGATGTGCCTGGAAGGGAGTGTGGGTTCTGAGAAATCAAATTAAAACCCTTAGAAACTTCGGTGAGACTCAGGGCTGTGAGGCCTCTAAGGTCACTCTACCCACAAGAAACTGACTTTTGCCAACTGGATGACTCCCTGATGCCTCCTAGGCTTAGAACAAAAAGAACCTAACTATGGAACTTGTCCAGGACATGCACAGGAGAGTGGATGAACACAGTATTAACCACAGGCAGAGAAGTATGCAAAGGTATGGACACCTTCCTGTGAACAGGTAAGTAGAAAAAATTTTTTGTAAGAACCTGCATGGAATGAGGTAGCACCCTCTGTTTCTCCACTCCCCCTCCACAAAAGGCTGGGACAGCCCTACAGATGAAACAATACTTTACATCCTGAGCGTGGCCTGATGGCTGCAGGACATGGGGTCTTCACATGCCCTTGCACTGAGGCTGGGGAGCTCAGCAGCAGGGGATCCAGTTATAAGGAACACAAGGATTACTTACTGTGGTTGCTGTTCCCTCCCAAAATCCATCTCCCCTTCTCTTGTCATGTGAATGAACCCAACATTTAGGCTAGGAATATTACCACTCAACTGAAAGACTACATTTCTTAGGCTCCCCAACAACTAGATAAGGCTATGTGATCAAATTCTAGTCAATGAAATAGAAGTGGAAGTGAACTTAGGAACTTTTGGGAAGTCTCCTAAAAGAGGAGGGAAAATGTCTCCTCTCTTTCTCTTTCCATCCTGCTGGAGGGCCAGATAAAATGCAGATGTGACAGCTGTAGCCTTAGCTCCTATCACTGATCACATGAATACGGACCACAACCTTAAAATAATAATCAGAAGGGGACTGGATCCCTGACAACTTTGTGGGGTTATCCCACCGGCCCTGCCTGGCTTGCCTACCACTAATCTTTTAGGAGGAAAATAATACCTTCTCTTACAGAAGCCCTATTATTTGGAAATTCTGTTACATGCTACCACACCTAATCCTAACTGAATATAGTTTAAAAAAGAATTTCCTTTAGCTTCAGATTTATCTGTGGGTCAAGGATGGTCACTTTTGCTTGTTAACTTACTGCTTCGTCATCGATGAAGGAGGCATCTGAAGCCATTTCCTGGGGGGGAACCAGGGCCGGGTCCTGTGCAGGATAGTAGCCACCACTGTAATAATCCTGCAGCCAAGGGAAGAAAAAACTCACCGAGGGTACGTTGGAGAGGGGACGACAAGGTCTGCCCAGGAACAGAGAAAACCCTCCTGAAAGAGGCAACAGTGACACCCACACTAGACCCCTCAATGGACCAGTTAAAGGCACGGGTCCTGAGGACCTCAACTCAAGAGCAATTTCTTCAGCTTTTCTGATAGGCACCATCCAGACGGATGGGTATTTTTTAGGTAAGGATGACAAGAAATAAGATATTCTCTTTTGCTTCAGTTTACACCCTGTTCCCTCGGCTGCTTCCCAAGAGTGACTCCTACCCTTTACATCTGCTGTGCCCGGAGCTCTGCTCCTCCTGCCCATAAGACCCTAATAAGCTCTGATGTGAGAGGGGTGCGAAGGTGTGAGGGCATGTCATTGCTGCTCCTCATCCTATTTAGAGCCTCTGTGCACGACACAGGGGGACTGCCTATAATAATGAATGGGCGGGGAGGCTTCGCATCTCTGGTGTAAAATCAACCACTGTACGGGTGGCATGGGATTTAGAAAGTTAGGACCAAACCAAGTTGTGTCACCAGGTTTCTGGCTCAGGAATCTGGTGATTCCTCTTAAGGGCGAACTATCCAAATGTTGTAGACACTAGAATATGGCAAGGCCGCTGCTGAGGCCAAGCCAGGCAGCCACAGGGCTGAGACACTATTTCTACCCTGACCACACGTTTTCCTAATCCTTCCATCTTTGTCCAAAATGCCAAAAAAATGCCCCTCTAAGAACATTCATTTTACAGTGACCTAAATGGAAAATAAGGTCTAAGAATTATTAAATCAAAAATACTATATAAAAATCGAGTGATGAGAGCGTAATTTTCCATGAAAGTACAGCTGACCACTGAATAACAGGAATTTGAATTGCATGGCTCCACTTACACATGGATCTGCCCCCCATACTGTAAAGGTATTTTTCTCTTCTCTAGCTTACTTTATTGTAACAGTACAGTAGTATATAATTTATATAATATATAAAATACATGTTAATCGTCTATCATGTTATTGGTAAGGCCTCCAGTCAACAGAAGGCTATTAGTAGCCGAGTTTTGGGGGAATGGAAAGTTATAGGAGAACTTCTGACTCTGTGGGAGATGGGAGGTTGTCAGCCCCCTAACCCCCTCCTTGTTCAAGGGTCACCTGTATTGACAATAAGATATTTACATTACAGGGTCCTCTAGTGTATTTAAAGTGCCTTAATTTGCCCTGGCTGGTGTGGCTCAGTGGACTAAGTACTGGCCTGCGAACCAAATGGTTGCTTGGTTCAATTCCCAGTCGGGGCACATGCCTGGGTTGTGGGCCAGGTCCCCAGTAGGGGGCACTCGGGAAGACAACCACATACTGATGTTTCTCTCCCTCTTTTTCTCCCTCCCTTCCCCTCTCTCTAAAATTAAATAAAACCTTTACAAAAATAAATAAAATAAATAAACAAATAAAGTGCCTTAATTTGCACAGACTGCCTCAATGGTGTTTAGAACTGGATACAGAATTCCATTTTGTTATTCATTTGCTGAATGTAAACCAGGTTTCTGATTTAAATAGCATCTTTTTAAATAAATTTTTGTTCGTTCATTCATTCATTCATTCATTCATTTTAGAGAGAGAGGAAGGGGGAGAGAAAGAAACACCGATTTGTTGTTTTACTCATCTGTGCATTCATTGGTTGATTTTCTATGCCCCCTGACCAGGGATTAAACCTACAACCTGGGTGTATGGGGACACTGTTGTAATCGAGGTACCTGCCAGGGCTTTTTTTTTTTTTTTTTTTTGCTAAAAAGGTCAAAACACTCTCATCTTCCTCCTTCCTTCTAACAATGTTTAGGGAAGATAGATTAGTCCCTGATCAGCTACAGGACACAAGGTTTAACAGCAAATACCTAAGAAACACAACTGTCTAAAGTCTTTGAACTGAAAAGGGTCCCTATCCATGCCCAGACTAAAGATAAGATTAACACTACCAGTCAGAAAAATCACAAAAGGACTTAAGCCTTCCAAGTACCCCAGTCTGGCAGGAACACTTTCTACAGTAGCCCAGCCGGGACCAGCCAACTGCCTATGCTCAACCACTACTTCTCCAAACTTCTCCAAACTCACAGGATCCCTCTCCAACTAAAGAAGCTCTGGCTGCTGGGAAAGTCTTCTTAAATCTATTTACAACCTAGCATCCTATACGCTCCCTCTCTAAGGCCACACAGAACAATCTAGGTAGCTCTTCTAAATAACATTTGAATAAAAAGTTATCATAACTGTTTACTGAGCATTTACCATGTTCCAGGCACCATGCTAAGCTAATGTAATTTTAGCAACCCTACGAGGTTAACATTATCACTCCCACTTAATAGCTGAGGAATCTGAGACTCAGAGACCGTTAAGGATTTGCCCATACACATATAGCTTGGGATTCAAACCCAGCCCACCCTCAGACCTCATTCTCTATCACAGCCCAACTGTGGCCCCCTGGGCCTTGCCTGTGTCCTTTCAACTTCTCATGAATAGGTGAAGGCCTCACCAGTCTTATTCCCCCTTTTCATTCAACTCTCCAGATTCCCTCATTCCTCTCCAGTCCCACCTCTCCCCTTCCTTTCTGTGTTCTTAGTACTTTCCACCTCCAGGAACTCTTCTTGGACTCACTGTGATTAGAAGTCCAGGCCACAGTTCACTTATCTTCATCATCCCTATCTGTGGAACTACCTTGGATTTCTAAGTTAAAGACCATTCCTCTTCTGCCTTCTCCCTATATCTCCCACTAGCTCCTCCAGGAAGATTTTATTTTCAGAATAAAAGTGTGGATTATGTGGTTCTACCTGTTAGATGTCAAGACAGGAAATTTTAGACCAAATATGGTTCAAAATAAAGGTAGTATGTTTTGAGCACTGGATTGAGCACCAGCCTACAGACCAAAAGGTAGCCAGTTGGATTCCTGGTCAAGGCCAGGTCCTCAACTGGGGGCATCAGAGAGGCTACGGATCGCATTTTCTTTTGCACATCCATGTTTCTCTCCCTCTCTTTCTCCTTCCCTTGCCCTCTCTCTAAAAATAAAACAAATAAAATCTATTAAAAAATAAAAAATAAAAATAAAGGTAGTATGTTTTGAGGCCCGATAAATATAGGAAAACCACTAGACGATTGATTAATTCAGCTAAAGTGATGCCCCAGAGGCTGACTCACTGGCTGAAAGCTCTCCCTGATGGCCATGCGCCAACATTCCCTCCTACCTACCTGATAATAAGCACCAGCAGCATTAGCATCGCCATATGTGGAGAACTGACTGTAGCTGTAGTCATCCCCAGGCTTAGGCATCCAAGGGGCCCCGCTTGAGCCTGCTGCCATCTTGAATTCAAGGGGGGCATTGGCTGCATCATCCTGGAAGGCTGGCTCTGGTTCCGTGCCTGGAGGCAGCTCTTCGGGGACAGTGGGAATGGGGTAAGGGTATGGCTCAACTCCAGGTGGCTCAGCCTTGTCCGGGAGGGAGAAAAAGTTCTCAGGGGCTACTTCCTCATCGCTGTCATCCTCCTCCTGCGTGATCTGCTTCGTCACCTGCAGGGCAGCACTCTTGGCAGCAGCCTTGATGGCAGAGGGTGACGGAGTGGTGGTTGTGGTACCCACAACAGAGGCAAGAGAGGAGGGCTTGGTCTTTGAAGCCTGTCTGGAGGGCTTAGTGTCAGAGGAGCCATCCGAGGGTTTCCGAGAGAAGGCATGGGGCAGGAGCAACCTGTTAGTCTCTTTCACAGTCAGGTTTTTAGGTTGGGGAAGCAAGGCGGACAAACCAGTCCCCTGGCCAGATCCCTGGTGAGCCCGGGTTTGGGGAAGGAGGGAAGAAAGATGACAAGTGAAACGTTATAGTATGTACCACTAACGTCAGGAACAAGAATTATAGGTATGTGCTCCAGCCTAAAATCTTACCTGCCCTGTTGCCGTCTCACCTTCACCAATCTGGGCCTAAGTCCTATCTCAGGCCCTTCTGCTGCCTGCTTCTCCCAAGGTAAGATGTCATCATGGTTTTGGTTGACTCCATGCCAACCCAGCCCCACTGCCCTCTGTCACAGAGCCTTTCCTGATTCTGTGTATTTGGCAACTACAATGCTCTTCACCTCATCTTTCTTCCCAAAAAGCCCAGGGCTCTCTCCAGCTGTCCACTCAACCTCTTTCCATGTCCTGAAGGTTCTTCTTAACATGAAAACTTGCTGCTTCCTTTGGACTGGTACTCAAAGTCAAGAACAAGGCTCTGTCCAAAAAAGACGTTCATATGTGTTGCCAAAAGGCCCCTCCCTTGACTAAGAAAAGTCCTACATATGTGTTATATTCAGCTTGCTTACACCAGAGTCAAGCATTTAACATTTCGTAAGAATCTCTCAGATTTTGCTTTTGATACGCTACAGGGCAGCCTGGTCTAACAGTAAAGCTGAGGGAAGATCCAGTTTGAAAAAGGAGAATGGAATAAGGTCACTGGTGTTTGAGTACCAGTATACTACAGCACTCTCAGCTAAGAAATGCCCAGGCACATAAATAAGATTTTTGAGTCAAGCAGGCCAGACAGAACTGTTCACCCAGAAAATGGGCTCCTCACCTTGTTCCCTGTGCTCACAGGTTTGAGTCGCTCTGGCCTGGCAGACCCCAGATGCTCAGAGTCATAGGAACTGAGCGAGGTGCCAGGTGGAACACATCTTCAGGGTATCTTATGAAGTGTTCAACTTCTCAGATGCTACCTGCATCCTGGCTACATCCCTGTGCAGTGCTGGGTCCCTACTCTGCCCTAACAGCTCAGTTTCTGTATCTGTAATATGCATCTCTTCCGAACCCCTGGAAGACTGCACTTTACCACTGGCGTGTCTTCCGATCTGAGCCAGTGTCCTCTCATCACTTTTACGCCAGTCTACCTCCTCCAGGAAGCCACTTTGGTAATAGGAGAAGGACCAGCCTCCTTCAGTCTCAGCATGCCAGTTTCCTCCATCACAAATATGGACACAGTGTCACTCTGGCCAGTTATCTAACTTCCACGTTCCATCCTCCTAAGACTTCTCAGCAGTGGAACTGACACGGTAACAGAGTTAGGGAAATGACTCGGCATTGTACACTTGAATCATGAGACAACCACCTTATGAAGAGAGAACCAACTTTGATCCACACCCAGTGTGGAGTAGAACAGGAAGAAAACCTTGGGAGCCAGAATAAAAAAACTGGGATGAGGAAACAGAGGAAGCAGAGCAAGCAGCAGAGATCATCTCTTGGCACTGTCTGGTTGAAGACTTCTGGTCTTGATTACGGAGCAGCAGCCAAACGCAGCAGGTCACAGTTTGGACTCCACAGGCAGGCTGCCTAAGTCTAAAGCCCAGCTCTGCCACCCCGCAGCTGTCTGACCTTGAGCTCTCAGTTTCCTCATACGTAACACAGGGACAATAACACTACAACTTAGGTGATATTATGAGAGTTAAATCAATTAAATGCTACTGAAGCACTTAAATCAGTGCCTGGTACACAGTAAATGATATTTAAGTATTTATTTTCCAGGCTAAAAATGAGACAGAGAGAAGATGGACAATTTTAAAATACAGATGTTCTAGAAAACAAACTCATAAACACAGAGAACAAGTTGATGGTTGCCAGATGAGAGGGGGGATAAGGGGCTGGATGAAAAAGGGATTAAAAAATACAAATTGGCCTATAGGAGCTACTATAAAGGACACAAGGACAAAATCAAGGGGGAGGGTAGAGGTGGGGGAGGGAGGTGGGACTGGCTGGGGTGGGGTGGAAGGATGGGGAGAAAATGCAGACAATTGTAACTGAATAAAAATTAATTAATTAATTAAAAAAATACAAATTGGCAGTTATAAAATAGTCATGGGGATATAAAGTACAGCAAAGTCAATAATATTAATAACTGTATGATGTCAAGTGGGTACTTGAAAGGGGTGATCGCTTTCGAGGTTATGTAAATGTCTAATCACATGGTGTATACGTGAAACTAATATAATATCATATGTCAACTGTAATTGAAAAGTAAAAATTTCAAGAAATTTTTTAAAATTATTTTATTTATTTTTATTCAGTTACAATTGTCTGCATTTTCTCCCCTTCCCTCCACCCCACCCCAAAATTTCAAGAAATTTTTAAATAAATAAATAAAACATACATGATGTTCCCTAACATCACTTTGACCCAGTCATCGTTTATACTACCCTTCCTAAATAATCCCTCTCCCAGAAATGTAATGAATCCAACTGAGTTCCAATTCATCTCCCTATACTACCTGTCCTGTACGGGAGGTACCACCACCACACTAGAGCCAGGGAACGGTGAGGAGAGGGCACAGAAGCACAAGATCTTATGTTACCAAAGTAAGCAATAATCACACTTAAAATAGTTGATCCTTAAATACCTGCGTTTGACTGATTTGGAAGCCGCTGGGCACTGTAAATCCTGTCTTTCAGGAAGCAACATGGGAAGAGAAGAAATGGCTTCTATTATGTCACAAAGCTTACCTGAAGGACAGTTTTCTTCTTTGTGGGTTCATCTTCCTCAGAATCTGACTAAGGAAAAAAAATGATAAATCGAATAAAGGCCTCGCTGTTTAAGATCGGTGTAGGAAACACATTCAATAAAGCACATACGAATGACTGGACAACAGTGGCCATCTCTAGGCTCCACCTCAGCACAAGGGGCACCCCCACCCAGGCCCAGGGCCAGCCCGACAACAGAGCTCCCCTCCTGCCTTCAAACATCAGAGAATGGCTATGCGCTGACCTCCCCTCCTCTTTCACTCCCCATCCCAGACCTGTTGCATAGCCTTCTTGACATTAATTTCTATTCCTTTAAATTAAAACTATTTCCTCTCATTTAGTCTTTGGTGGAAGTAAAAAGCTATACCCATTTTTCTTCCTGTAAGTCTGCCCACTAGAAGATGAATGGGATTTGGCCCACAATCTCACCCAATCTCAGCTTCACTTCTAAAACCACTTACATAGACTACATAACCACAGGTCTGGGGAACTCCAGTGGGATTAAGTGGTGTGTTAACTACTCTTCCATCAGGCATTAAAGGTCAAAGCCATTGGAGAAATCCATTCCCTCTCCAAGTTTGATCTATTGTCTGCCAAACAGCTGATCGTGTCCAGAAAGAAGGCAAGCAAATGACGACTGCGAATTTGGGGCAAGACGAGAGGTCATCTGTGTTATCTCTCTGACTCATCAGAACTGTTTCTAGTATAAGCTCTCACACTGGAAATATCTAAACTTTTAACTCAATATCAGTTCTCAGTATTTTTAAATATAGAAAGTTGCAAGGCATATGAGTAGCAAGTTTAACATTTTATTTTTAAAAGTATTTCCCAGCCCTGGCTGGAGTGGCTCAGTGGATTGAGCTGGGGCCTGGGAACCAAAGGGTCGCTGGTTCAATTCCCAGTGTAGGGCATATGCCTGCATTGCAGGCCAGGCCAGTAGGGGGCGTGTGAGAGGCAACCACACATTGATGTTTCCCCCTCTCCCTCCCTTCACCTCTCTCTAAAAATATATTTTAAGAATATTTTTACAAAGAGAGAGAGAGAGCCTATTCTACACAGGCCCTATTCTACTCCATGCTGTGTATGTACACAGGGCTTCCCAACTGGTGTCCCGTGGCCGGGTTACAGCTATGATATTGGTCCTCGAAGCCCACCGGGCCCCCTGCAGGACTTGGAGCACGCAGACTCCTGGCCTGCTGGTTTCCAGAGGCAAAACCTGGATCATGTACTCCAGCGTCCTTCAAAGATTTCCTGTGTGTGCCATGATGAAAAAAGTCCCTTCCTTCAAGGACCTTCCAGTCCAATGAGAAAAATGACAAATATCCAAATAACTGTAATAAAGACAGTAAGAGTTAAGGGCATCAAGTGTGGCTCAGATATCACTTCAAAAACTGGTTGTTCCTACACTTGTGCTTTCTTTCACGTAAGTCCCTTGCTTAGAACTCTCTCTCCCCGTACCAATGTCACTACCAGCACTCACTCTCCTGTCAATCTGCACTCTGTACTCCTTATTCCAAACTCCTGAGAAGTCTTCCTGGTGGATCTCACCTTGCTCTTTTTTACTCTGCGTCACTGGTTTGTTGGGATAGGATCACACCAACCCTGATTTATTTGTGCTTTGCTCTGGAAATGTTACGTTTTTCATGTGTGTATTCTTGCCTCTACTCTGACAACAAAGGCCCTACAGTTCAATATTGCTGCACAATAGTCTGTACATAATGATTTTAATTATTTTCTGCCAAATATATTTTAAAAACCACTTATCTGTCTCAGTATTTAACTGTGAGGACTAAGAGAGGGTGGTAGATGAAAGGATACTATGTGTCAGGCAATTTACAATCTTTCACTTGGTCCTTAAAATAACATTTCAAGGTAGGCATTGATATCTCAACTTTATGGTTAAGAAAAACAAGGCTTGGAGAGGTTAAATAATGGCTGAGTAAGTTCCGGCTCCCATGCTTTTGCAACAACATTGCGCCGAACTGTCCAGGCTTCACAGCCACACTGACCAGACGCCACTTGATCCCACAAGACTCGGTCAAGAAAGTACCAGACACAAAATCAGAAATGCAGGTTTGAGTCTCAGCTTTGCCACTCACTGGCTAGGGAATCCCCAATAAGCCATTTAACTAACTCTCCAAGCCTCAGTTAGAAATACTTAGCCATGTCACAAAGGTGTCCTAGAGACTGCCTGAGCTCCTATGAGTGAAAATATATATAAACTAAAATTCTAAAGAGTTCAAGGATTATTATTCTCTCTAGTCCGCCAAAATGTCCAACTCAACCAAAGAAAAAGCTTTAAGCCCCAAACACCTCAGTATTTTCAACCTTTTCTCTCTGTTCTAAATTCCCATTGCCACAGGGGCTCCTGACCGCCTTCCCTCTTTTGACCACGAAGACTTGTATCCCTTCCAGCAGACCACACAGAACCACCTCACTATGGAGTACGTAAGGGTCTCATGGAGTCCCCAGGCACATTTAAACTTTAACATCTTACACAATAGGTTCAATGGAAATAATCTGAAAATAAATAAATTTTATCAAAGTTTAAAATGATTACATTTATAAAATTGTACAAGTATATTCTTATTTTTCAGATACTGTGACAAAAAGTGGTCGCTGTGAAAGTGTAGGCAGATTGTCCTACAACTAATAGAATTGAAGGCACTTCAACTGTGGACAGAAAATTCAATTTCTCCTTAAAGAACAGAGATTATGTCCTGCCTGGTGTGGATCAACTGGTTGGGCACTGTCCCACAAACCAAAAGGTTGCATGTTCAATTCCCGGTCAGACCATATGCCTGAGTTGCGTTTGGTCCCTGGTTGGGGTTGGTGCAAGAGGGAATAGATCAATGATTCTCTCTCATATAGATGTTTCTCTCCCACTTTCCCTTTCTTTAGAATCAATAAAAGAACCCTGGCTGGTGTGGTTCAGTGGATTCAGTGCCAGCCTGTGAACCAAAGGGTCGCTGGTTCGATTCCCTGTCAGGACACATGCCTGGGTTGCAGGCCAAGTCTCCAGTGGGAGGCGCATGAGAGGCAACCACACATTGATGTTTCTCTCCCTCTCTTTCTCTCTCCCTTCCCCCTCTCTAAAATAAATAAATAAAATCTTTAAAAGGAAAAAATTTAATAATATAAATATCAGAGATTGTTTCCATTATACTGACATTTTTAAAAACTGTACAAAGACCTTAGAAAAACCTTACTATTTCTGGATTTAGGGGACTGCTATGGCTACTCACATCATCCTTCTCTCTTTGAACGTATCATGTGAATCCACTAAACCCCATTATAAATCATCTCATGATGGGCACTAAATATGACAGACTCTCTAAAACAGCACACTAAAACAAGGCCCTCAAAAAATGTGCTGAGCCCCTAAACTCTTGTTAAGTCATGTCTGTTGATTTTTGAAGGAAGGGTAGAAATAAATGTACACCCCTTAAAGCTGACAAAACAGGGCTCAGAGACACTCACTAACCACCTAGGACCACAGAGTAAGTTCCAAAGGATTGGAAGAATGCCAAAATAAATTAAGGACCACCTTTTGCCCCTAGGATGGAGTAGCTAAAATATATAACTGTAGCCAACTCCATCCTAGAAAGGGGTGGAAAGGTGGACCTCGCTGGCTCACTATGAAAAGAAGTTCAGGTACCACTCAAAGCAGTTCTGGGCATGTGGGGCCTGAATGAAAACAGGAAACAGAAGGAAAGCTCAGCAAGGCATTTCCCAAACACTTCACAAAGATAATGGATTTTGGTTTAGAGTACCAAAAAGCAGAGAGATGAGTAATCCAAATTATAGAAGATGTGCCAAATACCCTCCAGTCACCCTGGGGAGGGATGCAGGGAGGAGGAGATATGGCTGCCTTGGAGCATTTGAAAGGAAAATCAATTCAGCTTCTATCAAGTAACTAGCTAGAAGCAACGGGCTTAGCCTGAGCACACAGTATTTAATTTAGACTCCAGGAGAACCTGCTTGATAGTGAGAGAGAGGTACAGAAGCATATTGGTTTTGTTGGGCTTTTTTAAGCATAGTAAAACACACATAACATAAAACATACCATTTTAACCATTTTAAGTATACAATTAAATGACATTAAGTACATTCACAATGTTGTCCAATGCTCACCACTGTTTCCAGAACCTTTCATCACCCCAAACAGAAACTCTGTGCACGATAAACACTAACTCCCCATTCCTACTCCCCACCCCCAACCACCTGGTAACATACTCTACTTGTCATCTCTATGAATTTGCCTCTTAGGGTTCCTCACGTAAGTGGAATCATACCACGTGTCATTTTGTGTCTAGCTTATTGTTTACTTAGCATACGACCTCAAGTCCATCCATGTTGTAGCATGTATCGGAATTTCATTCCTTTTTAAAATTTTTTAAAAGATTTTATTTATTTTTTTAGAAAGAGAGGAAAGGTGGGAGAAAGAAAGGAAGAGTCACATCAATGTGGATGTGCTGGAGAAACATTGATCGGCTGTCTCTCTCGCATCCCCACCTGGGGACCTGCCCTGCAACCCAGGCAAGTGCTCTGACTGGGAATCAAGTCCACAGGCCAGTGCTCAATCCACTGAGCCACACCAGCCAGGCCTCATTCCTTTCTAAAGCGGAATAATGCTCCCTGGTATCTATATACCATACTTTGTTGATTACTCATCTGTTTATGGACATCTGGGCTATTGCCATATTTTGGCTACTGTGGATAGTGCTGCTATGACAGTGGTATACAATCTGTTTGAGTCCCTGCTTTTTCTTTTTCTATTTTAAAAAACACTTTATTTATATTTAGAGAGAGGAGAAGGGAGGAAGAAAGAGAGAGAGAAACATGAATGTGAGAAACATCAATCTGTCGCCTCACTCGCCCCCAACTGCGGACCTGACCAGCAAGCAACTCAGGCATGTGCCCTGACTGGGAATTGAATCGGCGACCCTTTGCTCTGTGCAACGACGCCCAACCCACTGAGCCACTTGGGCTGAGTCCCTGCTTTCAACTGTTTTCACCTAAGAGTGAAATTGCTGGATCATATGGTAATTCTAATTTACTTCTCGAGGAACTGTCAAACTGTTTTCCGCAGGAATATATGAAATGGAGGCTGTAGAGTCGATTCCTAGAGAGTACTAACGACCAGTGACTGGTAATCTAAGTGGGTCCGTGCCATTGGACGAGAGAACTGGGTAACACTCGAAAGACCAGAGCACCCAGGGCTGGGAGAAGTGTGCTGGACCAGAACAGGCACTCCCGAGATTTGGAGGCACAAATTGGCTGCCTTTCTTAAGAAGAAAGTATTTTATTTCTCCTTGGCCTCACAAGAGCCTGAACCTCAATGGCTACCTCTGTCCCATCTGTTCCAGCTGCCAAGAGTGACAAGACACACACACCCCTAGACTGCTGAGCAAGAACGGAAACAGACGTTTTCCATTAAGCTAAGCCCAGTGGGATCCACTAATCTATCAGAGCCCATTCCCGATGGCAGCCTCCCTCTTATCTTCCCAGGCTCTGGTTCTGACAGACTCCCTCTTCAAAAAGCAATCACTAGTTGCCAGGGCCAGGAGCCAAGAAGGAAATAAGGGCCCAAGCACAGACAGACAGAAAGACAGACAGAGACAGAGACTCAATCACTACTGCACTCCTCTCTGCTATTAATCTCAATTAGCTACATTCACCAACTTTTTTTTACTCTTTGGTCTGAAATATCTTTCGCTTGTATCTGTCCTTTAGTTAGGTTATCACTTCCTCTCCCGTTTTTGCACTCCTCATTGTATTGCTTTCCTATTCTGGTTACCCAAGCTCTTCTATCCTAATAGGCACTATGATAGACAGAACAGAACAGATCTGGGTGCAAATACGACTTTCTGCTACTCCCAAATTGTGTGGTTTTAGGCAAATCACCTGTTCTCTAAAGTTCCATTTCCTCATCTGTAAAGTAGAATGCCCTTACAGAGTCACTGAGCGCCTACGCAATGTCAGACATTAAGCAAGGGCCCCCCAAGTGCTGGTGGGGCCCTCTTTCCCATCTATCCAGAGCTAAAACTTAGCTTAATCCACTTCAATCAACTCTTAATTACTTGGTTAACAGAAATGACCAAAATTAGTGAAATCTCAATCTCACAACTTTAAACTTTCCACTATCTGGGTAAACCATCTGTTTTTTGTTTCTTGGTCTTTATAAGTGAAATTAATTTATAAGTTGATTATAACTTATAATCAAAATTGATTATAAATTATAATCAACTTTATAAGTTGATTATTATTTTTTTAATTTATTGATTTTAGAGAAAGAGGAAGGGGGAGCAGAGAGGAAACATCAATTTGTTGTTCCACTTATTCATGCACTCATTGGTTGATTCTTGTATGTATCCTGACCGGGAATTGAAACCTCAACCTTGGCGTACCAGGACACTCTAACCAGCTGAGCTACCCAGCCAGGGCTCAATAAATAATCTCAAAGTACGGGTAATACCAATCCAGATAACCATAAAAACTCCTACTGGCTTTGAAATGCGCACGCATTCTGACAGAAAACTCTTCCAACAGACTTACTCCTCTAATTTTGGTTTTCTATATCCTAATTTTAGAAGTTTGCATCCTCTAAGCTGCAGGTGGCAAACACAAAGCCTGCAGGCCCAATCCGGCCCTCCACCTTGTTTTATCTGGCCCAGCACCTTGTTTCTGCCCGGTGGCGGCACCGAGCTCCTTGCCCCTACTTATGGAGTAGGTACATTTATACAGTCCTAAAACTACATTTGGCCCTTTGAAGGCAATCACGAGGCTGATGTGGCCCCCGGTGAAAGCAAGTGACACCCCTGCAGTCTAAGCCCATGAAATCGACAATTGAGCAATGCCTGGAAGTAGCCTGGGTCAGAGCAAGAAGAAGGAAAAGAGGACAAGTGTCCATTTTATGGACCATTCCTAACTCCTCACATAAATCAAAAGCTGAAACTTGATTTTGCAGTGCACCTGGAGAGAGAATATGGCACTAACCTGTCCCCTGACTGCAGCTAATTGATGTGTGACCCAAATCAAACGAATCTCTCCTGGAAAAACAGAATTGATACTAAGATTGTATTTCAATCTGGGTGGCTCACTAAAAGGAAGGAAATGAAAAACAAGAAGGTGTGGGTGGCCATCTTTCACCTGCAACAAAGACTAAGAAGCAGAGGAAACTGTTGTGCAGACAAAGAAGAACGAATCAAATGTGCAAGAAGCTGTGTGGGTCCCCAAAAGATCTCTAATTCCTGATTCCAAGCCCAGGAGCTTGAGTTGGTTTTTATACTTGCAACCAATTAAATATACTCTGCCTCCTGAATTCCCTAAGTAAATGGCACCACTATGCCCTGGCCAGGTGGCTCAGTTGGTTGGAGCATGGTCCCATACACCAAAACGGTTGTGGGTTCGATCCCCAGTCAGGGCACGTAAGTGAGGCAACCGACTGATGTTTCTCTCACATTGATGTTTCTCTGTCTCCCTCTAAAAATCAATAAAAGTATCCTCAGATGAAGATAAATAGCCCTACTACCCTCCCAGCTGCCTGAACCAAAAGGCACGAGGTCAACCTTGAATCCTCGCCTTCATCCATGATATTCAATCAATCCCCTAATCTTATCACTTCTACCTCTTAAATAGACCTAGAACCCCCAGCTCCCTCTAATCCCCGCTAGGCCCTTTCCCTGACCTCTATCACTGCACACACTGTGTCTCTGCCAGTCTTGCTCCCCCCACACCTTTCACTACTCTGTGATCAGAGAACGCTTGCTCAGCCTTCACTACCCTCACAATTACATAGTAAGGCTTTAGCATGGCACCTAAGACCTATTGTCATCTGGCCTCAGCCTGTCCCTCTACAGCCCCAAATTCCATCATTCCCCCTGCCCATCCATGTGCTCCAGCTACTGTACCTTACTCACTTCAGACTCCCCCAGAGCACTGTCATTCTCTCTCACCACTAAGCTTTCATTCACTTTGTTCCCTCTGCCTGATGCACTCTTCCCCTCTGCACCCCTCTTCCTCTGGCTACCTCCTCCTCACCTATCTTACCGCTGTTCAGACATCTCCTCTTTCTGGAAGCCTCTCCAGCCTGTGGACTGGTGTGCTCCCATGGCACCAGCTCTATCATGGTTCTCCTCTGACTTGACCTAAAGTCTGCTTCCTTGTCGGTCTCCTCCAATGAGCCACAAGCTCCTTTTGAGCAGGGTCTATCATGTTCACTACTGTACTCTTAGCTCCTGGCAGGGAAGCAGCTCAACAATGAATTAGCCAATCTAATTAATAAGAGTTCACAGTTAATTACTTCTGCTTTAGCACCAAACTCTACAGGGAAATTACATAAGGAAGCCTAATTCATTTATTTAAACATGTACTAAGAGCCTACTAAGTGCAAGACACAAAGCTTAGATCCAGAGGGGCTTAGAACTGGAGGGGGCACAAGACAAAGGTCACCGTCATCTGATCATCTCGAATGTGCTTAAGCTACCTTTCCCCAGGAATTGTGTTCCAAAAACAATACTAACTTGAACAGAAAAAAAAAAACGGGAAACTAAACCAGCTAACACGTGACTTAATTTTAATTATATGTAACACCGTTCACCTCAGGAATTTAGTGAATTATATTACACAGAAGGGATGGTCAGGGGTCCTCAGAGTTTTCTGCCACTTCAGCCAGCCTAAACCGAAGGTTGCCTCTCCCAGTGACTTTTGCTGCTGCTACCTTCACAGACCTACAACTGACCCTTTCCCCTGTCACTATGGAAGGAGGCGGGCTGACAAAAAGCACCACCTTCCCCCGTAGATCACAACTAGGCCGAGATAAAGAACAGGGAGAAAACTGCGAAGAGGGGAGGAAAGAGAATGCCAAAGAAATGAGCCTATTTTCCTCTGTCACATTCAGGAACTTTGCTTTGTTTCTGATTAAATCAAAGCCAAAGTAAATTTCAATGTGGCGACAGGCTTTTTTGTGGGGGGTTTTTTAAAGATTTTATTTTTATTTTTAGGAAGAGGAGAAGAGAGGAAGAGAATGAAAGAAACATCCACAAGCCACGTGTGAAAGATTGATTGGTTGCCTCTCGCTCGCCCCGAACCGGGACGAACTGCAACCCAGGCATGTGCCCTGACTGGGAATAGAACCAGAGACCTTTCGGTTCATGGGACAGCACCCAACCCACTGAGCCACACCAGTCAGGGTGCAGAAGGCTTTTCTGGATTCTAGACTTAAAAATGGCAGGTTCAGATGACAGAGAAGGAGAAAATAATATGGAAGAACAAGATAGGGAGGAAGATTCTGGAACCTCCTTCCATGAATAATCCACATTCATTTGAGTTCATTTACTCAGAAAACATTTAAGTTGTACTCTGTATGTGCCAGACATTGTTTTAACCACGAGACATAGCAGTGAATAAAATAAACCATAAGCCCAATAAAATATCTTATGTTAGATGGTGGTTAGGTACTGTGGATAAAAATAAAACAAGGCAAGGGGTGGGGGAGCGTGGGTGATAGGAAGTTGCACTTCATTTTCTTTAATTTTTTAAAAAATATTTTATTTATTTTTAGAGAGAGTGGGGAGGGAGAAAGAGGAAGAGAAATGATGAATGTGTGAGAAAATGGATCAGTTGCCTCTCTCACGCCCCCAACTGGGGACCTGGCCTGCAACCTAGGCATGTGTCCTGACTGAGAATCGAACTAGCCACCTTTCAGTCCACAGGCCAGTGCTCAAGCCAGTGAGCCACACCGGCCAGGGCTGCAACTTCAATAGGTAGGCTAGGAAGTTCTCACTGAGTACATGTCTTTTAAGCCAAGACTTGAAAGAGGTGAAGGAGAAAACATTAGGATGCCTGGGGAAGAAACTGAGGGAACAGCAAGCGCCAAGAATGGAAATGGCCCCTAGGCAGTGTTGCAAGTCTGAAGAAAAGCAGTAAGAAAAGAACAAGCTTCTCCTGGGGGGTAACCAAGGTAAGCCAGGGACTGACCAGTTAACTTTTCAAAAGAGAAAGGAAGGAACTAAGGAACTCAGGGTAACTCTAAAGCATTACCTGTCCCTATAATGTCTCCTTTATCCCCAAAGTACTCACTCCAGAAAAGGTCCTCTAGTTTTTTGCCCTAATATACAGAAAAATAAGCTTGGCTGCCTCTTCTGCAAATAGTACCCAAGCATCCTAATTCACCTGGACTTGACAGTACCTAAACCACAGGTGGCAAACGCAAGGCCCACACTCGAATCCAGCCCTCCACCTTGTTTTATCCGGCCAACTCTTGCTTAACTGTTACGGGGTAGTTACATTTATACAGTCCTAAAATTACATCCCACCCTCTGAAGGCAACCGTGAGGCTGTGGCCCGGGGTGAAAATGAGTTTGACAGCCCTGGCCTAAACGATGAAACTGAGGCACAGACCAGAGCTTAGACAGACCAGCTGTTAATCCCTCTACCCTTTACCAGGTAAGATCCTACGTGCTGAACATCTGTTTGTCATCTGGAAAATACTGGAAGGGTATCTCCCAGAGTGCTGTCATAAGCCTGCCAAATGATCTGAATTCAACAAATGCTCAACTTCCTCCCTAACGGTCCTCAAAAATAGAGTCCATCATTCCTCCCCTTTTCATTCAGACCCTGATGCTTTTAAGTTCAGGGTCAAAGGAAAAGTTTAGTCAAGAATGTTCAGCAAAGGGTAAGAATCCTGTCTCCTGTGACTTCTTCAGGTACCAGACTTTACGCTGTTCTCAGCGTAAGAAGGAAAACAAAACAAAACCAAAAACCCGGCCTGAGCTAAAGATACAACAAAGGGAGCAGAACCAAGTGTCCCTAGGCCTGAGCCGGGGTCTATCGTTATTGCCAAGTGATGGTATGTGGCCCTTCTACAGGAGGCTCCAGCCAGCTCGATGAGACAAATACCTTACTAACTCCTCGAAGTTGACAAACTTCAGCTCAATTGCACTGAACCAGGAATCTAGTGGTCTGGAATCAACGGAAACACTTACGTCCCGGGAGTCCTTCCTACAGCTGAGCCCATGTCCAAACCCGATGTACAGATTGGGGGTGTCCTCCCCAGATACTCACATCCCCCTTATGCAGCTCTGGCGCCGCAATCTTCACGGGCTCTGTCCTCTTCTTTGGCTTGGGAAGCCCCAGGAGGGGCCCGGCACCGCCGATAGTGGGGGGCAGGCTGAGGCCAGGGCCGAGGGCCGAAGGCAGCCCCAATCCCAACCCCTCCCCAACTCCTGCCGCTTCAGCCGGGCTCACGCCTGGAGGTGGGGGGAAGCCTCCCAGGCCGAAGGGCAGAGGGGGAGGAGGCTGCAGCCGGGGGTCTCCGCTGGGTGGGGGCAGTAACAGCGGCGGGGGAAAGGCTGGGGCTAGCATCTGAGGGGGCGGAGGCAGCAAGGCCGGAGCCTTGGGTGCTGGGAGAGAAGCGAACAAGCCCCCTAAAGTGGACCCAGATGTAGGTGCCACCGCCTCCTCCTCCTCCGGCTCAGCCTCATCCGGCTCACTCTCATCGCTGCTAGCGTAAGCAACCAGCGACATGGCGCCTCCTGCTTTTGGGGCGCCCTTGCCGGCGGGCTAGGCCTACTCGAGACCGGGGATGCCCGGAGGCCTAGTGGGCCCCGCCACTCGGCGGGGCGGGGAGCCGTCAAGTCCACCTTCTCCGTACTCTAGGGCTAGCCCCGGCAGGAGCCCATCGCCAAGGCTGATTTCCACCGAATAAGGCTTCTCTCTTCACTTAAGCTCCTAATCCCGGGAAACTACACACAGCTAATGGCCGCCGAATCACTCCGCCCCCTCCTCGCCTTTCTAAAACAGAAACTACAACTCCCAGAGAACACTTCGGCCATAGCCCCATTCTTCGCCGCAGGTAGCTCAGCGCAAGTCACAGTGGGAGTTGGAGTTCGAGGAAAGATTAAAGGGCGCGCAAAAAGACAGATGGACAACCCGCCTCTGGCGCGAGGTCTTCTGGAATGAGTAGGGTTTTTTTTTTTTTCGGGGGGGGGGGGGGTGTCGCCTCACAATTCCTAGGTGACTACAAACCCCAACGGTCACCGCGGTAGTCACGGAGGCGAGGAGGAGAGCATTTCGGTACTTGAAGTTCCCCAGGGTATAGCCTCTTGAGCGCTAAGCTTTATGGGAGATGTAGTGCTCTTAAGAACTGCAAGTGATGTCGGGAATTAGAGGGCGTCTGGGAAGGTGGCGGGATGGAGAAAAAATAGCTTAAAGGGAAAGTGACGTGGAAATAAACTGATGAAGTTCCCCAGTCGCCTGAAACCGGGGTTGGAATCGTACACTTCAAAGAGAAGCATGGCTCGAGAGACGTGTACGAAATTGGGCTGCGAGTCAGGAGGAACCGAGATTTCAAATCTATCAATAAACATAATGTGACATAGAAAGATGAGGTGATCCTCCTCACCTTCACCAAGTTGCACATCAAGAAGCAAACCTAGCCCTTCCAGCTTGGGGACTGGCCTCCCTATACAACAAACAGTGAGACAGAAACATGGGAAGGGCCCTAAAAGAACTAGGTACTTAAGGTTAATCCCTTCCCCTCAGCCCAAACGGACTAACTGCATCTCAGCCCCTTTCACAGATCTGGGGCATCCCTGAGTCCATCTCTGTCGACTGTACCTCCCACTTACCCCTCTGCATATGTTCTGCATATCCGGCTCTGTCTGTGCCTGGTGTTTATCCCGCCTTTGTGTGCGCCCTTTATATGCCCATGATTCTGTACCTGTCCTTTCCTGGCCAGCTGTGACCTTGTGTCCTTTTCTTCTTTATCCATCTTTGTCCTTTCCTGTCTGCCTGTGACTCAGTCCGTGCCTTCTACTTGTCAGCTCTCTGTGAGTCCTTTACATATGAACCCACCTGTGTGTGGGTGCCACCTCCCTGCTCCCACAGAGCCAAAGATTGTACTGAGCTTAGCCCATGAAGATTGTTGCCGTTTGGGGAGGAGGCTACGGAGGAAAATGGAAAGGATGATAAGAGGGACAATGGCAGTGGCAACAATGAAAAGGATAATGAAAGGCCCAAGCCTGATCCTCCATGAAGCCTGATATGGCCCCCTCCTCTGTACCCTCTCCATGTGTCTAAATCTCACCCTGCCTATATGGACAAACCCACATACCACTTTCTCCATAAAGCCTCCTTAAATATGTTTGCTCTCTGCCCTGGATGTCCAAAGCATTTTTCTGCATATCAGTTCTTAAACTTTACTTATTTATTTTTAATCCTCACCCAGGAATATGTTTATTGATTTTAGAGAGAGAGGAAGGAAGAGAGAAACAGCAATCAGTTGCCTCCCTTACACAGTCCAACCTGGTATCCAACCTGCAGCCTGCAACCTAGGTATGTGACCTGACCAGGGATCGAACCTGCAACCTTTTGTTGTACAGGATGATGCTCCAAACAACTGAGCCACGCTGCCAAGGTGTAATTCGTTGTTGTTGTTGTTGTTTTAAGATTCTATTTATTTCTTTCCAGAGAAAGGAGAAGGGAGGGAGGGAGAGAGGGAGAGAAACATCAGTGTGTGGTTGCCTCTTGTATACCCCCAAATGAGGACCTGGCCCACAAACTAGACATGTGCCCTGACTGGGAATCAAACCAGCGACTCTTTGATTCACAGGCCGGCACTCAATCCACTGAGCCACACCAGCCAGGGCCCAAGGCATACCTGAGATCACTGGGAAAGCCTCTTAAATAAAATGTAAATTTATGAATCAACGCTAAAGAGATTCCTAATCAGTACGTGTGGGGTGGGGTGGGGCCCAGAGTCTGGATTTTTAAGAAACTCCTCAGTTAATTGCAAAGCAGAACCACTCTGAGAAACTAGAACTTCCAGTCCTGGTGTTCTTTGCACAATGCTGACTTTTAACACCTGCTTTCGAATCTAGGTTCCCCAACCTATTTTCTGGTGACTTCAGGCAGTCACTTCTCTTCTCTGAGCCTTACTTTTCTCCTTTGAAAAATGGGTAAAGTATTAAGGAGCCCTGTCCTATTATGTGAAAAACACCTGCTATTAACACACAGTGAAATGACTTAGAACCCTAAGAGAGTAAGAAACTTTCAAAGGGATAGGACCATCCTTGTTCCTTGTTAACACATCGAGCTGCCCAGCAGAGAAGAGAAGCCCCATGAGGTCAGGGACCTCTCTTTGACAAATATTTTCAAAGCTAGGTCCTCTTACTCTAAAGATTAACGATTCACACAAGAAACTGATAATAGAAACTTTAGAGCAAGGGTGGAAAGGGGATTTATTTCTTATGTGTACTCTTTCATACCTTTAGAAATTTGTAACCTTTATATCTAATTGGGTTCCCTTCTGAAATCCTACTTAAACTTCAGTAAAAGAATTTTTTGTGAAAAGGCATTAAAGACCATTTTGAAAAGATTTAGGTCTCACCCTAGCTGGTGTGGTTCAGTGGATTGAGTGCCGGCTCGCAAAACGGGGGGTGGGGGGTGCTGCACGAGGAGGGGCTGCCATTTCGATTCCCAGTTGGGGCACAAGCCTGGATTGCCTGCCAGGTGAGGCCCCCGGTGGGGGGCACACAAGAGGCAACCACACATTGATGTTTCTCTCACTCTTTCTCCCTCCCTTCCTCTCTAAGATAAATAAATAAAATCTTTTAAAAAATGAAAACTCAGAAAGATGGGACAATGAGAAGAGGAAACCACAGTTACAACATTTTGGAAGATGGAAAGCAAATGCCCTGGTGGTAACTGATTTGACATATCCAAGACAGCTGAGACCCAGGCTGGCTTTGGGGAACGTCAGAATCAATACGCTCTGTCCTAGAGCCTCAAAAGGCTCAGGAGGACCTCTGGAAGTGCATGAGACAGGAAAGGAACAAAAAATGACAGCTGGTTAAAAGCTGTTTAATAAACTGCTATAGCTCCTCCCCACTTCGTGCTAATGGGAAACTGGCTCTCTGCAACCCCAGAAAAAATAAAAGCAGGTAATTTTTTTTTCTTTTCCTCAAGAGGGAATAAAAGAGGATTTCTGATATGGGAAAAACCAGGCACAGTCAAGGACAGAGGCACTACACAGAAATCAGGGGAATGAAAGCAATATGCACATGGGATTCAGAGACCCAACCGTTTCTTCCAGAAGACTGGCCGTGGGCTCTACCCTCCATCCTAGATATTGGGAAACTCTCCATTGAAAATCTGCTCAGCTCAGGAAGTAAGACCTATGGAGTCTGATATCATGGATTCATCCTACAAATTTTCCAACCAGATAATCTTAACGGCAAGTTCTCAGCTGACAAGCCCCAACAGCATACCCAGAGATACAAGATGGCTTTTTAGTCCCTCACTCTTAAACACTAGCAGGTACTAAGGATTATATACTGAGGAAAGCCTTTGACACGAGTGATAGAAACAAAACAAACACAAATACAGAAAGTACAGCCCTGACCCGTGTGGCTCAGTCGGTTGGGCATCGCCCCCAAACCGAAAGGTCACAGATTTGATTCCTAGTCAGGGCACATGCCTGGGTTGTAGGCCAGGTCCCCCACTGGGGGCCCGCGGGAGGAGGCAACCTATCCCTAGGTGTTTCTCTTGCACATCAATGTTTCCCTCCCTCTCCCTCTCTCTCACTCCCTTCCCCTCTCTCTAAAAATAAATAAAACCTTTTAAAAGTACATAGAGCCCTGGCTACTGTGGCTCAGTGTATTGGGCACTGGCCTGCAGCAGAAAGGTCACCAGTTCGGTCCCCAGTCAGGGCACATGCCTTGGCTGCAGGCCAAGTTCCCACTTGGCGGTGCATGTGAGACGCAACCGATCCATGTATCTCTCACACATTGATGTTTCTCTCCCTCTCTCTCTCCCTCCCTTCCTGTCTCTCTAAAATAAATAAATAAAATCTTAAAAAATAATAAAAATATATAGAAAGTGCAGAGTAGAAAAATTTTAAAACCTATCAATAATTTTCATACATAAACTAGAGAAGATACTGTACGTATGAAACAAAAACAGAATGCCATAAAAAAGTGATATGCACCCCTTGCCCAGTTGCTCAGCTGGTTAGAGTATCCTCCCCACACACCACGGTTGCTGGTTTGATCCCCAGTCAGGGCACACACAAGAAACCACCAACGAATGTATAAATAACTGGAACAATAAATCGATGTTTCTCTCTTTCTTTCTATCTTCCTCTCTCTCTCTCTCTCAAATCAATAAATAAAATTTAAAAAATTAGATTAATATTTTAAAATATTAACATTTTTAAAGACCTTATTTAGAGATTTTTAGAGAGAGGGGAGTGGACTAGGAAGAGGAGAGAAACATCAATGTGTGAAAGAAACACTGATCAGCTGCCTCTTCCACACCCTGCAACCCAGACATGTACTCTGACTGGGAATCGAACCTGCAACCCTTTGGTTTGCAGGCTGGTGCTCAATCCACTCAATCACACCAGCCAAGGCTAAAAAACCTTTTTTAAAATTATTTTTAGTGTTGTTCAATTACAATTGTCCTCATTTTTCCCCCATTGCTCTTCCCTGCCCTGCCAACACCCCATCCCTCATTCAGTCCCCACCCCCACACCCGTTGTCCTTGTCCATGTGTCCTTTATACATGTTCCTTGACTTGACCCTTCCTCCTCTTTCCCGTTATGCCCCTCTCCTCTCCCTTTTGGTCACTGTCAGTTTGTTCTTTATTTCCATGTCTCTGGTTCTGTTTTGCTCAGTTGTTTGTTCTGTTGATTAGGTTCCACTTATAGGTGAGGTCATATGGTATTTGTCTTTCACCACATGGCTTACTTCATTTAGCATAATGCTCTCCAGTTCCACCCATGCTGTCATAAAGGGTAGGAGCTCCTTCTTTCTTTCTAAAAACTATTTTAAAAAATATAAGAGCACAGGGCGACCAAGCAGAGGTGCCAGAGGATGGAATGAATATATATGGATAAATAAAATTCTCACTAGAAGAGTTGGAATAAAAGTTTTAAAAAATCAGAGAACTGGCCCAGAAATATCTGAATAATGAGTTCCAGAAAAAAAGAAAGAGCAGAAAAAAACAGAGGGGAGTAACTCATCAATGGAATAATTACAGCCCTGACTGGTGTGGCTCAGTTGGTTGGAGAGTCTTCTCCCAAACTGGAAGGTGGTCAGTTCGATTCCTGGTCCTAGGCTGCAGGTTTGATCCTGATCAGGGGAGTCAGGGCTCTATGAGAAGCAACCAATCAATGTGTCTCTCCCTCCCTTCCCCTCTCTCTAAAAATAAATAAATAAAATCTATTTATTGAGGAAAAGGAAGAATCTGTGAGGCTGAGATGGACAGAGGAAAGATCTACTCCATAGATTTCCATCAATAGATACTTAAAACTAAATAAATCAAGAAATAGCCATAAACACATGTTGCTTAGAAACAGAGATAAATTACCCAAAATTAGTTAAAATAGTTTGTTTGCATGTTGAATGTTGTTGTCTCGGGAACAGAAAGAAGTGGGAGCTAGGACCACTGTTTTGCATTAAATTTTGTAGAAATCGGCATCTTTAGATTATGTGCGTATGTAACTTAAATAACAGCAGCAACAACAAACTCAAATGCACAGAAGTGAAGTTACCATGATCTTTGCTTCTTAATTAGTTTCATCGCTGGTCCACACATGACCCTCACTGATTCATTTTAGATGGATATAATCAATACCCACATACCTGTCACCCCAACCTTTCCCACTAATTGATGCTTTCCTATGCTCCCCTTCCTAATCAGGCCTCCCACTTCCCCCCAACACTAGGTATTCACTGTCCTAAAACTACATATATGTAGTTTTTTTCACATCTGTTTACTCCTGAAATTACTGTTCAATTTCAGCTGCTTTTAACTTTATCATCAAAAGGGTGACAAGCTGTAATGGCTAACATGTTTTACTCAGTATTATATTTCTTAGATTCATCCACGTTGAATATATTTGTTTTTTTAATAATATTCCTTTATATGAATCTGCAGCAGTTTACTATGCATTCTCCTGCTGATGAAGATTCGAGTTGTTTCTAAGTTTTCACTATTATGAACAAACCTGTTATGTTCTTCTCCACATTTCCTAGTGCACACACACAGTACCTCTCTTGTCTACTCTATACATTTAGGAGTGGAAACAATGGACCCTGGCTGGTGTGGCTCAGTGGATTGAGCGCAGACTGAGAACCAAAGGGTCGCCCGTTCAATTCCCAGTCAGGGCACATGCCTGGGTTGTGGGCCATATCCCCAGTGGGGGGCTTGGGAGAGGCAACCATACATTGATGTTTATTTCCCTCTCTTTCTCCTTTCCTTCCCCTTTCTCTAAAAATAAATAAATAAAATCTTAAAACAAAATGTCCTCAGGTGAGGATTTTAAAAAATCAACCAGTGAATGCATAAATAAGTGGAAGAGATTGATGTTTCTCTCTCTCCCTAAGACAATAAATAAATAAATAAATAAATAGTCAGAAACTTCATTAATTTTTTTCCGAAGGATAGTATATATAGGGAGTTATAATACAAGCACTTTAAAGAAAAATAGCTAATATTATTATACTAATGGCTAATAGCAAACACATAATAGCCAATAGTATTTACTATTGATATATTACATATATCACATATATTAACTGATTTATCAACATCCCCCTTTACAGATGAGAAAACTGAGGCACCGAAAGGTTGAGTAACTTGGAGCAGGTCACACAGTTGGGAAGGGTGGAGGTGGGACTTAAGCCCAGGCGAGCTCCTAAGCCCATCCCACCCACACTCACCCACTGTAGCAGTGCCAGGGCATGATGCTGGCACCTTAGAGGCTCGCTGCAAAGGAACCCATTTTCTCAAACTAAATATTGCTCAATAACTAATATGACAAATACAGTGATAACCAATTTTATCAAACACTCAGTATGTTTCAGGCTCCGTTCAAAGCACCTTAAATACATTAGTGCATTCTTTTTTACAGACACAGAAACTGAAACACCACATTTTACAGACATGCCAACTAAGACTCAGGTTAATTAGATAGCTTTCCTAAAGTGACATAGTGTGTTAATGGTGGGGCAGGTACTCACACCCTGTTATCTCTGATTCCTAACCCCCATGATTCCTCCTAAAATGCATAAAAACAGGGCTGCTCTTTTATTTTGGGTGGCATGCATGAGAGGGGCAATAGAGATACAGTTTTGAAAAACACTGGTATAAACTCCCCATATTCCTCTTGTCCATTTTCCAGTGGGGGTAACTGGGGCCAAGAAGTTGTGATGGCAGTAGGACACCCAGCACTGAGGGCTGGAGCCAACCCTCTTCTCTCCCTCCTCTCTTTCCTCTCCCTTCACCCCACATCATCGATCCATCTCTCTCTCTCTCTCATTTAAAGGGAAGAAACGGTCATTTCCTTTGATCCTCATGAGTAGGTGTGGTTTCCACATGGGTAATCTCCTTTACCGCTCCATAAGATAGTTATTTGTATTTGTATTTGCATTTTTACAGTGGAAGAAAATTTTGTTTAGAAATCCTAAACGTTGAAATTAAGAACAATCTGACAGTAACCAGAGGGGAAGTGGGAGGGGATAGTGGGGGGAAGGGGGAAGGCTTTTCAGGAACAACTATAAAGGACACATGAACTAAACCAAGGCCCGGTGGAAGCAAGGGAGGGAGGTGGGTTTGGCTGGGGTGGGGGGGCAGTAGTGGGGAGTAAACACAGACAACTGTAATTGAACAACAATAAAATAATTAAAAAAAAAAAGAAATTCTAGTTAAGTCTTTGCCAAAAGCAAGATTCAAACCCAGACACCCTGCACCCCCACCCCCCCGTGCAAACCCAGGTTGTGGCCACTAGAGCACCCTCGACCCGTCCCTCTGGCCGCTCAGCCCAGTCAATCTTCCTGATACGGTCGGGAAATGTCCACCTCATCTTCCCTGACCTTCCTCCTCCACAGACCTGCTCCAGAACCTGACAGCCAGATCTGCACCCACAAATCTTCTCTGCTCTGGGGCCCCAAGTCCCCTGACTTCTGTCCTGACCTCCCTCCCACACAAATGTAGAAGCAAGCACCGGCATTTGCACATTAAAGTCTGCACAGCACTAAGACCTGAATCCCAAGGGATGCAGGCTTATGCCCACCTGCCCCTGTAACTGACCCTCTTTTGGCTGGATTGTTAGGGGCACCTGGGAGTTGGTTGATGTTGATCGTTTGTAAGGAGAACGTGGATATTAAATTGCATCCAAGGCCTGGGAGATCACAGCAACAAAGGAAACTCTGGCTGGTTTATTGCAACCGGCATCTGTATGGTGAACTGAGACAGGCCCAAGAGATTTGTTGCAAAAAGAACGTAGAAACCTTGTTGCCACAGGATTTTATGATGCAACTGAAGGGGACAAATGGATGGACTCTTAGTTTTAATGAAATTGGGGTTTGCTAAATTGAAAGTGGTTTTAAAATATTTGTTGCACTGAACCTGTTCATATTTATAACACTGACCTGGACAGTAAAAGGAAACTTACTGCGACATAAGGTATACACAAATATCTTTAAAAACTTGTGACAAGGGTCTCTCCTAACAACAATAAGAACAACAAAGGAAAATGCTAGCCTGACAGAAACTGGACTGTCACACTGACTGCATTTCAAAGTGGAGTGCATTGCAGAATAAACACCTGCTGGAATCTGGCTGCTGTGTTGTGACAAGTTTGGATTTGCTATTGAACAAATCTGCAAGTCTGTGGCTGAAGACATGCTCTCTTCTCTCAACAGGACCTTGCAGAGTGCCCCACTGTGCCAGCAGCCTGAGGCCTGGAGTGCCTATGGACAGGGCCGGAGGGACTCTTGTCACAGGGGCAATGACGTTAAGAAGGCACACCGTCATAAGGCAAAACTTGTGAAGTGCGCTGCTATGGGCAGGACAACCAACGGACACGAGAGACCGAGGGACCTGCAGGCCTCAGCTAACGATACACAGCTATTCCGCACCTCTGATGTTGGCAGGGCAGCGATGTTATCCCATCTTCCTGAGGAAACTGAGACTAAGAGCTAAATTCAGGGGGTCATCCAAGTCCTCATGACTGGGGAACTGCAAGCAGGGTAAAATGTGGACCTGGGCCTTTTGGCTACATCCTGCACTTCTTTGCAGAGAAACTGCATGTGCCTTGAAGTAGAATCAGGAAAAGTGTGGGAAGAAAAACTCACATTTTACCTATTCAAACCTAGACAATTTTGTTGCAAAATTTTAAGGATATGGACATGCTATAACACACGATTCAAATATCTTATTTCTAGAAGACCATAAGTGTCTGAAATTTGGGCAAATCCAAGACCACTACAGTGACAGCAAATCAAAGATATAATTAAAATAAAGTCTTGTTTGGCTCAGTGGGAAGAGACCTGAGTTCAAGTTTTGGTTCTGTCACCAGATAAGACATAACCTAGGCTAAAATGTAGTCTCTGGGATCCAGCAAAATCATACTACCTCTTTAGGTCCCTGCTGTAGGTAAGCAACGTTTGCGAAGCCTTCCCAGATTCTCTCCCACTCCCACTCCGCAAGCTGATGATTTGGGATTTACTGGCTTCTACTATCTCTTCCCACTAGAATAGGGCTCACTTTCCCCACCTCAGCTAGTCGTAGAGTCCAGCTCTCTTTTGCCAGTAAGTAGCATATAGAACTGAGATCTATCTAGTGCAGCCGGAACGTGGCCACTTTGTGCCATAACCCCTCTGCTACCTTCTGGCAACCAAACTCAAGCCATTCCTCCCCAACAAAGATCGCCGTAGGACGCAAATTCCCGACGTTTCCAGGGCCACCCCACTGACTGTAAGCACGTGGAGGTCCAGGGCAGACCTCTGCGCGCAGCGGCACTGCGCCCACCCCTCGCCCCGACGCCAAGCTGGCTGCCAAGCACGGCGAGCGCCGAGCACACGCTCGTGGATTGGGATGGAGTAGAGGGCAGCAAGACACTCGAGTAGAAGTCGCCTTGACTGAGTGAAGGCCACGGTTGTGAGCGCCCCGCGGGGTCGGGGGAGGGGCGCCAGGCCGTTCCGTCCAGCGGGGCGCCAACTCCTCCCGCCGAGCGGGCACCCACTGACTGTAGGCACACAAAGCCTGCTCGGCGAGTTCGGCGATCGGCTCCGCACGCCTGGGTCGCCGCGCGCCGCCCTCCGGCTTCAGGTTGGGCGTCGGGCGGTGACAGGCCCGGGCGTCCGGAAGCTGCGCGCATCGAACCGCGGCGGGAGGGGGTGCCGAGGGGAAGGAGGAGGAGTGGGGGAGGAGGGAGCTGGAGTGGGGACCCGGAGGGGGGTGGAGGAAGAGGCCTCGCGCAGAGGAGGGAGCAATTGAATTTCAAACACAAACAACTGCACGAGCGCGCACCCACCGAGCCGGAGCGTCGTCGCCCCGGATCGGCGCCCGCCCCGTCCGTGCGGCGCGCGCGGGGAGTCGCCGTGGCCGCGCCAGAGTTTGGGCCGGGGACCGCCATCGAGGCGGGGGCCGCGCGAGGGCCGGAGCGGAGCGGCGCCGCCACCGCCGCACGCGCCAACTTGGGCTCGCGCTTCCCGGCCCGGCGCGGAGCCCGGGGCACCCGGAGCCCAGCTATGTCGCGATCCAACCGGCAGAAGGAGTACAAATGCGGGGACCTGGTGTTCGCCAAGATGAAGGGCTACCCACACTGGCCAGCCCGGGTGAGCAGCGCGGCTAGTCGTTCGATTCCCCTCCGGGCTTGGGTTGCATAACACCGGGAGGGCGCGAGCGCTCCGCGAGGAGGGGTGGGGGCGGCGGGGTCTGAGCCCTGGACTTTTTCCCTAGCGCCTCCAAGCCCACTCGCTTGTTACATAATGGGGGAGGTGACGGGGTGAGGGCAGCGAACACCTGGCAAGACGGCGTCCGAGCACAGAGGCGTGTGCACGGCGTGGGGACCCGAGTGCACGGGTCACTTCCCGACTTGGCTCTACGTGCTCAGTCAGCTCCCTGCCCCCCGTACTCCCGGCGGTTTCGGACCCGCTCCCTGGGTTTGAGCCGACCGTGTGGCTCCTCCCACCCCCCCAGCGCCACCGACACCCCCTCTGGGACCCCCTTAAAGACCCCTAGCTTCTTCATTGATTGTTGCCTCCAGCTCAGACTCCTCCCTGGGTTAAATGGTTAAAGGAGGATCTCATCCTAGAAAGGAATAGACGGAGGTGGAGTTCGTCTGTAGAAAACTTTAGTTCAGAGCGTCCGTAAGAGGTGTTGAAGTTGAGAGGGTCGAGGAATGGTTGGGGACGGCGTAAGAAGGGATCTGCCTAGCTCGGAAATTATCCGCCAGAGCCCTTCTTCACTCCTCAGCCCCACAAAAATACACCTCCATATGCTGCCAACTCAAATTTGGGGCTGAGGGTGGCAGGGCCCCTGTAGGACAGTGAAGTCCACCCCATACTGCCTCTTCGTGGAGGCGAGGTGGGGTGGAGAGCCCGAGTTGCTTCTATTCCACTCCCCTTCTCCTCCCCTGTCCCCCGCCCCCTAGTGTGAGCCTCTCGCGCCAGAAAGGCCCAGACTGCCATGTGGTGGATCAGCCCGCCAATATGAGGGCTCCTCCCCACTTCCAGCCACCTGTCCAGGTGGGAGGGTGGGGCCCAGAAGCCCTTCTTGGTGTGTGTGTTGTCAGGTGTCCCTATGCTGAGGCAGGTGAAGTAAGAAGGGAGGGAGGTGGCCAGAGGGTTCTGGAGGAATTTGGGGGTGTCACAGTGGGCAGTGTCTCTGGCACCTTATTTCAAAGTTGGTGTAGGGAGGCCTTGGTATTAGGTACAGATGCCTAGAATGTGAAACTGGTGCAAAGTAAAATTCAAAGGCAGAGAGGGGAAGGGCATCTTCAGGGCCAGGGGGCCAAGTGCAGAATTGTCTTAAGGCTGTTCTCTTGATTTTAGTCTGTGTCTCTTTATCTGGCCCAGGTCCTGCTCTGAGCTTAAGAAGTTACCTCAGGATCCTCTCCAGGGTGTCAGGCTAACTTTGGGGTCACTCTGAGAAAACCCAGAAGACCCTTCCTCACGCTGTACCCTCTCCTGAGGAATGTGCCTTATCCCAGATGCCTTGTTTACTGAAACTTCTAGATGCCTGGCCTCTAGAATGGGGGTGAAATACAAAGAGAAGCAGGACTCCCAGCTTCCAGGGCCTCCTAGAGGACTGGGGAGGCAGTGTGAAGCAGCAGGCGCAGCAGCCTTGTGTGCGCATGTGTGTGTGAACACGCATGTATGTTACCCTGCACCTTTGATCCAGCCAGCTTCTTGGCCTAGATGCCAAGGTCCTGGTGGGCAGGGCAAGCACTGAGTCCAGGTCTTCACCACTCCTGCCTCCTGGGGTGGGACAAAGTCCAGAGACTGGGCTAAGGTCAGGGGCATGGGGGGTACAGCTGGCATGTGGGTTGCAGGGAATCCCTTCCACATCAGGGGAGAGAAAAAGGATCGAGGGAGACACGGATGGGTCCACATTGACCCTGTGAGGAAGATTCAGGTTTCTGGTGGCCCCCTGAAGAGGGCAGTGCTTGGGACTGGGATGCCATCCATTCTGTCTCTTTCCACTGGCCTCCAGGGCAGGGGGTGGGATGGGGAGGCAGAGGCTCTTCCTTTGTTGATGCCTGGACCTTTCAGATAAAGTTAGGGCTGGGGGAAGGCGATCAGAAGGGACCCCAAAGCTGGGGCCCCACCCTTTGCCTGTGCTCTGGCTCTTGACTGTTACAACTGGGGGGGAGGGGTCGGGGAGCGCTACACCCAAGGCTGTTTTTATCTGACATGCATCTCCCTTGAATGCCAAAAGGACAAATCGAAGCTCCATCCACTGGAGATAGTCTTAGTGCCTAGAGTGGCAAAGCCTGAAGGGGCCTGGCCCCTTCAGAGGGGAGGAGGAGTAGGGACCACCCCTCCGCTGTGCTGAAGGCCACTTCCTAGACTTTTCCTTCCAAAGCCCCTGCTTCTGGGTAGCATGGCTGATTCTGAGTGAGACTAGAACAGCCCAGTGCTGGGAGAGTCCAGCCAGAGGGGCCACGTGGTAGGCAAGACCTGCCTGGAAGGATGGTGTGACTCCATCTTGACCTTCTCCTTTCCCTCTTCCTCCTGCCTGACTTCCTGGGGGATCTCCAAGCACTTAACAATTAACCTCCAAGAGTCAGGGATTCTCCCCACCTCCCCAGGTTCCTTCCTCCAGAATTTCTCTCTTCCTGTTTCACAGACCCAGAAAACCTGAGCAGCCAGAGGGCCTCACCCCTCTTTCTCCCTCTGCCCCTCCCCCACATCCAGGCGCCACCTTCTCTTTTCTTCTGCCTCTCTGGTTTGCCACACTTTCCTGGCCCCAACTGTCTCCTGCCCCAGATTTTCCGGTTCCTGGGTCAGGTGGGGCCGTGGCCCTGGGTGTGGTGGTCAGAAACCTGGCAGTGTGGGCTTGGCCTTCCCTGCTGCCTTCCTCCCAAACTGGGCAGGCCACCCTAGACTTGGATTTGGTTTGAGGCTGAGGGTGAGGTATTCAGTCCTCACCCCCACTCCTCACCTGGGAACTTGAGATCCCCTTTCAGACCTCCAGGTGCCCATGGGCTCTGGGAAGACTGGATTTCATATGCTCAGACCTGTCTGATGGAGCTAGGCAAATGCAGAGGGAGGGGTGGGAGTAGGTGGGCCTGGCCTGGGAGAAGTAACTTGCTTGGATTCCTGGAATGGCAGAGAAGTAGCAGAGCCCCCTCCCCTGTTGGGCCAGTGGAGGGGGTGCAGTGGGGTCTCCGGCACTCATCTGGTCCCACCCTGACCCACTTAGCCTTGACTCACTTGCCGAGTCACAGCCTGGATATAAAGACACTACCTGGGAGACATATGTCTGTAGTGTGGGTACAGGCCTCCCCAGAGAAGTCATATCATCTTTCCAAATGTAAGAAAAGACATTTCCTTTGTAGCTCGGAGGATGAAGGGTCCACTACAGAAGGGATTTCTCCCCTGGGAGGTGGGGTGAGGCATTGGAAACTCCGTGGAGTGAAAAGAGCACACCTCCTGGCCCCTTCCCCCTAAGTGCCTCCACGCAGGGTGAGGGTGGCTGTGGGGGTGGGGGGGCGGGTGACACTTAGGGGATAGGTCTGCCTATCTGCCCAGGCCTGGCCTCTCTTCTCTAGACCCACCCTTTACTTGGCCAGAGGCCAGCAGCAGGGCTGGTATATCTGGTGTGTCTCATTCTATTTTTAATTCCCACCCATTCTTTTGTTTCTCTCCCGCCCCCGAGGCTGGGCAGCTGGTTGCCTCCTGGGTCCTGTCACACCGGTCAGCTCGCCCTCTCCAAGTTTGCTTTCCACGGGAAAGAGGCTGGTGGTCAGGGGAGCGGCTTTGCTATGGCTGTGCTCCTTGAGAGGACGTCACTCATCTCACCCCTCTCCTGAGTCTGTTTCTCCTCTCTCACATTTCCTATGAGCATGTTGCTGCCCTGGCTCAGGTGTGCGCACTGAGAACGCAGAGCCCAAAGTTTGCTGCTGCACTCTTAGCTGGAGAACCTCAGATCCCCGCACCCCCCCCCTCGCGCCCTGTTCCTGGTGCAGCCATCCACCAGGGAAAAAGCATAGGGAAGGGGGTTGCTATTACTGTACTGTGCCAGTCTCCTGGGATCTCTTAAGCCCTGAAGGCTCTCATTTTGTTTTTTGCTTCTCCCTCTGAGAAGAGGGTGGGGAGCTAGCTGGTAACTGGACCCAGGTGTCCTGGCCAAGGACAGGCTCCTCCTCCTCCGCCCCCACTTCAGGTCCAGCTTCCTGAGAAAGGGCCTAGGCCCTCCAGCCTTAGCTGTGGTTTCAAGCACGACCCAGGACCCAGGTGCCAGAGTCTAGGCTTGGGGGTGGGGTGTGTTTTAGTGTCCCCTCCTCCCCAATCCAGAGAGAAGGCCCGGGGGGGAGGGGTGGTCACATTCCTGATTGCTGAGTTGCCCCGGGGGCGGGGTTGGGTTGTCATGGCGATGGAGCTCATGTGTTGGGGGGGCGGGGGACAGTGTGCTTTTCCACCCCCTGCATTCACACCCCAGAGTCTCCTGGTCATGGGGAGGGCCCAGTCGGTGCCCGGCCTTCCTGGGGGGAGGGGCCGGACCTCTGTCCCTAGAGGCCACAGGGCAAGTGGGGGAGGTGCCCAGGAGCCTGAAGATTCCATGTCTGGAGCAAGATGCCCCTAAAATTCGTGCCCGGGGCTTCACCGCCTCTCCTGGGTGTATCTTAGCTCATTTCCATCGTCCCAGCGTACATGTCTCCCCTGGCCACCAGTCAGGTACTCTGATGCGGTCTTGCTGCGTTAATCACTGCCTTGGCCTGTCTCTTTCCTATCTGCGCCTGGGGCCCCAGTCAACATGGCCACCTGGCCGCTGTCCGGAGGGAAGCCGGGCTGCTGGAGCTGCTGCAAGTGCTTCTGGGAGTTGTAGTTTGCCCTCAGTTCAGCTTGGCCTGGGCTTCCTGGGCCTAATGTGAGAGGCTGGCTGGGCCGTTGACTCTCTCCATTTCCCTGACCTCAGACCTCTTTCACCTTCACCACCACATTGCTCTAAGTACCCAGGACATGTGGGGCAGGGGACCAAGTCAGGAGATCTGTCTCCAAGACCTGGCCCTTACTAACTTGCCCTGTTATTTTGGGCAAATCACTTTCTCTGCCCTCAGTTTTTTCATCTGTAAAGGGAGAGAGTTTGACTACATCAAGTGTCTTTTAAAGTGTTCTCCAGGAGCCTTTGGGGGCTGCTGCTGAGGCGAGTGAGGTGAAACAGGCAGCCCCTTTGCCTCACCCCTCCACTACAACCAGAGCTGTCTGATTTTATCTATTTCAGAGACTGGGTCAGCCATCCTTTGTGCATCTGCTGTGTGCTAGACACTGCTGGGGTGAAAACAGACCTGCTCTCTGATTGCAGGGCAGGTAGAGTCCACACAGACATTAATCAGATGATAATATGAGGAACTGTACAATTGGAATTGGGGAAAGCACTCTGAAGGAGAGATGGATGGGTGGCTTTCTGGGGGAAGAGGTGATAGGGCTGAGGTTGGAAGGCTGGTCGGGTCAGTGCAGCTGGGAGGCTGCAGGATCAGTCTGACTGGGGCAGCAGGCAGAGGGGCTGCCCCCTGGGTGAGGAGAGGAGAGTGGGCACGGATGTGGGGCGTGCTCTGAGCAGGCTGTAGTCACGTGGTCCTCACAACCCTGTGGCCTAAGTACTATGACTGTGTATTTTACAGATGATGAAACAGGCAGAAAGGTTCTAATGTAAGTTGCTCAATGTCATACACATACGGGTGGCAGCATTGGGATTCAGACCTTGACGTTAAGGAGAAGAGGCGAACTAATGGGTGGGCCCTAGAGTCATGAAAAGCCATTGAGAGATTTCCAGCAGGGGGAGGAAATGCTCACTCGGAGCAACGCTTTGAAAGGCCCACTCTGGCCGCATTGGGGAGCATGGGTTTCAGTGAGGCAGAAATGGAGGCTGAAAGAAGAGATAGATGCTGTAGTTTTAGTCCAGGCGGGAGGTGGCAGTGGTTGAACCAGGGTGGTAGCAAAGACACGGAGCTTATGGTCAGGACCTGGGCATGTTGAGGGCAGAATGGATGCTGTTCCATTTGTGAAGGAGATGGGGGTGGCTCTGGGGCTTCCGCTGGGCTATCATGTTTGACTTTGAACAAAGTTCCACTGCTGAGAATGATTCTAAAACCGTCTTGATGATCTGCTGGGTCCCTCTCAGTCCTTTACACAAATGTGCCTTAGAGGTCAGCCCCGCAGCCCCAAATCCACAACCTCCAGCTCAAGCTCACTTTCCTCATCTTGCTTGCAGATTGACGAGATGCCTGAGGCTGCAGTGAAATCAACGGCCAACAAATATCAAGTGTTTTTTTTCGGGACCCATGAGACGTGAGTGACGGGGCTGAGGTGGGGAGGGCTGTGGGCAGTCCACGTTGGGGAAATGGGTGGTTATGGTGCCCCTTCCCTGTTGGGCTGTGCAGCTCAGAGGCAGTGAGGGGCTCGAGAGCACAGTCTCCCATCTCTCACCAGGGCATTCCTGGGCCCCAAAGACCTCTTCCCTTACGAGGAGTCCAAGGAGAAGTTTGGCAAGCCCAACAAGAGGAAAGGGTTCAGCGAGGGGCTGTGGGAGATCGAGAACAACCCTACTGTCAAGGCCTCTGGCTACCAGGTGAGCTGCCAGCTGCCCAGGAGACCCCCTGGAAAGCAGGTGTGGACATAGGCTCCGGACACCCCGGACCCACACTTGATGTCTTCTGGAACGGGTCTGAGAAACACCGGGGCTTTCAGAGTAGGAGCTAATAGGGTGGGGGGACGGGGGAGGCTTCTGTTGAGGGGATGGGGTTGCAGGTATGAGGTGTAGTTGTGGTGAGGCGTGGGGGGGCAAAAACAGGATGGAGGCGGTAAGTGGGGAGGCCTTTGTTGGTCCCAGCAAGAGTGTAGGACTTGGCCTTAACTCTTCCGCAAAGGCTTCCTGGAGGAGGTGCTCGTGAGCCGGGCAGGGTGAGGCGGGCAGGATGAGGCGGGAGGGTGGGGGGCGGGGGTTGGCGGGGAAAGGGTCCCAGCTCCCTTTGGGAGAAGTTGACCCGAGGTTTTGCCTCCTGCTCCAGCCCTCCCCCCTCCTGCACAGAGCCCTGCCTGCCCGGCCAGTGGGTTTACCCCGGGGCTAATCCGACAGAGGTGGGTCTCAAATCACTCGTGAGACTGGGCACCTGGGTGGGGGTGGGGGAGAGGTGGGAGAAGGAAAGAGTGAGTGGCCGAGGGAGGGGTCTGGGGAGGGGCCAGCATGGCAGGCACTGGTGCCACTCAGCCTCTGCTGTCACTGCCACAGTCCTCTCAGAAAAAGAGCTGCGTGGAAGAGCCAGAGCCAGAGCCTGAAGCTGCAGAGGGTGATGGTGACAAGAAGGGGAATGCCGAGGGTAGCAGTGATGAGGAAGGGAAGCTGGTCATTGACGAGCCTGCCAAGGAGAAGAATGAAAAGGGGGCGCTGAAGAGGAGAGCAGGGGACCTGCTGGAGGTAACTGCTCCTCCCTGGGGCCTAGGAGCCAGGTTCCCAGTCCGAGATACAGACCTGACCCCTGGTCTTAGGGAGCTGCTCGGTGAAAAGATGGAATACAAGGACATTTCAGCCATCAGAGGGATGGGAGGGACTAGGGATACCCAGGAAGGAGCCTCTGGGGAAAGGAGGGGTAGGCACAGGCTGGTGGCTGCCATCCTTCCTCTCCAGCCTCAGCCCTCGTCTGCCAATCCTGCCTAGGACTCCCCGAAACGTCCCAAGGAGGCAGAAGACCCTGAAGCGGAGAAGGAGGTGGCCATCTTGGAGGGTGAGCATCCCCTTCCTGTGGAGGTAGAGAAGAATAGTACTCCCTCTGAGCCTAGCTCTGGCCGGGGGCCTCCTCCAGAAGAAGAAGAGGAAGAGGCTGTCAAGGAAGATGCTGAGGTCCCAGGCATCAGAGATCATGAGAGGTGAGTGAGGCCCTGCCCTGGCAGTTTGGCCAGAAGGGCCCAGCCACCTGTGGAGAGGAGGAGGTGGAGAGCCTGCGGCTGTCAGCCTCTCAGGAGGCAGGAGGTGGGAGGCCGGGTGGGCTTTCCCAGGAGATTGGCACTGGCTGGGGCAAGGGCAGGCCAAGGTCTCATCATTAACCCTTCTCCCCTCCAACCCTCCCCTGCAGCCTGTAGCCACCAATGTTTCAAGAGGAGCCCCTGCCCCGTTCCTGCTGCTGTCTGGGTGCTATTGGGGAAACTGGCCATGGCCTGCAAACTGGGAACCCTTTCCCCACCCCAACCTGCTCTCCTCTTCCACTCACTCTCCCTCCCCAAGCCCAGCCCCTGGAGATTGACTTGGATGTGGCAAGCTACCTGGCCCTTACCTCCATGTCACCTTCACGTCCCCACACCCTGTGATCTGATCAGGGCTATGTCTTCTGCTCCGTGGGATGAGATGAGGCCTTTGTCCCTCCCTGCCTGGTGCTGTCTCCTAGGATTTCTCTTGGGGCCCGGACCAGCTGTTTCCACCTCTTGACACCCCTTTGCCCCTTCCCCAGGCATTTTGGACCTCTGGGTTGGTCGGGATCAGAGTTAGGAATAGAAAGGATGGAGGATAAACAGCAAGGGTGGGCTTCTGGGGTCTGAGAGGAGCAGTCCTCAAAGTAGGGTAGGGAGGTGGGCAGGAGATGGCATCTTCTTGAGCTCCTGTGCCTTCTTCCCACACTTACTATCCCAGCTGCCTAGAATCAGGGAAAATGGGACAGTTTGTGTGGAGGGACTCCCATAAATTCTTGATGATTAACGACACTGATCCTTCTCTTTGCTAATCCTAGGAGTTCTAGGAGTTGTAGTTAATTCATCAAAAGACTTTGAGGCTTCCCAGTTGTTTGGGCCAAGGACCTGAGATCTGAAGTGTTGACTTCACTCCGCTTGGATGGGAGTGTTGAGGAGTAGCTGTCCCCACTTTTAGATCTTGGGCCAGAGATGGGATACCCTGGGGAGATCCCTAGCTGCCCTTTTCCCTCTCCCCACAGTGCTCAAGGCCAGCCTGCAGTCACATGTCGCCCAGACATATGGAGAAGACACATTTTTTAGGAAATGTTTTTAATAAAAGAAAATTTAAAAAAAAATTTGAAGACCCCTTATCCCTTTGTGTGCCCCCCACACTGCTCCTTTCTTCCCCACTTTTGCCCTCATTTCTGAGGTACACTGGGAGGCTCCCCCTCTGTTACGGCTTGATGATTTTCCTTTTGTAGCTGGGGCTTTGGTGTTCCTTCTGGTGTCATTTCCCATCCACATACTCCCACCTCGTCCCCTCAGTGTTGTCACCAGATGCGATTTGTAACCCACTGAGTGGACAGGGAAATGAATGCCCTTTCCTTACCTCTTTCTAGTGGTCTCGATGCCTCTTCCATCTCGTGTCTGGTTCACCCTTGTCCCTCTCCCTAGGGCTCTGATGAAAAATTGCTGACTGTAGAAGTTTAGCTCCGAGAACCGTAGGCAATTTCAGTTCTAGGAAAATAAACCTGTTGATTACTACATGGGATTCTGACTGATTCTTTAGGGGGGAGGTGTATTGGAGAAGGGGAGAAGGGAAGGGAAATACAAGTGATTTCTAAATTAACTTCAGATTGAGGTGGGGGTGACAGCCTCTCCTCCATTCTCAAGCTGTTCGAAGTAACCAAAATTCTACATGAGGGGAAAGTCACAGAATAAACTACATCATTTCTTTCTGCTTCTCTTGCACAACCACTTTAACACAGGTTCCCCCAATAAGCACCCAGGAATGTAAAAAAAAAAAAGTTTGCACAAGAAGTAGGGTATAAGAAGGTGTCAATATCAACCAAAGCCCACGACGTCCGTGGAAGTAGGGGTATTTGAGCTGGTTGAGAGCTAGGTATACCCGGCGCCCTGAGCTGGTGATTAGAGGGGACGAGGTTGATAGGGTGAAATCTTCCCAGCACTCCTGTCAAGTTAAATGCCTGAATTAGGTCATATGAAATTCCTTCCAGATTTGACACTTTGTGACTAGATCATTGACTGGAAGGGCCCACGTTATATCCCTTCCTTCAGAACACCTATGGCAGTTTTTTAATCTCCTGACCCCCTCCAACAGAGAAGGGCGCGTGGGGGGGGTGGTCTATTGTCTGTACCCTTGCCTGGAAAGGGTGGCACTCTTATTTTGAACTGGAAGCCACGGACTCCTAGAAAATGGAGCCATCGGCTCAACTACAATTCCCAGCAGCCCGCATAGCCTGTTCAGGAATGTGCCAGGTGCGGCGGCCTTTCTCCTCCAACGTCCGACGTGCTTCTCGGTGATTTACGCTCCCTTGGTTTCCTACCTGACCCAATTTCCTGTTTCAGCGCGCTTCGTAGCTATGGACTACAACTTCCAGCATGCAGAGAGAGTAGGTTGGCTGAGCTTCCGCTCTACGATTAGACTACATTTCCCACAAAGCCGAGGGGCGGGGACGGGCGGGGCTCGGGGCCCACGTGTAGCAAGCAATTGGCACGACCTCTGCGGTGCAGCGGGAAGCAGAGGTGAGGCGGGTACAGCGGAGGTGTTGGCGACTTTCGGCTCGTCCTGGAGGCGGGTGCGGTAAGGGTCATCCTTTTCCTGGGCCGCCGCTCGGTGGTATCGCCCAGAGTTGTTCTGCACCGGAAGCTTGGCGCGGGTGGGTGCAGCTGGCTTCCTGGGGCCGGACTTCGCCCGCACCTGTGATGGGGCTGGCGGGGAAGTCTTTGGAATTGAGGCCTGAAAGTCAGACGCTCCCCGCAGTACCTTTCACGGCGCTTCCAGAGCTTGCCGCGAAAGTCCCACTGTGAAAGGGACACCACCCTCTCCAGGGTATGGAAGGAAAAAAGGGAAGGACCCAGGGGGATGGCTTTTGGGATCTCCTCCCAGAGCTTCAGATTTAGAATGGCTGAGGTTAAGGGACTTTTTGCAGTCGTCACGCAGGAGTCGTGGGTGTTAAGAGTGGCTCTGCTTCTGCTAGGCTGTATGACCTAGGACAGGCACTTCAGCTGTCCGGGCCTTGGTTTCCTTGTCTCCTGTCTACTTCACTCACAGGGCAGTGGGAAGATGAAATACCAGTAATAGTGAAGTTCCCAGCATTTGTCTGTCACACAGTAGTGCTCACTGACCATTTGTTGAGTCTGAATGGGGACGTTGAGACTTACAGTCAACTAGCAGTAGTTGAAAATAACATTAGGCCTCTTCCATATAGAGGAGTACAAAGAAAAAAATCACACAATATCCCATTGTTTAAATAAACCAGTTGGTGTGGCTCAGTGCTTTGGGCGATGCTCCACGGACCGAAATGTCACCGACTCGATTCCCGGGCAGGGCACAAACTTGGGTTGCTGGGCCAGGTTGGGGCCTGCGAGAGGCAATGGATGGATGTTTCTCTCCTCTTTCTCTCTCCCTTCCCCTCTCTCTAAAAGTAAGTTTAAAATCTTATTTTTTAAAAAAGATATGGTGCCCTGGCAGGTGTGGTGCAGTGGATTGAGCACCAGACTGCAAAGCAAGGGGTCTCTGGTTGGATTCCCAGTCGGGGCGCATGCCTGGGTTGCAGGCGGGGTGCATTAGAGGCAGCCACACATTGATGTTTCTCTCCCTCTATTTCTCACCCTTCTCCTCTCTCTAAAAATAAATAAACAAAATCTTAAAAAAAAAAAAAAAGACATGGTTAAAATGCAAACGTTATGGCAAGAATCAAGATGGAAAATAATAGCCCTCCCAAATGGTTCCTTTCCCCCTAAACAAGTACCTGAGTTATTTCCTGCCCATAAACATTTATGCCTGTACCAGAATATATATATTTTAAAATTTACCCCAACAGGATAATACTGTTCACATTTTTTAAACATTAAAAATAATTTGAATGACATCAACCACCCTGTAATGTTTTATGGATGATGAAAGAGACGCTTGCCTTGGGTCACAGAGTAAGGATGGTGAAGTAAGTACCAGAACCCAGGTCATCTGACTGCCAGTCCAGAGCTCTAGATGCTGTTATAGTGCACTTTATTTGTACTTTGAAGCTAGACTTCATTCTTAGCTATAAAACAAGATTGATGGTACATACTTTCTTTCTCAAATGAAGTGATACAGGAAAGCACATAGCGTGGTACCTGGCAGGTAGCAAGTGCTCAATAAACGGAAGCACTTACTTTTGCCCTTAGTTCTCTCACCACCTTGTAAATTTAGTTCATGATCCAAAATTGAGAGGCTTAGGATATATAATTTGTTGGGCAGTTTAGGACACAGTAGTCCTAGAGTCTGGCTCTGTGTCCTTTCATTTAGAAAAGAGGCTATCTTAAATTGGAGTGGTCTTTTCCTGACTGAAGGTAGGGATTGGAAGTGGTGTAAGGACATTTTAATCTTAGTTTCTATCTCTGTTCCCTGTCTGGTTGTTTTACTTCATAACTGCCTGCTTTTTGGCCCTATACCAGTGGTTTGTTCCACAACTTGGGTTTGGTTTTGTTTTCTTTTCCTATCCTGTTGTTTGTGCACTTATTTAATAACTTTTTATTGAGTACCTACTACCTGCTGGATTCAGGGGTAAGCTAGATAATGTGGTTCCTGGCCTCAGTGAACTTTTTGAACTTTGAAGTCAGACATATGTGGGTTTGAATGCTGATTCTTCTGCATGTAGCTTTTTTTAAAAAAGATTTTATTTACGTATTTTTAGAGAGAGCAGAAGAGAGGGAAACCAATGTGTGGTTGCCTCTTGCACGCTCCCTGCTGGGGACCTGGCCCGCAACCCAGGCATGTGCCCTGACTGGGAATTGAACCAGCGACCCTTTGGTTCGCAGTCCAGCACCCATGATGGCCACTGAGCCACTCCAGCCAGGGCTGTTTCTTCTGAATAGTAGCTTTATGACCATGGGCAAGTTAGTTAACTTCTCTGAATCTATTTCCTCTCTGAGGAAATAGACTCAGTAAAGTGAAGATGATATATTATGGGGATTCAGTGAGATGAGGTCCACTGAGCAATGGAGTAAGTGCTTTAAAAAGAAATTCCTCCCTTTGCTTCTTTGCCCCCTTGTTTCTACCTGTCTACTCCAGAGCTGACTAGGAAGGTTTCTGGGTCTTTCACTGGCCAAGGGATTCCTCAGAGCCTTCAGCCATGCGTCTCTCTGCCCTGTTGGCCTTGACATCCAAGGTCACTCTGCCCCCCCACTACCGCTATGGGATGAGCCGCCCAGGTTCCCTTGCAGACAAGAGGAAGAACCCTCCAGGGACCAGGCGGCGCCCAGTAGCTGTGGAACCCATTTCCGATGAAGACTGGCATCTGTTCTGTGGGGATAAGGTGAGAACCTCAGATGAGGTAGACAGGTAGGGGGCTCCTGGGGAAGGATCTCCCTCCCTGACCCTCATGTGTTGCCACAGGTGGAGGTCCTAGAAGGCAAGGATGCTGGGAAGCAAGGCAAAGTGGTTCAAGTTATCCGGCAGCGAAACTGGGTGGTCCTGGAAGGGCTAAATACAGTAAGTGAAGAGTGGGGTGGAGACGTTCAGGAAGCCTGTCCCATCTATCCCTTTCTATTAAGAGCAGCAAAGGAGTCAGGAGACTGGCTGAGGGGATGGTGAGGCAACTGAACCTTCTGTTTTTCAGCCTGGGCCAGATGCTCAGAGCTGTGGTATGCAGGTCGCCTTCACACCCTTTGATTTCTAACCCTCCTCTTTCGGACAGCATTACCGCTATATTGGCAGGACCAAGGACTACCGGGGAACCATGATCCCTAGCGAAGCACCCTTGCTCCACAACCAAGTCAAACTTGTGGATCCTGTGGACAGGTAAGCATGTGGGCTCTGGTTAGAGGGTTTCCCATCCTGAGTTCTTACGGATGTTAACCGCATTTATCCAATGGCAGTGGTGGTTTGGATGCTCTGGAAATTGAGAGGGGCCATCTCATGGACATGACCCCCTGTAGGCAATCCCAGTACAGAGGTAGCATTTTCAGCCATTGAATTTTAGGTTGTGGAGTAGCAGGGAGACCTGGCTCCCAGGCCTGGTGCATCTCTTCTGTCCACTAGGAAACCCACTGAAGTGGAGTGGAGATTCACTGAGGCAGGAGAGCGGGTCCGAGTCTCCACAAGATCAGGAAGGATTATTCCCAAACCTGAATTTCCCAGAGCTGATGGCATCGTCCCTGAAACATGGATTGGTGAGGCTGGACAAGGGACAGGAAGATGGGGTAGGGTGATAAAAGTGGGAGTAACGGATGTTAAGATCCTCACCCATCTTTATTCCTCTGGCTCACAGATGGCCCCAAAGACACATCAGTGGAAGATGCTCTAGAAAGAACCTATGTGCCCCGTCTAAAGACTCTGGAAGAGGAGGTGATGGATGCAATGGGGATTCAGGAGACTCGGAGACACAGGAAAGTCTATTGGTATTGATCCTGGGGAGAGCAGCTTCTCCCCTCCTTGTCTTAGCCTTGAGGGCTGGGGTCACATCTTCTTCAGTCATCAGTAAAGAGCCATGAGTCCTCCTCTGTGTGCAGCTGCTGTCTTCTGGCACCCCTAACCCATGGTGCCTGTTCCAGGGGCTGAAGGGAGGGAGCATCTGCCCCAGTGTATGGAAGTTAGCTAGCCTTAAGATGGCCTTCCTGAGGCACAGCGCTTACCGATCCCGGGATGGAGACTGGTGGGAGAGAGGTTCCCTCCGATGGAGCCCTGAGTAACAGAAGATGCCACCTGTTCTGGAGGGCAGTCGGGGTTGGGGACGTGAGACCAAATAGTCGCGCCTCTGGAGGATCTAAGTAGGGAGGGTGTACGCCTGTCCTTTTCTATATTTAATAGAAGGGGAAGAGAAATAAAGATTCTAATTTTTTCATTAAAAATAAATTTTTACTAACAAAGCATAACACATGGAGGGAGAGAAAGAGTACGAAGCTGAAGGTCTGTGGGGCACCAAGATTCCAGGGAGGATGCAGGATACTCATCCTCTGCGTCAGGAGTGCAGACTCTGCCACCCAGTGTGGCTCCTGGGCCCCAGGTGTGCCCTTCCGCAGGCTGTGTCAGCTGTCTTCACTCTCCAGAACAGAGAAGGCCTGACCCAGGGGTCCCTTGGTGGCCACCAAAACCAGGTTTCTGGGAGAGAGTTCGGGGCTGAAGATGGGTAGGAGCTCGGAGTGGAAGCCTGTGAGAAAGACAGGGCTGCTAAGAAGGGGAGAAATGAAGCCCACTCTCAGCTGTACTCCTTGCCCAGGCTGCAGGCAGGCATAGCTCCTTTCCCCATGGGGGAAGCTCCAGGAGACTAAGGACACCCAGTTCTCTACCAGGAACACCTAAGGCACCGACTTGAAAGGAGGCACAATGCTGGTTCCCAAAGCCTGGGATGCTTGCTCAAAAGGCACTTCGGGGACACATGCCAGAGGCTAATTCAGTAGAAATCTGTTAACAGGTCTCCCACCCCACTCCCATCACTGGTGACTCTGAAGCAGGTGACCTAAGAATCACCACAGTGATGAACTCTGGACCCTGAAGGAGGAACCCCAGGACTCCAGGCCCTCTAACCTTGGGCCCCTGCTGTAGGCCGCCCTCACCCTGCTCCTGAAGGTACAGCAGTCGGTCCAGTAGAATCAGTGTCTCCACCAGTGGAGCCAGCAACAGGGCCAGGCTGAAGAAGGCCACCACACGGTTCTCCTGGGCCTGATGGGCCCGAAGGGCAGCTAGATTCAGTGGCAGCTGGGAATTCAGCCCCACTCGCTGCAACCCCTGCTGTACATATCTGTGGGGTCAGCCACACAAAACACTCAGTTTGGTTTTTGGGGTCCCCCCCACTTAAACTATTGGCTCCTAATTTGACTCTAACTTTGCTTGATTTTCTACCCTAACTTGCATTTTAAATGTTTCTCTGGCTGTCAGCTGTCTGTCCAATAACAAGTTGATCCAAAAATGTATTTTCAGCCAGATCTGTCCAATTATTTAGCCATATTTTTAGCATTTAAAAGCACTAAGTCTTCTGATAAAAGAATGACAACTCCTTTCTGAAGAAATTTTGAGAAGCTGCCCCAGTCAGAGAACTCAGAATCACCCCTCAGGAGCATTTAAATTTTCTTAGGGACTGGCTAACAAGTGAGGTGGGGGGGACTCAGACCTCCAGTTACTCCCAACACCAACCCCCCAAACTCCCCAGCCTCACTCTTCAATCTTGAGTTCATGGACCCTGGGGATGCCCTGCACGCCTGGCCGACGGAGCTTGGGCTGGACATGCCGGATGACCATCTCCAGGGCTGCCCGGTAGCAGTGGGTTCGGAGGCCAGGGCCTGCTTTTTGTAGCCTCTGGGCATATTCCTCCAGGGCATGGCAGGCCCCCTCCCTCAGCCTGTAGGACAATTCGTAGCCAGGCAGCGTGGCCACCCACTGACTCAGTGGGTAGCCACCAGGGTCACTCAACTTCATGTAGCAGCAGCCCACTGAGGCTAGGGCCTCCACCTCAGGGCAGTAGGAGAAATGCCTCAGCAAGGCGACACTCAGGTCCCCGCAGGCATGGAGGCCTGTCAGCAGCAAGCGGGCGCCCCCCCGAGGTGAGTCCTCCAGTGGAAGCAGAAGCTCCTCACACAGGGTCCTGGGGTCTACCCACTGAACCACATGGTGTGGGGAGCGGCGAGACCCAATTTGCACCACCTGTGGAGGCAGGAAGGACAAAGCAGGTGAGAAGTGTGTTTGCTGTCCCCATTCCACCTCTGGTGGCTAGAGGGATCTGTCCTCTGTTCTTTCCCAAGGGAGAAGGTGGACGAGAAGCTGGGGCATGGGAGAGTTAGACCTTGAATCAAGATGGGATAAATTATGGACCTATCATTAACTGCAAGTTTTTTCATCTCTGAGTCCGTTTCCTCATTTGTAATGAGTGTAATACTGACTGGCTACTTCAGTTCGTTGTGAGATGGACATATCAGTGTGGAAAGCACGTTGTAACTAGAGAGTGCTTTTAAGATGTGAAGAGGCTTTGCCAAAGGGGAAATCTGGGAAAGGGTTAGCAGAAATAGGAACCACACCATCTCAAGCTGAGAAACTTGAAAGACAGCCCAGCCAGTCAGACCCTGCTCCTGCAGTTCTGGCTGTAGTAAGGGCTGGCCTACCTGTGGGTTCCTCTTCTCCTCCTTTTCCAGAACCTGCAGGAGCTCCTGGTCCAGGTGCTGGGCTCTCTCCACCAGTCTCTGATCCCCTTCAATGCTCTTCACCTTCAGCCCCAGCCCCAGGGACATGAAGCGAGAGAGATGGCCCTGGAACCATGAGAGGGAGAGTAGACAGCCCCATTCAGTGCTCTTACCCACTATCACCTCTATCAGTGGCCTGGACGGACACCTGGGTCACAGGCTCCCAGAAGACTTAAATTCTGTCCTGTTTACTTTTACTGCTCCTTGGTGCTGGCCTCCCTGGGCCTGGGGCCTGACAACTTGCTTTCCAGCTGTTCTAGCCCCAAGACTCCCCTCGCCTACCCCTGCCCCCCAAATGTTAGGAGTCTGTCTGGCTCACCTGGCCTGAGCCTACATCCACAACCTGGGTGCAGCCTGTGAGGTCACTCAGCTTTTTCACCAACTGAAAAAGGAGAGAACAAAGCTTTGGCCATTGGTTCTTGATTCCCGGAGCTTAATGATGGTGGAAGGGGTAAGATGGCAGAGGAAGAAGGGTAGAGGGTGCCATGGAAGAGATAAGATAGGGAAACTAATACTAGGGGTGCTGACCGCAGGCTCCTTGCTCCTTAGGTCAGTATTCAGTCTCCCCCTTAGAACAAGAGCCCCTCTGTGAAGCCATGAGCAGGTTATAGGGGTGAAAAAACAGGAATTTCAGTCATAGCTACCAACCAATCCAGCAAAAGGATAAAAAAAAAAATCCCCCAAACCAGCATAAGTTCTGATTTCAGTATGCCTACCAAGGAAGGAAACTTCTAGGGCCTCTGGTCCTGAAGGTGATATAAGGTGCCTTCATCTTTGTAACCCACTAGCTTAAGAAGTCCCCAGGCCCCCAAACGCCACCTATACCCCAAGCATCTCCTTACCTCTCCGAGCCTCCGGATCTCATGCTGCTTCTTGGGCCTGACGTGTTTTCGGAATGGAGCTGTAAGTCGGGAGCTCTGGCTGGGGTTCTCCAGAAACTCTGAGGGGGTCTGAAACCCAGGTGTCCGGTTAAAGGCCAGGGCATAGGCTGTGGACTTCAGGGCCAGCAGGGTAAGTGGCCACACCGACCTGTACCTGAGATAGCCCACCCAGACCCCCAGTGAATAGACCCATTGTGTCCTGAGGGCACCAGTTTACAACCCAGGAAGCCCTTGTGAGACTCTGAGTAATGGCTGGCTGCAGAGTCAGTGCCAAGTCCCCCCGCACAGGGCCCCCCTTGCCCGTACCTGACCACTTCCCCATCCCCAGGCATCCCTAGCAGCAGTGTGGCCAGCTGTGGTGGGGTCAGTCCGTCCAGTGCTTCCTGCCATGAGCAAGGCAGTGTGCCCCACAGGCTGTCCGTAAAAAACTCCTGCAGAAGGGGAAATGTGATCAACAGGCTGCTACTGACTGGGGTGGCTCCGTGCTGAGCATCGTCCTGCAAACTGAAATGTCTAAACTGACTGATGTTTCCCTCTCTCTCCCTTCCCCCTCTCTAAAAATAAATAAATAGTCTTCAAAAAAAAAAACCCAAAACCCGACTACTATCATTCCCATTTGTCCCCACGCCACTCTCAATATAAGGCCACTGCCTGCAACCAACGGGTAACTCCTCCTCATCTGAGTCACCTCTTCTCTAAAACCTGTTCCAGACTCCCCCTCCTTCCTCGGAGACCAGAATGCATTCTGAACACACCTCTCCTTTTAGCGTTTGCCACTTATGTATGTGTGGGTTTTCTCCACTCAACTGAACCTAAGGGTAGGGATGGTGTCTTCTTTACATCAGCATCCCCAACACCACAGTGACTGACATGCAGTATTAGTATGTTATTTATAACCTACTGTTATATATGCCAGACACCTGATATGTCAGGATGGATTTTTATTCATTCATTTGTTGAACACAAGTGCTGGAGCTTTGGTTATGCACCAAGCTCTATTCTATGATACAGCAATGAACCAGGCAGACAAAATTCTTGCTCTTGCAGAGTTTACATAAAGAAAAAAAAATTCAGATAACATCAAATGCCACACAGATAAGAAAACACTAATGAAATATAAGGAGACTCTGAAAGAGTACTTTAGATAGAGTAATGAGGGAAGGCTTGACACTTGAGCTGAAACTTGAATGATTAACAGGAAACAGGCATGTAAAAAAATCAGGTAATAGCAAACACTTATAAAAATATGCCAGGCACTGTTCTAAACATTTTATATTAATACATTTAATTGCTGTGTGAGGTAGGTATCATTTTTATCCCTCATTTTACAGATAAGAAAAATGGCGACCTGGCCAGGTGGCTCAGTCAGTTGGAGCGTCATCCTGTGCACCAAAAGGCTGCAGGTTCGATTTCTGGCCAAGGCACACACCTAGGTTGCAGGTTGGATCCCCAGTGGGAGCACCTAGGGGAGGCAACTGAACAATGTTTCTCCCTCACACTGATGTTTCTAAAATCAATAAAAACATATCCTCAGCTGAGAATTAAAAAAGAAAAGAAAACTGGCAACAAATTAACTTGCCCAAGTCAAAAAGCTAGTAAGTGGCAGAGCTGGGATTTTAAATCAACCTGACTAGAATTCTTGCTTTTAACCATTCTACTCTATTACCTTTCTGTTGAGGAAAAACATTCCAGACAATCAGTAAGAGCAAAGGCCCAGATGCCTGCCCTATCTGTGGAGTAGAACTCAGGCCAGTGGGGGTACAGTATGTGAGTGTGGGAATGAAATGTGATGGGGTTCAAGAAGCAGCAGGGGACAGATCCCACAGAGCTTCATTAAGTATCAAAGGTAATGAATGGTAAGGAGTTAGGATTTCATCAAAATGCCTAGCAAGGGACTGTTGTGCTCAGATTTATATTTTAGAGATCTATCTGGCTGCTTGTGAGGAACTGGTTATGGGGGAGCTGAAATCCAGGAGAGAGATGATGGTGGCTTGGCCCAGGGTGGTAGCAATGAAATGGATACAAATGGGTGAATTTGGCATTTTTTTCTGGAGGTAGAGCCAAGAGAACTTGTTGAGGGATTGGACTGTAGATCAGTGAAGGAAAGCTGAATCAAGGATGGCTTTTGGGTTTGTGGGCTGAACAATTCAGCAGATGTTGGTGCCATTAATACACCATCTAATTTATTCTTCTCAATGATCCTTCACATAGGAACCCATTTTTGCAGCTGAGAAACTAGGGCTAGGTGAAATTTTTATTTAATGCCTAAGGCTACCACAGTAGGAGAGGATTCTAGTCGGAGTCTATCGGATTCCAAAGTTTACTGTCCGTTACGTTACAAAATCAGGAATTTCAGCGTGGATGAATGAACTTGTGTGCTCTTGGAACACCTCACATGTTCCTAGGAGAGTTCAACGTTATCTGCAGCATGGCTCAAATGTCCATGAGTTTTATTTTGGATTTGGAAAGGTTAGAAAAACAACCTAGATATTAGAAATATTAATATTTGTGTCATCTGTTTTAAAAAAAAGGAGGAACCATCCCAGTTTTAACCTCTTTTAGTAAAGACAGACTGAAAGTCATAGAAGAGATCAGAAGCTAACTCCAGATTCTCCCTCTGTCGCAGGCACCTAGCCACGCACACAACCAGAAGCACCCCGCCACACCCCCATGGCCTCACGATGATGTAGGCGTCCAGGATGGAACGGTACAGCGACAGGACACGAGTTAGGTTCACAGCTAGCTGCCTCCTCTCCTCGTGAGAGAGGCCCCGAGCGGAAACGCCCGGCATCAGTGGTCCAGTTGGTGGCGCCGCGAGCGAGAACGCTGTGAGGAGGGAAGCAGGGTCAACACCACGCGGGCCCGCAACCTAGAGCGGGCTCGGCTCTGCAGAAGAAACCAGTCTGCATTGGCCTCCGACGCTGTCTTTCCCGTTCCAACTGGAGGCTGAAGACGTAAGACGTCCTCCTGACGTCACAGGACGCGACGTCCGAGCGGAAAGGTGTAGGCGTTCGAGGCGAGCAGTGGTGGGGTGTCGGGTAGTGACGCTACAGAGGCAGGCCGCGGCGTCCAAGTCCCGCCCCTTCCCGTGTACTTCCCCACCCCCATCCCCGGAAGTGGAGCTTGGGGTCCCGGCGCGCGGCAGTTCCCGTTTGTCGCGGCCTCCCCACACCTTCAAATTGTACCTCAACGGAGCCAAAGGGACCCGGGGAGCGCATCCCGCCCACGCCCACGCCCCCGCCTCTGCTCGGTCCGCCGTCCTGGCCTCGGCCCCAGAGGCAGAGTGCCTCGGCGCGCGCGCGGGCGGGAATGTTCCAAACCGCGCGCCTGCCGGTCCGGGCCCCATAGGTGCGCGCAGATTTCCGTGCCCGGCTCCGGGCGTTTCCGGTCTTAGCGGGCTCATCTGGGAGGTAGGTGATCGTGAGGAGGACGGGCTCCGTGGACGGGACCGCCTAAGTGTGCTCGCCTAGGTAGCCTGCCCGCGGCCTCGGCTTTCCCCCGATCTTGTGTGTTGTCAAAGGCCCTTTCTTGGGAGAAGGACTTGGGTGAGAAGCATGTGGAGATTCCCTCGATCTGGGACCCGCGCTGGGGATGCCAGGGTAATCTAGATGCCGTCTATGCCGCACTCCTCACTGGTTTCGAGCGTACTTAGACGTTCCCCCTGTGGGCAGATGTAGAGCTCACTTATTCTGGCTTTCCAGACTCAAAGAGACAGAATCGAGTTGGTTGGCCCTTCAACCTTTTCAGTTTACAAATGAGACGGATCTAGAGAGGGAAATGACCTTCCTAAGACCATAGAGCTGGTTAATTGTGGGCTTGTCTCAGTGATCCTAACGTCATTTCACATTACAGATTCATTCCCCCTCTATCAAGGAGGTCGCTCTGATTATTCTCTTTCTTAAATCCTATGGAAACGAATCTTACTGTTCTCCCAAGCCTTTGGGCTCTGTTATCAAGTTCACTTTCTTCTCCAGGGTACATTACAAACCTCCAGATGTTGGTCTGTGGGGTTCAGCAGAGGATGAGTTCTCTATCCCTTCACTGGTAAGCCACTCTTCCTGACAGCTGTCCTATCATCCACCATCCTCATGTCTACCTTACTTCTCAATCTGGATTTTGGTGAACCTCCCCCAAAAAAGGCATTAGAGGGGAATGCCAAGCACCAAAAATTTGTCAAGAAGCGGCGGCTCTTGGAAAGGAGAGGCGTTTTGAATAAGAAGAACCAGCCCCCTAGCAATGTGCCTAAGTTGCACTCAGAACCTCCAAAGAAAGGGGAAACTGGTCAGATGGATGACACTTTGAAAATCCCTCTCCCTCCAAAAAAGAAGACTGCTGCTGCCTCCAGTGGTGGGTCAAAGCAGTCCCTGGACAAGCGAGCTTCTGTGCCTTGGCTGACCCCTGCCCCTTCACAGAAGGCTGGTTCTGTTGTGGCTAAAGTAGACTTGCTGGGGGAGTTCCAGAGTGCCCTTCCAAAGATTAAGAGCCACCCAACTCGCCACCAGAAAAAGGACCCCCAAAAGAACCCTCCTCAGAAGAATAGCCTGCAGAACTCCACCGCAGCTCATTCAGAGAATAAATGTTCTGGAGCATCCCAGACGATGCCAAGGAAGATGGTGGCAATTGACTGTGAGATGGTGGGCACAGGACCCAAGGGGCATGTCAGTTCCTTGGCTCGATGTAGCATCATCAACTACAACGGAGATGTGCTCTATGATGAGTACATCCTTCCCCCCTGCCACATTGTGGACTACCGCACCAGATGGAGTGGTATTCGCAAGCACCACATGGTGAATGCTACACCCTTCAAGATTGCTCGGGGTCAGGTGAGAGGCGTGGGGCACTATGGTAGCAGTGAGGTGGGTGGGGGGAGGTCCAGGCAGGTGTGGACCATGGTGGTGGTGGGGGAAGGCAGAATGTTTACAGAAGGAACTTGGGCGTTATTTATATAACTGGGACAGGTAGTCTGCAGTGAAGGGGATAAAAGACATGGCTGATGTGTCTTATTTCACCCATTGAGCTAACCTACTCATTGTAGCCCTCTGTTGGGGACTGGGAGCACAACAAATGAACAGGAAAGGAGGGTGTGTCAGCAGAGGTGATGGAAAGGAGGGGAGCTTACTGGCCTTGGGTGGCCTCCAGAGGGCGCCCTTGGTCCACCTCTTTGTAATTTCAGCTTTGCATTTCTTTGCCTTTCTAGACACATTCCATTACAGTATTTCCTTACATACCAGAATAGTCAGTTGGAGGAGGCTCATCAGGGGTGAAACGGTTGTATTTTACAAAGAACTTGGGGAGTTGAAAAACCTGTGCATTAGTGGCACAGGTGAGCAAAGTCTTGGGAGAGACAGAAGATGGGGTGTGTCTGAGACAGCAAATCTGCTCGGCTTAACAAGGGCTATGTATTGAAGTTAATACAAGTAAAGGTGTTGTTGGACAGTAAACTGCAAGTAAAGTCAGGAGCAAGTAAATACCAAGTGGACTAGACTGCATCTGGTTTTCATCATAAATCATTTCCCCAGGGTCCAAGTGGGGTATGAAACCCAGGTATATCCAGATGAGTCCTTTACCAGGACTCTTGCTCTTGTTTAAAACCTATTTGGAACTCCATTTTGGGAATGGCCTTCAGAGCCCATAGCGTGTTCTTTGGTTGTCCTCACTGGTAATATGTCTCCATGCTTTAAGATCCTGAAATAGTGAGAAGTTATTTGATTCCAAGTCTGGTGTGAATAAGGTTCCCGAATGCCTGGTAGACACCTGGCTATGAGCAGGAGCATCTATAAAGCAGTGGGACTGACTTTCTGTTAAAACAGCACAAGCACTGGTCACCTGATCACTTCCCTCTGCAGCCTTAGTCTTCAGTGATTCTCAGTCTTTTATGGCTTGTAGACCTTTTGAGGATATGACGAAAGGCTAGACCTTCTCCTTACAAAAAACAAACAAAAATATATGTAGGTATGTCAATTTGTGTGTAATTTGGGGCTTCCATCACCTCCCTGGAGCCCATCTTTGATTCCATTTGTCCCAGCCTTGCACCTAAGGGCAGCATAAAGATAACAGTTAAAGGAGTTCAAGAAGCAACCAGAACTGAACTAGATGCTTTATAGTTACATAAACATCTTGAATGTGAGTGTGATTTGGGACTGTGGACAAATTAATCTGTCATTGGGATGGAAATAAATGAGAAGGTAAGGAGCCACTGACAAGGTAAGTCCAAAAAGGGTTACACTGTGGTCCTGGCTGGGTAGCTTAATTGGTTAGAGCGTCGTCCCAAAGTGCCAAGCTTGCGGGTTTGATTCCTGATCAGGGCTCATACGAGAATCAGCCAATGAATATATTAATAAGTGGAACAACAAATTGGGGTTTATCTTTCTCTAGGGTTACACTGTAAAAAATATCTACTTCCAGGGAAGGAGAGTTGAGGGACTGGGTGAAAGAGGTGAAAGGATTAATAAGTACAACTTGGTGGTTACAAAACAGTCATGGGGGTATAAAGTACAGCATAGAGAATATAGTCGATGACGTTGCAGTAACTATATATAGGGCCAGGTTGGGTACTGGAGATGTTGGGCGGAACACTTTGTAAAGTTTATGATTGTCTAACCACAACATTGTACACCTGAAACCAATACAAAATAATATTGTAAACTAATTGAAAAATAAACACAAAAACAAAACAAAATGTCTACTTTCATCTTGGGGAGAGGAGATAGATTTCAAGTGAAAGAAAACTTGTAGGAGAGGGCATTTCAGAGATGAGGCAGGTGAGCACTTGATGGAAAAAAATCTGCAAGGACTTGGGACCATGACGGACTTGCAGGACTCAGGGCTCCACCTGAGTTCTCCTAATCACCGCCTCTTCCACACTGCTTTCAGATCTTGAAGATACTCACAGGGAAGATAGTGGTGGGACATGCCATCCACAATGACTTCAAAGCCCTTCAGTACTTTCACCCCAAGTCTCTCACCCGTGACACCTCCCACATCCCCCCTCTCAACCGGAAGGCCGACTGCCCAGAGAATGCTACCATGTCTCTGAAGCATCTCACCAAGAAACTGCTGAACCGGGACATCCAGGTAGCATGCCCCCACATGGTGCCAGGCCCCTTGCTTGGACACTGTGGAGTCTTTCCTTGCTGTGTCTGTAGGCTCTGACCTCAGAATTCCTTTGGTCGTAGAGAGATTCAGGCAGGCTGCCCTTATAGGAAGAGTGTTGGTGTAAGGCGCCCACTTCTCTCTCTCTAGGTATGCATAGGAATAATTCCGGTTCTCTACCTCACAGTGTTCCAAAGGGTACTTGGAAGAGGAAAAAAAGCCTTAAGTGGGTATAAAACCCTAAGAAAAGAGGAGAGTCAGGTAGTGGTGGTGGTCTAAAGACCTCATAGTGGTTGCAGACCTCTCACGTATTTCACATGTTTGGCTTTCAAGGAAGGGGTGATTTGCCTGGTAAGAGGCTGTAGACACGTTACAGAGAGAATTAAGGAACGGGGGAAGATGAAGACTCAGACAGCCTGGCTATGATCTGGATGTCCTGTTTCTACAGTGTAGACAATATGGCATACACACGGTGCCGCAGAAAGGGCTGAGGCAGGCTTTAGCAAAGGCTTCCTAGGAGTTGAGCCCTTGAAAGCAGGTAAAGGGCAGGGCCCCACCAGAGTTCTACCTTTGCAGCCCACTAAGTCTGCAGAAACAACAGCTTGTATCGGGGTTGAGGGGAGCAAGCGGGAAGTGGGGAAAAAGCAAACTTTCTTATAGCCTCTTGCTCTTCTCTTCCTCCCTTGTTCAGGCTGGGAAAAGTGGACATTCCTCTGTGGAAGATGCTCAGGCCACCATGGAGCTGTACAAGTTGGTCGAAGTTGAGTGGGAACAGCACCTGGCCCAGAATCCCCCCAAAGATTAGCAGCAGTGGGGACACCCTTGATGAGAAGAGGCAGAGGCAGCACCACACCCGGAGAAACAGGGCAGCGAACCAGCGGACAGCCCGGCCAGCTCCCCACCTTGGGAAACCGGAGTTGTTGGGGGGCAGAGAGGCTCTACCCCAGACTTATATATGTATTGAAATCTTACCTCAGGTGTTGTGTCCTGTGTCTGGCTAAGTGTCCCATGGAAGGAGGAATCTCCATGTCAGCACCCAGCCCTATACTGTTTACCCGTTAAATGGTGCTAACCACAGGTCCCGGGGTGCTTTGTTCTAGTCAAGCTTTTTGACTCTTAAGGGGGCAGGGCATACTGGGAAATTCAGTTTCTCAGACTGCCTTATCACGAGGGTAGCTATATGTCCCATTGTATGCCTTTTGTTCTCAAATAATAGCACCCTCTTTCACTCTCAGAGGTATCCTGGTCGAATGATGATTGTATGATCACATTACATATCAAAGTCTACATTTAGTCTATGTCAGAATATCACCTGTTTTCCCCCCCTGACTTTGAGAGGAGCCATCCCTGGTGAGTTACAAGGCAGTAGAGGTCAGAGAGTATGACTTGGAAATCAACTTTTATGATGTAGGAAAGCATTCTCTTTCTTAAAGCAATAGAGGATTTATTTAATTTAGACCCCACTTGATAGGTTAAAAAAGAATTTTAAAGTCTTTTACTTTGCTAAAATAAGCCTCTTAAAAATTCAAATTATTCCCTTGATAAAATCTTTTTCCTTGATAAATTTTAATGGAAAAATAATTATATGGTGTTTTATTTTATTTATTTTTTAATGTTTTTTTAATCCTCACCCAAGGATATGTTCATTGATTTTAGAGAGAGACATTGATTGGTTGCCTACCATATGCACCCTGACCGGGGATCCTTTTGGTGTATGGAACAGTGCTCCAACTAAGCTACCCAGCTGGGGATTAACTCTCTTTGTTGCAAAGTCTTGCTGGGCTGTAACTTTGTAAGGGGTTCCAGTGTCTGGGTGGCACTGACTGGGTCCTGCTTTGCTGGAAGTCACCAGCAAGCACTGAAAAGCCTATTTGTGTAGCTAGTGTGCTCTGGTACCTTGTCCTTGCCCTTCCCACAAATCAAAAAGCACAGCTCACATCACACCCCAAGCCACTGGAACACCTTTACACAGAGTACATGTGACCAGGAGAGTGACTCAGTGGGCACATGGGAGGAGTGGAGCAAGAGGAAGGGTGTTTTGTGATGCTAGCCCGGTTGCTCCTGCTGTTGTTTCCTTGGTACACACCCTCATTTTGGGAAGGTGAGTCACAGGTCTGACCTTGTGTCTGAGATAACTGTCTTGAGAAAATGAAGACTCCATATTTTTACCGGGACTTGTGCCCTCTTGAGTGGCTGGTTTGGCTCCAGGGTCCAGAGTCACAGTCCTGGCTGCCTGTTAGGGATGGTTAGGACAAGACCTGGCATGGTCTCGTCACATACTGTGCTGCAGGATCTGCTTGCACATGCAGCTCTTGAGCTCTGAGAAAATTGGTTCCTGCTGAGCCCAACTTGAAATGTCCATGACACTTCACAAAGAGGTGCCAGGTGCCCTGCACACTAGGAAGGCCACACCCCAACTAGACGTACACATGAAAGCAAGTCTTCATTACATTGTGATCAGTTCACTAGAAAACCCTCATTTGAGTTCAATTTTGGGGTTACCTGGTGGCTGAAACAAACCTGGGTTTGTATGTATCTTGGTAAAGTAGCAACTGGCTTTTCTACTTCATCCCCTTATCCTGAAACCCCCACCCCCATGTTCTGAAGGGCCCCTCGTCTCAGTCCAACATTAGAAAGAGCTCAATCTTTGCTCACCAGGAAGAACCTGGAGGATGAGAGGACCTTGCACTGTTTTCTCTCATCATTTTCTGATCAGAACCCAGCTCACCCTACAAGGGTACTTGGGGATACACTGTCATTTAGTCCCCTTTCTTCTCCACAACCCTCCGTCCCCAGGATCCTGGCTTCAACTGATAATAGAAGAGCCCCACTGCAGATTGCTACCTGAATCCCTGTCAGCAAGACCTTTATGGCTTTAAATTTAAGATCCTTCAGAGTCAGCCACATGCCTGACAAAACACAAGCTCTTCTAATAATCTCTTCCTGGCATAATGATGTATTCTAATGCTAAGAGACCCACTACTGCAGGTGAACATGGAAAGGGCAAAGATTGAGAACTGTATTCACCAATCATAAACTTAATAGTCTAAAACTTAACAGAGTGGTTCTCAAAAGAGGAAGGGGGAGTGTGTTTTGAAATTTCAGATGATAGCACTGCCCCTTCCTCCACCTTCATGAAGCACTGATCAGATTCACGGGGGTGGGGGACAGGGGGCGGTTAGGGGGTGCAGGGATAGAGCAAAAAGGAAAAAAGACTCATGGATAACAGTGGTGATTGCAGGGTGAGGAGGGGGTATAAGGGGACTAAATGGTAATGGAAAAACTATAATAAAAATTTTAAAATACCCCACTGATCTAGTGAAGGCTCCAAAGAGGAAGCATTTAATCCTTAGTTTAACAGGTGATTGCAGGTGACAATAAGAAAGATCAACAGTATTATAATTATGAACTTGTCCCCGAGGCACGTTAGCCAAAGTCCAAATTTAGAGACAAACATTCATGTATGCAATATGCCAGGTAAATATCCTACATCTATAGTCTGTGTAATGTACACAAAGCACTTTGGATAGAGGAACTCAAGAGTTAAAGATTTTAGCCTTAGTTATAATTGAGAGGCTGAGGTGATTAATGCATGTGAAAAGCTGTTATTCCAGGAACTGGAATGCATGACCTCTGTGACTCCAGGAGGTCAGCACGTAATTCAGCCTTTGTGCCCCGGGGGTCTGCAGGGCGGAGGAGCTGGTACCTGAGTCATTGTGCTCCTAGGAGGGATGTCTGCCCTGCACAAGAATTGTTGATCAACAGATAGAGTACTAGGAAAATCTTCGCCAGACTGCAGGTACTTCTTATCCAGTTAACCTTTTCCCCAACCCCCTTACCTACCCTTTCTTTTTATAAAAAGGTTGCTTTGAGATAAGATGTTAAGACAGTTTGAGGGGGGGTACTTAACGCACTTCCATCTCAGATCACTGGCATCTGAATAAAGTGCCAATAAAGATTTAATCCTTGTCTCTGCTTATTGGTTCTGGTAGTGACAAGCAGCACGAACACTGACTTCTCCAGTTTCATTTTCTGGCCACTCTGGTGGGATACCTTCAAAACTCTCTTGTAAGTCTAGGTTTTTGGCAGGGAGTCCTCTTGGCTGCCTGGACTGGAGGGCCTCTAAGGTGCAGATTTGGAGACTCCCTGCAACTGCCAAGTGATTTCACTTGGGGACTCTCCTCTGATTCTCAGTAATCCCCATCACCTTCACGTTGGGTTGAATCACTGTGCTTTCTGGTTTGAGATTGTAGTCCCGGGTTATGACTTAGAACAGTCATCAGGAATTAAGGTGCCTTCTAGTTTGTGTGATATTGCAGAGCTCCATCTGGTAGAACAGGGGTGGGGGGAGCTTCCATTCTGGAGACAGCTCTTTGGGGAAAAGTATGGCTGATTGGTCACCTATGCTTATAAGCCTATGAATAAAAAGGAAGTGGTATTTTTTAAAAAGATTTTATTTGTTTGTATATTTACTTTTAGAGAGAGGAGAAGGGAGGGAGAAAGAGAGGGAAACATCAATATGTGGTTACCTCTCGTGCACCCCTCACTGGGGACGCGGCCCACAACCAGGGCATGTGCCCCGACTGGGAATTGAACTGGCAACCTTTCGGATCACAGACCAGTGCTCAATCCACTGAGTCGCACCAGCCAGGGCATGAAATGGTCTTTTATTGCTATACTGCTTGGCCTACATACAATCTAGACTCAGGAGAGCACTGGTCACTGAATGGGTCTTTAAATTACTATACTGTACTGCAATTAGAGTTGTTTTGTCAAAGAACAAAACAACTAATTGCATGTTTCTTTCATCAGGGAAAGGGAATGAAGTACCTTATGTAGAGGTTTTTATGACTTTATATAATAAATATGCAGATACAGGATTAAAAGGAAATAGATCGATGGCCCAGAGAAAAGGAATTTACCTGTGGTAGATAGCAGAAGCTCCAAAGAGAGGTACTGGGAAGATCAAGATGCCGTGGCTGCTGTGAGCGTGGTCAGGGTTCCACGGCCCCATCAACCCGGGGGGATTGTCCTCCTTACCCAGCTGAGAGAGCCAAATAAGGTGAGCCTGAATTGGTCTCTCCATCCCAAACTCATCTGGGAACCAAATTCAGGGGAGGACAAGCCCCTACCGGGGCAGGGCAATATCCTTTGTGAAGACTTCCAGTGGGACTAGGGCCAGCCCACTGGATATTATTAGGCATATACTCTGTTTTCTACATTGGATCTGTTAAACCAGAAAACCTCAAATCCTTCTCTTAAAAAAAAAAAAAAGATTTTATTTACTTATTTATTTATTTTCAGAAAGAAAGGGAAGGAGAAAGAGAGGGAGAGAAACATCAATGTGTGGGAGATACATGATAAGTTGCCTCTCACATGCCCCCAGCTGGGGACCTGGCCCGCAACCCAGACATGTGCTCTGACTGGGAATCAAACTGGTGACCCTTTGGTTCACAGGCCAGCACTCAATCCACTGAGCTACACCAGCCAGGGCTCAAATCCTTCTTATAGGGATTATCCTTCTAAAGTGACTGATTTAGTTATGTCAATTTTTGCCACTCTCCATCCCAGTTGGGCAGACACATAAGCCTTACTGAATATTTGACTTACAGGGGATGAGCAGAGGTTGGTGTTGGATAAGGCAAATGAACAGGCTCAGAAGCTGCACCAAGAAAATCCTGATTAGACTTCCAACCCTACTAAGGCAGTACCTTTAACCAAACCCAACTGGGACCCTAACGGGAACGGCCTTCCTCTCTTAGAGGATTATAAGAGGTGCCTCCTTGAGGGACTGAAGAAAGGAGTCCCTAAGCAGAAGAGTCTGAGTACGGAACAGGCAGTACTACAAAAGCCCACAGAGGACACCTCTGACTTTCTTGAAAGAACCTATGAGGCCTATAGAAAATATACTGGTCAGCTGGATCAACAAGCCCCTGAAAATATTAGAAGGGCAAACATGCCCTTTCTCTGTCAAAGTGCACCAGACATCAGAACGAAACTCCAGAAGTTGGAGGAATGGGCATGAACCCTTCTCAGCCAGTAGTCATTGCCTTCAAAGTTTATAATAGCAGAGAACAGAAGAGGGCCCACGTGGCCACTATTGGAACAGGCCTCAGCGAAATTCCATTGGTGGGCAAGGGGCACTCTCCCAACCCCCTCTAAAACTGTTGCCACTGATCAATGCACGTATTGCAAAGGAAAGGGGCCCTGGAGAAGGGAGTGCTCCAAGCGAGGGGACCGGAGGTCAGAGTCTGAGAACTCGAGAGTTATGCTGGGAAACGGAAATAGCACCAACAATGAGTGATGGGGCCCAGAGATTCTACTATTATAACAACCTGTTAAAGTCGCTCCCTCCCCAGCAACTTCGGGTAAAACTAACAGTGGGGGAACAAATTCTAGACTTTTTGGTTAATACAGGAGTGACATATTCTGGGGTCAATAGACCTCTAACTAAGTCCTTGTGGCAAGCTGTAACTATAACTGGAATTTCTGGAAACCCCTCAAAAGCCAATTTTTCTTGAAACCATTAGAATATGCTATGGGAAATATGGTTTTAATTCATATATTTGTATATATTCCTCTTACATGGAGTGACCATTCCCTCTTCTGGGGAAGGACTTGCTGTCACAACTCTGCGCTCAGATCACTTTTTCTGCAGCAGAACAGCAGCTCCGCCTCCAGGTCTCTCCAGAGCACACCTGGCAGTTCCTTATGAAACCAGGGAAAAAGAAGAAAAGCGACTCTGGCCAGAAGATGTTGAGAATCAGGCAAACACCATGGTGTGGGCTGCCGGAAGGCCAGAGAGGGCTAAGCAAGCCCCACCCCCCACTGTTAAAGTTGACCTCAAACCAGAGGTGGGGACTCTTAATACAAGGCAGTATCCCTTGCAGAAAGGGCCCTAGAAGGAATTCACCCAATAATTCAGAAGTTTCAGTAATACGCCCTTATTTTGCCCTGCCGCTCCCCATACAGTACACCCATATTGCCCATTAATAAACCCTGTTCTGGACCTAACTGGTTTGGCTCAGTTGGGCATTGTCCCACAAATCAAAAGGTCACCGGTTTGATTCCCAGTCAGGGCACATGCCTACATTACAGACCAGGTCCCTGGTTGGGGGCATGCGAGGAGCAACCAGTCGATGTTTCTCTCACACATCCATGTTTATCTCCCACTTTCTCCCTCCCTTCTCTCTCTAAAAATAAATAAAATCTTTAAAAAAGGAAAGAAAAGAAACCCCACTCTGCTCTGGTTATGGCCTGAGAACCCAAAGGTCACCAGTTCAATTCCCAGTCAGGGCACATGCCTGGGCCCCAGCTTGGGGAATGTGAGAGGCAGCTGATCAATGTCTCTCTCACACATTGATGTTTCTCTCCCTCTCTTTCTCCCTCCCTTGCTCCATCTCTAGAAGTAAATAAATCTTTTAAAAACCCCACTCAAATGAGTATTGATTTGTTCAAGATTTAAGAGGTATAAATGACATTGTATGGGACATTCATCCCACTGTCCTGAATTCTTATACCTTGGTGAACAGTATACCCGGGCACAGCCGCTGGTGTTCAGTGTTGGACTTAACAGATGCCGCCTTCTGCATTCTGGTTGGCCAAGACTCTCAGCCGCTGTTTGCTTTTCAATGGCAGGACTGGGTCTCGGGTCAACACTCAGTACTGCTGGGCAGTCTTATCACAGGGTTCAAGAGCTCCCCGTGATTTTGGGGGGAGACCCTGAGCCAGGACTTAAAGGATCTAAAATTAGAAAGAGGAATTCTGTTACAATATGTAGATGACCTCTTAATTACCAGGACATCATTTCAACAACGTTTAACTAACACTAACACTATATAGCTACCTTGAACTATTTGGCTATAAAATATCAGTGCAGAAGGCCCAGATGTGCCAAGAAGCAGTAAGGTTTTTTGGGTTCCTGCTTGAACCTGGCAGAAGGAGTCTTAGTGGAAACAGAAAAGAAACCATAGTTCAAATGAAGGCTCCCAATACCAGGAAACAACAGTTCAGAGGATTCCTAGGACTGGCGGGCTACTGCTGCATTTGGATTAAACCACTGTATGAAGCTCTGAAAGGACCAGAATACAGCTCAGCACTCAGGCTTTTGGTCTCTGAAGGCTCACCTGGCTTCTGCATTAGCCTTGGGGCTTCCAAACCTACTGAAGCCCTTTCAAGTATATGTATGTTCATGAAAGGCAGGGCATTGCCCTAGGAGTCCTCACCCAAATGCTTAGTGACATTCTGCAACTCATCACATACTTGTCAAAGATCACACCGTTCATGGGTGGCCAGCCTGCTTGAGAGCTGTGGCAGCCACCTGTGAGGAGCTTTTACAGGAAGCTAAAAAGTTTTCTTTGGGACAGCCTATCACCATTTATGTACCTCACTAGGTATTAAACCTGCTAGAGCAAAAGGGAAATTTGTGGTTCACTGCTGGAAGAACAGGCAGGTACCAAAAAATCCTGGACAATCCCATCTCCCACAAAACTGAAAGTTAAATCCTGCCTCCCTTCTCCCAGAGCCTGACTCGGCTGCACTAATGTATGACTGTGCTGAAACAGTTGATGAAGTTTATTCTAGCAGAATTGATTTACAGGACCATCTTCTATAAGAGGCAGACTGGACTCTATGCAGATGGAAGCAGTTATATGGACAAAGGAAATAGAAAATCTAGATGTGCCATTGTGACTCTTGAAGGAGTAGAAGCCAAGGCCTTACCACCAGGAACCTCTGCTCAGAAAGCTGAACTGATTGCACTGACAAGAGCACTGGAATTGTTGCACGCAAAGAGTAAATGTGTATTCTGACTTGAGGTACACTTTCCTAATTTTGCATGTACATGCTTCAGTCTGGAAGGAAAGAGGGCTATTAACCTCCAATAAAAAGGAAATTAAGCATGCAACAGAATTTTTTTAAAAGATTTTTTGTATATTTATTTAGACAAAGGGGAGGGGAGGGAGAAAGAGAGGGAGAGAAACATCAGTGTGTGGCTGCCTCCTCCATGCCCCCCACTGGGGACCTGGCCCGCAACTCAGGCATGTGCCCTGACTGGGAATCGAACCGGCGACTCTGTGGTTCTCAGGCCCACGCTCAATCCACTGAGCCACACCAGCCAGGGCAGAAATTTACTTTTTTAAAGATTTTTTTATTTACTTATTTTTAGAGGGGAAGGGAGGGAGAAAGAGAGAGAGAAATATCAGTGTGTGGTTGCCTCTCTTGTGCCCCCTACTGGGACCTGGCCCACAACCCAGGCATGTGCCCTGACTGGGAATTGAACTGGTGACCCTTCGTTTTGCAGGGCGGTGCTCCATGCAACAGAAATTTATATATTTTTTAAACATTTTATTTTATTTATATATATTTTTAAGATTTTATTTATTTATTTTTCAATAGAGGGAAAAGGAAGGAGAAAGAAAGGACAGAAACATCCATGTGTGTTTGCCTCCCATGTGTCCCCAACTGGGGACCTGGCCCACAACCCAGGCATGGACCCTGATTGGGAACCGAACTGTCAACCCTTTGGTTCTCAGGCCCATGCTCAATCCACTGAGTTACACTAGCCAGGGCAAAAATATTTTCTTTTTAGAAAGAGGGGAAAGGTAGGAGAAAGAAGGAGAGAAACATTGATGTGTGAGAGAAACATCGATTGGTTGCCTCCTGCACACCCCTAACTGGGAACCTGACCTACAACTCAGGCATGTGCCCGGACTGGCAACCTTTTGGTCTGCAGGCTGGCACTCAATCCACTGAGCATACCAGCCAGGGCAGCAAACAGAAATTTTTAAATTATTAGAGGCTGTGCAGGTACCTTTACAGGTGGCAGTTACACACTGCCCCAGGCATCAGAAAGAGGATGCTGAAGTGGCTAGAGAAAACAATCTGGCTGGTCAAGCAGTGAAAGGGTCTGCTAAAGGAACATTTATCATGCCTTTGGTACCTGTTCTGGCCTCATCACAATTTGACCTTGAATATTTGACTGCAGACTTGGAAAAAGCTAAGAGCTGGGGTTTTGATGAAGAAGGCCCGTATAATGAATGGAGGAGGAATAAGAAAGGAGTTTTACTGCTTTTTGAACATTTAGTAGAGCCAGTTATGAAGCATTTGCATGAGGCCACTCACTATGGAAGGGATTCATTAACCACCTATATTAAACCATGGCTCACAGGTTCTGGAATTTCTAAAGCCATACGTTAAACAATAGCTAAATGTGTTGTGTGTGAGAAGAACAACCCCAGGACAGATCCCCATCAGAAGAAAGAAGGGGAACAATACCAAGGACAGTGCCCATTTGAGGACTGGCAAGTAGACTTTATCCAGATGCTGGAGGTCCGAGGATGGAAATATTTGTTGGTCTTTGTTGATTCCTGTTCAGGATGGGTAGAAGCCTATCCTACTAGAATGGAGAAATCTTTGGAGGTAGTGAAAGCCTTACTGAGTGAAATGATTCCTCACTTTGGCCTACTCGGCAGCATCCAGAACAATAATGGACCTGCTTTTGTTTCAGAAATCACACAGAAAGTTAGTAAACGTTTAGGAATCAAGTGGAGACTCCACATGACACGGAGACCTCACACTTCTGGGGAAATAGAGAAGGTGAATCACATCTTGAGGAAAAATATAGCCAAGGTTTGTTAAGAAACTCCTCTCCGTTGGGATCAAGCTTTGCCTGCTAAGGATAAGGGTAGCTCCTCGAAGTGGAATTCAATTGAGTCCTTATGAAGTACAGCTGACCATTTCAGTCTATGATTGGCGTGGGAGATACGTATGTAGATCAAGAAGTGAAGGTAAAGAACTATGTACAACATCTAAGTCAGACCATAGCTATGGTTAATGACCTTGCTTGTATATATTAGAGCTCTCTCCCCAACAGATTCACTACATTCCTTTGAGCCTGGAGATAAGGTGCTACTCAAGACTTGGAAAACAGGATCCCTAGAAAGCCAACTAGAAGAAAAGTAGACTGTACCTTAGGATGTACTCCTCACCACCCCAACCAGGGTGTAATTAGCAGGAATAAAACCTTGGATTCATCACACCAGAATAAAGAAAGCCCTGGAAGAACAATAGACCACCAAACCACAAGAAGACCTGACAGTCATTTTTCCAAAACGATGACTTACAATCTTTTCCCATGTTATGGAGAACTTAGTCCTTTCAAACAAGATGAAAATATTTGGGTATATTTAGTAAAAAAATGTCATAATATCCCTGACTTCGGTCTTGCAGGAGGAACCTATGCTGAGCAAACTTTTACTTTATGAATTGTAGGTGTTTGTACTCCCCTGGGAAGCCTCCAAAATTATTAATATAATTGGGGACCTATGGTAACTCTAAAGGACAGGGAAATGTTCTTCTTTAAAAATCAGTAATGCAGTCCCAGCTGGAGAGTATGCAACTTTTGCCAAGTGAACTAAGAATTGTTGTAGATGGATCACAACACCACCACTAATGTATTTTATGCCTCTAGTCCTGTGAAATTGCCTGCAGGATGGTTTCTAATATATGGAAGGGCTGTTTACTCAACAGAAAAATGATTACTTCCATATGAAATAAATCTTATAAAAATAAGATAATTAAAACTAACAGTGAGGGAATGATAGGGGAACTCATGAATTAAAGATTAACGCATGTAGAAAGTTGTTATTCCAGGAACAGGAATGCTTGACCTACGTGCCTCCAGGAGATCCGCAAGCAGTTCAGCCTTTGTGCCCCAGGGGGTCCGCAAATGATGGAGACAATGCCTGAGCTACTGTGCTCCAGGGAGGGAACAGCTGCGATGCACTGATACAGACGTTCTGGGAAAATAGTCTCCAGACTGCAACTCTTATCTGATTAACCTTTTCCCCCAAAGCCCTTACCTACCCTTTCTTCTTATAAAAATGTCACTTTGAGGTGAGATATTAAGAAGGTTTTTGAGGGTACATAACTCTTCTCAGATGTCCAGCATCTGAATAAAGCATCCGTAAAGATTTAATCTTTGTCTCTACTTACAGGTTCTGGTAGTGACAGGCAACACGAACATCGATCGACTCTTCTGGTTGCACTTTCACTTACCTCTACTGTGGAGCGAGTCCACCGAACAGCTGTGTAGTCTTAAGAAACGTACAAACCTGTAAAAAAATTTGTAAGAGTTTATTTGAGCCAAACTGATGAGAAATTCCAAGAGGCAAAATCTCAATAAATTGAGAAAACATTTCCAAGAATGGCAGTTTTACAGCTTATTTTATACATTAGAGTCAGAGGTGGGGTTACATGAAATTCATTGGTGGTAGATTAGGGAGGTGGGAGAGAGCAAAGGGAAGGGAATCCCTGCGACTGTATAAAGAGTAAAACTGAGAGACAAACTTCTTTTACATTGGTGAGTGTTTACAGCATGTGGAGAGGGTCTGTAGGGAACAAGATAACAATGAGGTATTCTGTGGCCTCGAGCTCCGAGGGGTCTAAAAAGGGTATTACTCTGGCATTCCAAGGATGTGTTATCTTAGATGCACCAGGACAACAGACAGGCTCATTTAAGATTGACCTTTGTTAAAGGAAGCTCCATACCTAGGATATGACTACCCGCCATGGCCTGTTTTTAGCTAGAAAGTTTTAATTTCAGAACATCCTATGGGGTTACTTTTGGTTTCTGAGCTTGTCAGGTTTAGTACGTGGCCCCTTTTGTCCACAGCTTATAGAGTAACCACAAGTTACCTTGCCTGACACCGGGTTTTAAGTTTGATTTTTACCCCTTACTAAATGCGTAACATCATCGCTTTGCTTCTTGGAGCCTCCCTCAGTGGGTCGAGTATCAAAAATCCTGGATTCTTTTCTAACCCTTGACATTTAACTGATGATTGCTGTCATTAATAACAATGGCAACTATTTACTGAGTGCTTCTCTGTGCCAGGCACTGTGCTAAGCCCTTTCGGTGCATTATCCCATTCTCTGTAAGGTGGGGAGGGGTGGTATGCTAAGTTAACAGCTGAGGAAACCAGTGATGACAAAACGTAAGAAATCTTCCCCAGGCCAAATAGCTGGAGGTTGGTGATGCTGGCACCCAGACCTCCCAAGTTTGCCAGTCGGAAGCCTCTGCTCATAATCGCTGTGCTGATCTGCTGCTGACATATGCAAGTGGCATCTGGTGAGACTCGGAATCCTTTCACTGCATTTTTTTTAATTTTTAATCTATTCATTTGAGAGAGAAAGGAAGGGGAGGAGAGAGAGAGAGATCTATTTGTTGTTCCACTTCATTATCCATTCACTGATTGCTTCTTATATGTGGATGGAACCCACAACCTTGGCATATCAAGATGATGTTCTAACCAACTGAGCTACCTGGCCAAAGTCCACTCAGATTTTTATTAAGCACCTGCTGTGTGCCACACACTGTGCTAGGCATTAGGAAAATGGTATTGTCTTGGCCCCCAAGTTGCTTACAGCAACGTGAAGAGAAACCAGTACACTGACTTCAGTGCACAGTGGCAAGTGCTGTCCAGAGTCACTGAGAGACTGAACGCAAGGGACTGATGTGATCAGATTCCTGTATCGGGAAGATGATGGCTGGCAGCCAAATGAAAACTGGATTGAATAAGGGCTAGCAGATGAGTTCTTCTGTCTGAATAATCTGGATGAGCAATGATGGAGGCCTGAAGCAACGAACTGAGAAGATGCATAGGAGCACCACCGAGGAGCTGGAATCAACAAGACTTAGAGATCAGGGCAAGAGGACTAAAAGTAGACTTGATATTTCTGAATTATAGTGAACAGAGAGCCATGGTGCCATTCACTAAAATAGAGGATAGGGTAGGCAGAAGAGTAGGGCTGTTGTTTTTTTTATTTTATTTGTTTATTTATTTTTAGAGAGGGGGAAAGGGAATGAGAAAGAGAGGAAGGGAAACATTGATCAGCCGCACGTGCCCTAACAGGGGACCGAACCCACAACCCAGGCATGTGCCCTGACTGGGAATCAAATGGGTGACCCTTCTTTGCGGGACAGCCAACTGAGCCACACCAGTCAGGGCAAGAGCAGGTTTTTGAGGAAGATGAATTGGATATTGATTAGAAAGCTTTAAGCTGCCTGAAGATAGACAAATGGAGATGTAACCCAGCAGCTGGAGATACCAGACCAGAACTTAGCAGAGCAAAAAGAGATCTGGGGCTGCCAATTAAACCTCAGAGATGACAGTGTAGCTGTGGGATGAGGTATATAACCTTTATATACCTTTATATATGAAGGTATATAAAGAAGAGCAGAAGGTCAAGACCAGAATCTTAGGAAATACCCACGCTCAGTGAAGCATGAAGAGCTCTGAGCTCTCCCAGAGAATGGCTGTGGCCTCAGCCAGGGCTGTTCCACTCCCAAGTTCAGATTTGCGCTTTGTCAGAGTGCCTCTTTCATGTACCTAGCAAAGACAGCTAAGTAAATGATTAAATCAGGGACAAAAGTACTAATGAAAGAAACAATCAAATATTTCTTTTAGCCTTAGTAGTCATTGATTTTGACTGAAGTTGTTCACTCACGCTTTATTGATTTTTATTGATTTGCTTAAAAAATATTTATGGAGCCCCAACCAAATGCCAGACACCATTTTAGGCCAGTAATGTCTACAGAGATCCCCTTTCTTTGGGGGGGAATAAGTGGTATGAAGAAAAGTAAGGGATGAGGCAGAGATATATGTACATAAGATATTAGCCCTGGCCGGGTAGCTCCGTTGGTTAGAGCATCATCTTGATAGGCCAAGGTTGTGGGTTCCATCCCTGGTCAGGACACAGACAAGAATCAGCCAGTGAGTGCATAAATAAGTGGAACAACAAATTGATGTTTCTCTCTCTCTCTCTCCCTCCCCATTTCTCTCTCTCAAATCAATAAATTTAAAAAGAAAGATTTTACTTATATTTAATTTTTTTATTGATTTAGAGAGAGACAGAGAGGAAGAGGTGGGGAGAGAGAAAGAAACAACAGTTTGTTTCCCTTATTCCTGCATTCATTGGTTGATTCTTGTATGTTCCCTGACCAGAGACTGAACCCACAACCTTGGTCTACCAGGACGACTCTGTAACCACCTGAGCTACCAGGCCAGGGCTTTAAAAGGAGGTGACATTTGCCCTGGCTGGTGTAGCTCAGTGGATTGAGCACTGGACTATGAACCAAAGGCTTGCCAGTTCAGTTCCCAGTCAGGGCACATGCCTGGGTTGCAGGCTAGGTCCCCAGTTGGGGGCACTCAAGAGGCAACCACACATTGATGTTTCTCTCCCCTTCTTTCTCCCTCCCTTCCTCTCTCTAAAAATAAATAAATAAAATCTTTTAAAAAATAAAATAAAAGGAGGTGATGTTTGAGCAGAGACCTGTGAGGAAGTGAGTCATGTAAACACCTGAGGGAAGAAATTTCAGAAAAAGTGATGGGTGCAAAGGCCCTGAGGTAAAAGCATGCTTGGTGCATTCAAGGAGCAACAAACAAGGAGGTCAGAAGCACAGTAAGCCAAGGGGAAAGCTGTAGTAAGGGGAATCGGTGAGCAGAGGGAGATGTAGGCAGATAATATAGAGCCTTATAGGCCATTGTAAGGACTTGGGCTTATATCCGCAAGAAACAGGGAGCAGGGTTTTGAGCAGAGGAGTGGTATGAACTGATATATTTAAAGAACTCCCCCTGGCTGCTGTGAGGGGGGAGAAAGGGACAGAGAACCAATGTGGAGGCTTTTGCTCTTATCTAGGCATGAGGTGACGGGCTGAAGCAGTGGAGGTAGTAAGTGGCCTAGTTGGGGGCAGAATAATTTTACACACACAGATGATCTTTGATGTGGTTATCCTGAACACATGATTAAATCAAAGCCAATATATTTGGCCTTTCAACTCCCAACCAAGTTCCTGTACACATTGGCTCCCCAAGGAGTGCTCAGGGTGTGACTGCCCTCAGAAGTGGGGGACCCATGTGTGCTCAGGGGTGGAGGTTCGCTGCAGACTCTAGGCAGAGAGTCGAGATGCGTGATCGTTTTCAGTCAGTGCCTAAATGGATATGTGGCAGGTAGTGCTCCTGCTGAGAGGCAGGGTCATGGTGAGCCAGGTCTCTCACCCTAGAGCGCTCCCTGTCCCCCAGCTCCTGGCGTTTGTGGACTCCCACTTGTCTGTCCTGGTGTCCTCATTGCCCTCCCATTGCTCAACTGTGCTGACACTTACTGGTCTGTCTTCCTTCCTTCCTTCCTTCTTTCCTTCCTCCCTTCCTCCCTCCCTCCCTTCCTTCCTCTTTCTTAATGTGTATGGCTTCTAGACTTATTTAGGGACACCATCAGCTCTATGCTTTCAAAATCCTAATGCAGCCCTGGCTGGTGTGGCTCAGTGGATTGAGCACTGGCCTGCGAACCAAAGGGTTGCTGGTTCGATTCCCAGTCAAGGCACATGCCTGGGTTGCAGGCCAGATTCTCAGTAGGGGGCACGCGAGAGGCAACCACACATTGCTGTTTCTCTCCCTTTCTTTCTCCTTCCTTTCCCCTCTCTCTAAAAATAAATAAATAAAATCTTTTTAAAAAAATCCTAATGCATAGGATTTTGAGAGAGGCCGGGGTAGGGGGAGAGATGGAGAGAGAAGGTATTTTTAAGAATTTGGCATGGAAAAGCAAGCACACCTTAATTTCCTTCCAGGCTCAACCAAATTCCATTCTGGAGTGTTTAAGAGAAAAGCTATAGAATCAGACAGGCTTAACGCAGCACAAGGGAAGTCTTGCACAGGGTGGGCCCAGTCATGCCCCTCCTCTCCCAGGCCTGCACACTGAGGGCTGGGCCCTGCACCTGTGGCCTGACCCCTCGGTCCCAGTGCACAGAGACACCATGAACCTAACTTGTCTGTCATCCCTCAGCCAGAGGCAACTTCCCAAAGGCCAACCCTACTACCCCATGGAATCCTGTTTGGTCACTTCTTTGGAAAGATTCCAAGAGAAGAATCCACGCCATAACCTAAGGAGGAAGAAGGCAGGTATCCATGCTCTGGAAGCTGGGGCCCACACCCAGGACCCACAGGGAGGCAGAGGCAGATAATCCAGACTGGCAGCTTTAGACCTGAGTCTGGGCCGGTAGGATGGGGAGATCTGGGAAACTTTCCTGAAGGTGGGGATATGGAGCTGGGGTACGAGCAAAGGGGCCCCAGCTAGGGAAAGGACAGAGTGTTCTGGAAGCTTCCTCAGAGGCTAACCCCACACCCCAATACCCCGCCACGACACACTCTCCACTTCAAGGCAAGAACTCACTCCTCCCAGCTTTGGAGTCCACTCCCTAGGTCTCCTGGAAGCCTGGTACCAAGGGGTCAGGGAGCTTACAAGGGGAGACTCGGCCCGCAGAGACCACAATGCCCGTAGAAGTGAGAAGGGCCCACCCCATGTGTCCTGGATTCAGGATGGCTCCCTCTCTACACCAGTTACTGTGAGCTCAGTGGGAAGACTATCCCAAAATCCGGATCCTCTGGAAACCTGTGGCTGACAGGCCCAGAGCTTTGGGATTTAGGAGGTGTGAAACCACGGCCACAAGGTTGGCAGCGGTGACGTCCAGGAGCTGCTGTCTCCTTTGATCCCCCAGGGACAGGTCCCTGCAGATTCCCAAGTGCCAAAGGTCCTGCCAGGATGTGTTCCCCAGATTGATGGAGGAGACACAGGTCAGCGAGGCTGGGGGCTTCTCAGGGCAGTGTGCCTGCTCAGCCTGGCTAACTGAAATTCACAGGTGCTAGCCCAGTGTTCTCTGGGAATCCAGGCAGGCTGAGGGACCCTGCTTGATGGAATGGGGTAGGAGGTACTGGGCAGTGGGAGGTGGGAGACTGTGCAGTCTCTCTTTGACAGCTAACATTTTCCAGAGCTGGCGCCCGCAGCGGAAAGGAAATCGGAGCTTCCCACCTCACACATCTTTTTCCCATTTTGTTCAGGCTGCCCGGGGAATGCTATTAGGGCTAGGTCAGGCCAGGGCCTCCCCTACCACCCATCTCTCCAGTCTACCATAAGGGGGGTGATGGTGGTAGGGTCACTGGAAGGACAAGGCACTAGCCTGGCTAAGGGGCCAGACTCTGAACTCATGCCCCTCCTTAATTCCCTGCCTGCCCATGATGGGAGGGTGGGGGCAGAGACCAAGAATGTGGGTTCCTGAGACCTCCCTTACTCTGCTCAAATCCCCCTGCACCTCTGATTCCATCTCTAGGGAGTCTGGCCCATTGGCCAAAAGGACCTGGGCCTGGGCCTGGTCTGCAGCAGAAAGGGCCCTGAGGTTGGAGAAGCTGGTCCTTATTACCCAACTCCTAGGGCTCCAAGCCTCCTCCCGGAGCTGCTAGCACAGCTGGTTTCCATAGGCCCCTAAGAGCCAGGCTGGAGGCCAGCTATTGTGTCTGGAGACAGTAGCCGCATTTGGGAGAGAGGAGGGAAATAAAAGTACTCAAGAGCCTTGCAGAGGAGTTCTCCCCAGGCTGCCTGAGCCCTCCCTAAGGATGACCCATCAGCCCTGCTTACTCAGACCACCCCCCACCAAGTGAGTCCATTCCCCTCTTTCTGTCCCTATCCAGGCCTCAAAGCTCAGACCTAGGACCCTCTCAATGTCTGGGAATTTGCCCTTCTCTTCTTTCTCCTGCCTCTTTCCTCTTCAATCCCAGAATCTGGTTATTTGGCCCAGTGCCTACTCTCTGCAATTCAGGCTAGAAGAGGCACATAGCACCCACCCATACTGCAGGCTGCTGATACATCCAGGAACTCCAGTTTATCTCAATAAGGAGAGGGATTTCCTGGACCCCAGGCTCTTCTTCCATTCCCAGTCTCAGAAAGTGGGCAAGGTAGCATCTGGGAGAAGGCTTGGGCTCCCCAGGCCTAGCACCCCGGGCAACAGTAGCAGGGGTCGAGGCTAGACTGCAGGCTGTCCACCACTGTCCCTAAGTGTCCAGTCTGCCAAACTTGTCACAGCTACAGCCTTCTCCCTTCTCCCCTGGGCTGCCAGGGGTTAAAGGGCCAGTGCAGGGCAGGGAGTGGGAGTGGCAGAGGGATCTGGCCCTAGTTACTGGATCATAAAAGCCAAAAGGAGTTAACTACAGTTCATGTTGCTGACTGACTTCTTTATCCAGCAGTGTTACCCTGGATGGGAGAAGGAGCCACAGCTGGTCAGGGTCAGGCCCAGGTCTGTCCAGCTTTAGATGTTGGCAACTGCCCCCCACAGCCCCAGTGACACTGTATCCCCACCTCTCCCTGGAGGTTTTCTGAGAAGCAGGGGGGCTGGGAGGGAGTCGAATTGGTGTCTTTCACTGTAGTTGGAGAAAAAAACGAGCAGGGGCCTGAGTGGGGATAGAGATACCTACCCCCCCCTCATGCCCAACTGGCAAGAAGCACCAGTCTGGGTGGGGGAGCCAGGACAGAGGAACAGGGAAGCAAGAACCCCGGGGCCAGAGAATAAGATCAGTGTGGCGGCTGCCTGCACCTGCTCAGGGCTCCAGGCTCTTCAGTGACTGCCTGTATACTGTCCCCCTACTCCGAACAGGCAGCAGAGCCAGGGGCTTCTTTCAGGGGACAGAGATTCAGTCCCGACATGTCCTCAGGCAGTGCATCCCACCTCCTCTGTCTCCTTGCCCCTCCATTGGCTCAGTCTGCCTGCTCAGCGCCTGACCCAGCCCAGAGGAGAGCACTGGCAGCTGGAGTTGGGAACCAGGTGGCAGAACCAAAAACAACAGAGGAGTCGCCTGGCTGCCTGGGTGCTTCCCAGTCCATTCCTGGTCTAACTGTAATGCCTCCTATTGCAGAACCCCCACCATGTTTCTGATCCCACTGGGGCACACCTGCCTCCCTTTGCCAGGGCCTGGAGCTGGCCCTAGAGGTCACTGTCAGGTGATCTTGGAGTCCAGTTGCCCATACCTTCCTTGGTTCCCAGGGTCTCTCCCCAGCTCCCAAAGGTTTCTAGGAAGGGAGTAGCCTTTTTCCTGGATCTCTGGCCCCACTTCTCAGCTTGCACTTCAGCTTGCTGGAAGCTACTTTTGGTCTAACTCCCATCCATCCTGCTGCAATTTTATTTGGGAGAATCAGAGCCCGGCCTTACTAGATTTGAAAAGGGCTGGGTCCCTGAATCCAGGGAGACAGGAAGGAACATTCCCCGAGGTATGGGGGTCAGACCAGATGAGGAGGCAGGATGCTCTCGAGTCCACACTCTGTGCTAAGTGGAATATTAAGGGCTCAGGGAGGCCGAGATGCAACTGTCCTGGTATAGCCATTCCCAAACCTTTCTTCCACTCTCAGACCTCCCACCCTCTGTCCAAGTCCTGCCTTCTTTGCTGCTCTCATATGGAGTGTCAGAGACCCAGGGTCCACCCCCACCTGGGTTTCATTTCTACATGATTCCCAGCCAACAAACTCTCTGACCCAGCAGATGCAATAACACTGCTCAGGGTGAGGCCCTTCCACAAGTGCTGAATTTGGCTGGAGCTTCTCCTTGGTCCCAGTTGGGGGTGAGGGTGAGGGGTGCAGGACTCTCCCACTCTTCCCACTCCTCCCCCCAATCAGCCTCAAGGGAGTGATGGAGAGGGGTGAGGACATCTTTTCCCAAGGCCCAGACCTGTGGGTCGTGCATACCACACTCTCACTGACACCCCTCCAGCCTCTATTCCTTGTGCTGCAAACCAGCAACTTTCCTCTCAGCCACACTGCAATGGGAACAAAGTCCCAGAAGTTTCATCTCCTAACTCTCTAGCCTGTTTCCTCCTTACTCCACCCCCATCCTGCCTCTGCTCCCCCAGCTTTTCTCACCAACTTTGCACCCTCCCCCACTTCAGTCTCCAAATTCCTGGGGAGCCCCAAGAGAAGGGTATGACCAAGGCCCCTAGAAAGGGGGAACGGGTTGTCCCCAGCAGATCTGCTGCAGATTTGGTCATAATTAAAAGACCAGCAACACTGGGAAATTCCTTCTCCTTATTGATCCCAGCAGAAAATTAAAGCCAGTTGTTTGTGACTGAACATCTGACGCTCTCTAAGCTCCTCCCCAGTGCCTGGTTCCAGGGCCCTAACCCCTGCTCCTCGTTCCTAGGCTAGCCCTTTCTCTCATCCTCCTCTGTTAATCCCCTTTCCCCATCCCTTCCCCCACTCCCAGCCTTCTCATCAAACTCCCATCTCCAGCGTCTTCCTTAAGCTCCGCCCCCATCCCCCCCCCCCAGCATTTTCCAAGGGGTTAATAGGACTGCTGGAGGCTGAGACTTCCAGCCTAGCTGCCCAGCATCCTCCTCCAGACCCTGGGACCACCTCCCTCAGCCACAGTTGGGGTGCTGGGGCTGAAGCTCAGGCCCAGAGCTGCCAAACCACAAACACATCTGGAAAAAATTCCCCTCCCCAGCCTGACTTCCCTTTGTCTTACTTCTGTCTTTTTGGAAATTCTAGCCAACTAGTCAGTGGGGGGAGTGAGGAAATAAAGGGAAGGGAGTGGGCCCAGGCCTCCCTGCCCCACCCCAGGGAGGTCCCGTCCAGCCTCCCCAGTATTCTCAGCCAGACCAAGTCCCTCCTTTGTGCGCCTGTAGGTCTAGGCACCAGGCTTGTGGGGGCGGGGGGGCCTGTCCTGGCCCTTCTCTCTGTAGTAGGTTGCCTATTGAGCAGGAGAATGGATTCTCCTGTCTGGGGGCTCAGGAGAGCTGGAATGGAGTGGCGTCTTGGGTGGAGGAAGCAGGGGGCAGTGAGGGAGGAGGAGGGGCAGCAGGAGTCTGGTTTCCCTGGTTCCCTCGCTTTGGCTGGGAGCCTGATTTCACTGTCAGAACCTAATCCTTCTCCCTTTACCTACAGCACTGCTGGAGACAGTGGGTGGGGGAGGAGCACAGGCAGAGCCTGCAACCCCAGGCCCTAAACATCCCCCAGGGACACCCTCTTCCTGCTACCACCCCTGCTTTTATCTGACCTTCCTCAGGGAGCTCCTAGACTTGCCACCCTCATACTTCCAGGAGCCCAGCCCTCCCCACCCCCACATAAGCTCCTCTACATAAAACCTGGACCCCTAAAACCAGGCTTTGGCATCCAGCTCTCTTCTACAAATCTGACAGTTTATTGGTTACTGCTGGGTGGGGCACCTTCAAAAAGCCCTTTCTATCCCTGGTTGGTGTGGCTCAGTGGATTGAGCGCTGGCCTGAGAACCAAAAGGTAGCCAGCCGGTTCGATTCCCAGTTAGAAAACATGCCTGGGTTTAAGGACAGGTCCCAGTAGGGCACCCGCAGAAGCAACCCACACATTGATGTTTCTCTCCCTCACTCTCTAAAAATAAATGAATAAAACAAATCTTAAAAAAAAAAAACCAAAAGTCCTTTCAGGGTCTCTGTTGGTTAGAGCATTGTCTTGATAGGCGAGTCCCCAGTTCCATCACCAGGAGGGCGCATGAAGAAGCGACCAGTGAATGCACAACTAAGAGGAACAACAAACCGATATTTCTCTCTCCCGTCCTCTGTCTTTAAAAAAAAATCAAAAATCATTTTAAAAAGGGCTTTCTACAGTCTAACCTCCAACTCTCCTGCTCCAGAGTTACCCTAGATGCTTTATTTTAGTTTTCTATACATCCATTATTCAGAGACTTCCCTCATTACAGCAGTCTCGACCCCCCAGTGCGTCTTTTGTAAATCTTGTCTTTTGGCTCTGGGCCCAACTAAGGTCCCCAACCCTCTAGACCGGTCCAGGGCTCTAAGGGGCAGAGCTCAAAATGTCAGAGCCTGTCATCTGCTCCACCCAAGGCCACGCTGGCAGGGAGGAACCAGGGCTGGGACCAGCTGTGGGGTTTCTCGTCCCCGCCTCGGAAGGAACTGGGAGGGTAGTGCTGGAAGGGTGAGCGGGTGCGGTACGGATGAGAGGCAGGGCCTTGTGCGCGGCTTCACCGAGGGCACCTGAGCTGTAGCGTCCCTCCGCGCAGGATAGGGCTGGACCGCCCAGCCGCCTCGTGGCAACGCGTCCCACCCCGCCCAGCTCCACTGTGTGGGGACTCCGGCCTCCAGCCTGTTTCCGAGGCTCCCAGCCTGGCCTCCATTTCTGCTTTCCTGCACCCCCACCCCTACCCTCCCCACCGGGGTCTCTGCAAGAAGCTGTTCCCTGCCCCCTCCTTTGATCTCCCAGTTCAAAGCCGCTAGCTGAGGGGCGGTGATCCTTCCGCACGTTTTTACGGTTGAGAAAGGTGACACCTGAGACCCTGCTCCTCCCCCTTCCCGGGGCACCCAGCCTCCCTCTCATCTGGGAGCCGCGTGGTGCGTCGGGGTTCTGCGTCGGTTCCCGCCTCCCCTCCCTGCCGCCTGCTGTGGTCTCCTCCGGGATCCGCGGAGCCGAGCTGCAGAGAAAGCGCCTTAATAAAGAGCTCGTGTCAAGTGATTGGCTGTGACCTCTGCCCTCCCCAGCCTCGCGCGAGGGGCTCCTGCTTAACCCTTCGATGCCTGCCCTATACTTTAAGAGGAAGGAGTCTCCCTGAGCCAACTTCTAAAGTCCCCAGGTTCTACCGGAGCCCGAAACCCAGGGGGGAATAGGAGTGGGGTGCTGCCCCCTCCCAGTCCCGTCGAGTTGTTCCAGCAGGGGGTGCCGTTGCCTCACTTAAGTGCCTGGCCCAGAACCCGGGCTCCTAGCCAGTCTAAGTTCTAAGTGGTCACGGTGGATCCAGTTCAGGCTTCAGTGCAGCCGGAGCTCCGGCCCCATTCTCTTCCCCAGCTCCAGCTCGAGAGCCGGGGCTTACTCGCTGATGATGTCGCCAGTGGTCAGGCACCACGGAGTTGGGAAGAGGTGGCAAACCGTTAAGATATGACCCTGGGGCTTGGACTACAGGACCTGCTACCCGGACCGAGCATCTGTGTCCGGCCCTGGGGCACCCCCTTCTCAGCTGAGAGCCCAATCCTAGTACTCGCTTTCTGCCCTTCTCCCCATCCAACCGTTGGCGCGGGGAAAGCTATCTCGGTCCCTAGCAAACTCTGGTCCCGCCCACGAGGCTAGATCCAGAGGCAGGGGGCCTGGGGGTGGTGTCGGTAATGCAGGGCCAGGGCTCAGGGCCCCCCAGGTGGGGTGAGAGGCGGGGCAAGAGAAGGGGCCGCCTCATTCTTGGGCAGGGGCGGGCCCGCACAAGGTATAAAAACTGTCCGCTCACGAGCCCAGGCCAGATTCTGGGTTGTCCTGGGACGTGTCCTGCTTCCTGAGTTTCACGATCAGGCGAAGGCAACGGCCACATACTTTTAACTAAAGGGACTCAGCATCCAGTGCTCCAGCAGGAGGATCTAAGGAGACTGCCACCCGCGCCGCGACCATGCCCAACTTCTCTGGCAACTGGAAGATCATCCGATCGGAAAACTTCGAGGATTTGCTCAAAGTGCTGGGTGAGGAGATTTTAATGCACCCTTGAGAGGCGAGGGCGCGGGAGTACTCGGTGGAGGGTACGGGAAAGAAAGGGTGTGGGCTGGAATCGGGGAGTGGGAGGCTGGGCGCCTGCATCCCCAAGAAACGGGACGTACAACTGGGTCCCGGGTTGCTGGGCTGGGACACCTAAATCCTGCTTTCCCTGGCGGGGCGCCCACCGATGCCAGCTCCTGCAGTGACTCAGCCTGTGAATCAAGTAGAAACAAGAAGCACGAGGTCGGTATCCCTTGGGGTGGGGAAGGGGGCTCTCCGCAGTTCAGAAGCTGCAAACTCCGCATTCAGACAGGGAGCCTGGGTCCCTACCCCACCGAGCTCCTTGGAGGCATTCCGGCCTCCTACCCTTGTCTCCACTGGTAACCCAGTCCCCAGCGCAAGTCCCTAACCTCTCTGTGCTTCTCTCCACCCACCAGGTGATCGCCGCCTGAGCATCCCCTTGATCCCCCTTCCTTCTCCCTCCAGTACTTTCCACTCTGCTCCCCACCCCACCCCCATCTGTGAGACAAATATTTTTCTACAGCGAGCAGCTCTGGAGTCCTAAAATCGCCATGTATAATTATCACTTTCTTCGATTTCAACGAAAGGCTTCGTGTATGATTCCCGCACCCCCTTTCTGAAAATCTGAGTTCTCTTCTCTCTTCCTCCCTGGAGACATACTGCAGCCTAGCTGGGTGTGCTGGTTAAAGGCGGAGGAGGTTCTACCCACCCAGATGGCCCTTCCCAACTCGTGTGTGCCCTCTCTCTGGGGAAGGGGTAAAAGCCCGAAAATGGCTGGAGAGGGGGCTCTGGGAAGAGATGGAGGTTAGTGAAGCAAATGGGAAGTGACCTGGGAGCCCTGGAGCCATCTGTTTCTGGACTGAACTGAGAGAATCCAGCTGGGCTAGGTGGGGAGGGTCACCTTGTGTGGGGCAGGGAGCTGAAGGAGTGAATCTGGACCTAGGCAGTAGCTGGAATACTATGGGGAAAGCAGGGATTTTCATCACTCCTTGCTGTTAGTTCTTCTTACAGTCTAACCACGATACTTGTAGTCACACCAGTCTTTCTTGTTCTGCCCTTGCTGAAATTAAATACCAAAAGGGTAGAAAATTTTCCTTCAGAAAGACTCGATGTCATTCCTTCCCCCCTCTTCTCTGGATTGAGCCCCTCCTCCCAGTGGATGAGGCAGGGGCTTGATGCAAGCCCAGGCCCCAGCTGGAGAATAAGACCCAAAGCCCAACCTTTTTGCCTGTCTGTCTTCATCTGTTTGTCCTCCCTGCAGGGTCGCTCAGAGCCACGTGCCCTCTTCAGGTCCTGCTGGGGGACAGATTGAAAGCAGACCCATTAATACAGTTCTGAGTCAGCCAAGATTGGCTGAGCCTGGACCCAGCTCCACAGGCAGCAGAGGCTGGCTAGAGGGGTATCTCCTCTGAACCTAGCAGCCTCGCCTCTGTAGGAACCTCAGTCTCTTCTCACCCTCCTTTGCCCTAGACAAGGGTCCCTCTCCCAGTGAGGGATGCTCAGGTATTTGGAGGATAACTGTCCCTTGCATAGCAGGTTCCGCTCCGGTAACAGGAAAGATTGCTGTCAGATAGCAAGATGGTCTGCCCAGGCAGCAACAGAGTGAAGTAGTCTCTAAGAAGTAGTCTCTGTCCAGAATAAAGTAGCCTCCTCCTCTACCAAGTCAATTGGACCTGGAACCTCACTCATTCTTCCCTGGAAAGGAGATCAGCATATAAGAACCAGACTCCTGGGGCTCCCGAGGAACAGGGCTCTCTCCCTCCCACTCCCTCTTTCTGGACCAGAGTGGGTCTGCTGTGGTGTCAAAGCAGAAAGAGGGTTTGTTTCTCTAGGAGCCCAGGCCTGGAGGAGGGCCAGGGAGTTTGGGCTAGATCAAGGGTAGGGAAATCCTGCTCACTTGGCCCAGCCCAGCTTGGCCCCTCATCCCCACTAATTGCTTCTCTGAGGGACTCTGCTCCAGTTCAGGGCAGGCGGCCAGGCCAGACAAAGTGGTGTGAAGTTTAGATCTGGGCCTTGGCCGGAGAGGCCTCCCTGGCGGCTTGTCTTCGTATCAGAGGTTGCTCTCTCCTGGCTCCCCCACCCTTCTTAATAACTGGGGGACAGACGGAAGGGGTCCAATCTGGGAAAGGATATGGGGGTCAGGCACAGGGACTGTGCATGAGAAGACCTTACCATCACCTGAGGAGGGGTGGGTGATCCTCGACTTAGGGACATATCAAGGGAGGGGATGGCAGTGTCCCTTTCTCTCTTTAAGGGAGAAGGGTGTGGGAGCCTTCCAGGAGGGCAGTTGAGCAGGAGTCTGATGCAGAGAACGTCTGAGCCCCAGCTCTGACTTTTTCTTTGCCTTCCTTTTATCAGTGAAAATAACAGCAACAGTAAGACTATCTACTGTTTCCTGAAAACTCAAAGGTGTGCCTGGCACTGTGTGCTAGGTCCTAAACACACCTCATCCCATTTGCTAGGCTTTGGAAGGAGCTATTGGTCTCCATGTTACAATTGAGGAATCTGCGGCTCAGAGAAGTTAAGCCATTTGCCTAGGGTCACCCTGCCTGTAGGGGAGGCTGAACCATGTAGAAATCAGGGCCTAATGGATCTTACTCCAGAGCCTCTGGCTTCCCTAGGCTGCTGGTGGCCTCTTGCCCTGCTGAGAATCCTGCTCATTCTTATTTTGGGGAGGGACAGAGATTGGGCAGGTGAAGGCCTGCCTAGCACCAGACAGGGGAGGTGGATAGCGCAGAGAGGGAAGTGGTCCCTGTTTCCAGAACACAGGTGGTGAAGCCTGGCCTGGGAGGGTCTGCCCCACACTTGGGCAAAGGTGAAGACACAGTGGATCTAATGAGCCCACCCCAGCTGAGGGTCTCAAGTAGGGTAGACAAAGGGCCAAAAGTGGGGTGGACAGAGCCACGGTGAACCCATAACAGGATGCCTGCTGGGTGAGGAGAAAGGAAAAGCTGCCCCTGGGAACTCCTAGAGTGAAGAGCTGAGACTCTGGGGAGTCATCCAGGACTGCTGACTCATCCAGGTGGGGTGGCAGCTAGGAGCAGGATCCTTAAAGGCAGGGCACTGCCTCTCTGCCCCTCCTCCCTAAACCCCACCAACCATCCAGGCTACACCACCTGCCCTCTCCTTCAATGTACCTTCTTGGAAACTAGGCAGACTGCTCCAGCTGTCTCAAGGGGAGGGTGAAACACAGGCGCCTGGAGCACCCTGAAACATGAGCCTCTCTCCTCTCTCTGCAGGGGTGAATGTGATGCTGAGGAAGATTGCTGTGGCTGCTGCATCCAAGCCAGCAGTGGAGATCAAACAGGAGGGAGACACTTTCTACATCAAAACCTCTACCACCGTGCGCACCACAGAGATTAACTTCAAGATCGGAGAAGAGTTTGAGGAGCAGACTGTGGACGGGAGACCCTGTAAGGTGAGCGCTAGGAAGGAGGCCCTCAGTCACGACTATTCCCTTGCCTCTCAACATGCCGTTTCTTAGTCTCCTGGACTCCTTTCTTTTCTAATGGAGAAGGTCCCTAGGTAGTGGTGGCGGGTAGAAAGTAGTACATGCCCTACCCCTCTCACTGCATGGTCCCTGCTGTGGGCCCAGCTCACTTGGCCACCTCTGTCTTGCAGAGCCTGGTGAAATGGGAAAGTGAGAATAAAATGGTTTGCGAGCAAAGGCTTTTGAGGGGAGAGGGCCCTAAGACCTCCTGGACCAGAGAACTGACTAATGATGGGGAGCTGATTCTGGTAAGTCCTGCCTCCTCCCAGCCAAGAACAAGCCCGCTGCTACCTTGGGGAATTTTCTGGGACATTCCAAAGTGCAGGGGATTTAAGGACAATCATGGTTGGTCTCCCTGCCTCCTGATGCAGCTGCTGGGGTGTGACTAACCTGTCCCTGTCCCATACAGTATCCTTCTGTGTGGAGCAACAGACATGCACTGAGAGGTCCCACAGTTCTCCAGGGATCTCCCTGGCCTGGGGATGAGAACGTAGGATGGACCCCTTGGGCTCTCTTGTCCTATTGCCTCCCAGGATGCCCAGGTATTTTGGGTATCCTGACTGTTGGTCCTGAACCAAGAAGTAGGTCTGGGCCTAGAAGCAGAGTTTCTTCGTTCAATCCTCCTCCTCCTCCTCCCGAGGGGCCTCCGAGGCTAATGATGACTTCTATCCTCCTTCCAGACCATGACGGCTGATGACGTTGTGTGCACCAGGGTCTACGTCCGAGAGTGAGTGGCTGTGGGTCTGAGAGATTCTCGAGTCCACCCCCAGCCCAGCCCATGTCCCTGCTTCACTGCCTGTGGACCGCCCCTCCCCCATTCCTGCCTGGCTAGGTCTCCCCTCTACTCATCATTATTCCCCAGGGTGCTGGGATGCTGCCTGCAGGGGTTCTGCTTTTTTTGGCCTCTTCTCCCCTGTACCAACAAAGAGGATGGATGGCAAAAGCCCAGATCACCCATTCTAGAATCACTCCTCCCACTCCCCAATTGTCAGTCCCAGCCCCAAACCAGCCCAGAACAGTCTCTCTTTCTGTGAGGGGACCTGAGGGCCTAAGAGGGAAAGACTGGCCCTCTGGCTCCTGCTTTGTCCCTATAGCCTATACCATGTCAAATATTTATTGGTTGATGTTATTAAAATGTTTTCAAAAATATAACCTGTCCCTGGCTGATTGGAAAAGAGATAGATTAGTGTAAGTGTGGGAGCTGAGGTTTCAGCAGCAGGGATTCAAGTTACAAAACTTCCCTTCACTCTCCTCACCACCATTCATTTGCTGCTGAATCCATGAGTATCACCTCCACTTTCCTGCCTCCAGCTTCCTTGGTTCCCCCTTCTGGCTTCCAAGGTCACCAGGGCCTCATCCTCCTGACCTCTCGGAGGGGCGCCTGACACTGACGAGCTGATTCATATCTTCTCCCACATTCTCCACAAAGGTGACACAACTTCCTTCTCCGCCTTCAATTGTTCCTTCTCTCTCCTCCAACCTCATTCTGTGGGCAACCCCAGGCCTGGCACTGGCCTCCCACATGTTCCAAATGAGCTCATCCATGCCTCCAGGCTGGCCTTGTACCTGCCCAGGTCCCCGAGTCTGAGACAAGCCCATCTCTGCCTTGAGATCTGTCACAGACCCCTTCTTCCTTGGCTCCTAGATCTTCCAGGCCCCTTGGATCCTCCTCCCATGCATCTTCCTGAACCTCCAGACTCAGGTCTATACTGCATTTTCCCAAATTCCATCCTGATCTCTCTCTCAAACACTTGCCCTCCTGCCCCAGGCCACTGCCCTATGCCACACCTTGTCATCACTGACCAGGTTTTTCTTTCTTTTTGGGGGGCATTCGTTGGTTGATTCTTGTATGTGCCCCGACCGGGGATGGAACCCCCAGCCTTGGCATATTGAGATGACACTAACCAACGAGCTACCCAGCCAGGGCCTCTCACCAAGTTTCATACAGCCGCAGCTTCTAACTAGTTTCCCCTCCTTCTCTTTCCTTTATCACGGCATGGCAGGGTGAAATGAGCACCAGTGCCAGAGTAAGAGTTTGGAATCCAGGTTCTGCCACTTGCTATTTGTGTGACCACAGATGAGTTACTTAGTTTTTCTGAGCTTTAGCTTCTAACACAGCCTGAAGGGGCCTCTCCTGCATCAGTGCTGAGTCAGTGGGCATGCTTCATAGCCTCTGTGTTGGCAGGTGAGCTTCCTCTTCCTGCAAGACCAGGCTGCCTGGGGCCAAGGCCTCCTGTTTCTGCCCCATGAGAAGCCACATGCTGCAGCTGAGGGCAGAGGGTTAGAGCCAGGGTCCAGGGTCTCCTCTGAGTATAGGATGGGAGAGGTGAGGGGTCCTTTTACTAATTCATCCAACTCTCATTTCCTAAGTGCCTCCTCCTAGGAGCTGGGTGCCCTGCTAGGTGCTGGGAATGCAGAAATGAAAAAAACGAACAAGATCTCTGCCCTCCCGGGGCCTGTAGGGGGAAACATAGAGAATTAAAGAATAAAAGCACCAATAAATAATTACATACTGTGCAGGTGCTATGAAGGAGGAGAGCAGAGGGAGAGCATGTGATAGAGGCGGCTTCACCTAGACTGCGGTGGGCAGAAGTGGCCGGAGAGCAGGCAATCTGGAGGGCAAAGCACTTGGGAGGTCCTGAAGCACCTAGTGGGGATGAGCAGAGGGAAAGATGCTCAGGGCAGAGGGAACCACAGGGTAAAGGCCCCGAGCATGGTTTGGGGATGTCCAAGGAGTGCAGGGACATGAAGAACGCAGGGCAGCTTGGGGCTGTCAGAGGCCAGATGGACCAGAGGGCTGCAGTGTTTCATATCTTATTCTAAGTGCAATGAGAAGCCTTCAAAAGGTTTTTTTTTTTTAAATGGGGGGTGGCATTCCAGTTGTGTTTTTATAAGGGCCCTCTGGCTGCCAGTGGAGATGGGTGGGAGAGAAGGGGGAGTGAAGGGAAACCAGCAGGAGGCTAATGAGATGCTCAGCAGAGGGTAGGATGCAGAGGCTGCGGGTGCAGCCTCAGTGGTACAAGAGATGGGACTTGGCAGTGACGGAAAGGGAGGTGTCAAGTGGCTCTCAGGCTTCTGGCTTAGGTCACTGTGGGGCTGGGATTGTTCTCAGAAATGGGAAAAATGGATTGGGCTGGGCTTTCTGGATGCTGCTTTTCTGTTTGTTTTCATCCAGAAGAACCCTAACTGCTTGACCTGAGCCCTTGCCTTGTCTCCTTTCCGTACCGCCTCCTCTTCTCACCCATCTAGGGCTCCAGTTTTGTCTGACCTCTATCCAGGCTGTGGCTCCCAGGCCTACCGTTTCCGACCTTAACTTGACTCCCCTCTTCCATCCTGGAGAGACCTTTTTTTCAGGTCCTCTGGCCCCCTTCCCAGGTCCTGGTGGCTGGAACCCTCTGCCATTTTGCTCCGAGCACCTGCTCTTGCTTCTCTGCCTAGTTTGTCTCTTTCTGGAACAAAGGTGTTGAGAAAAGTAGAGAGAAGAGGCAGATTTCTCTTTCTCAGGAGATCCCAGGGGGCAGAGACTGCGTCTCCCCCATCAGATTGGGTGTTCTCTGAAGGGAGTGGCTCCTTGTGGGCAGGGCCTTTCCCCCTGGCTCTGCTTTTCCAGTTACTTCCTGGCCCACCAGCCTGAGATGACAAGGAAGCCACTGTCCTAAACCTAGAGATTGGATCAGGGAGGGGCCCCTCACTGCCTGGCCCAGCCCTTGAAAAAGTCCTTTCAGCTTCCCTTCCCACCACCAAGGCCCTCTTGGGCTCTTCTGTTACCTGGGCCTTCATTACTCAGCAGTGCATTTGGGAGAAAATGCACAGGAAACCCCACGCCCTGCCTACATTCCGAAAATTCTGTGACATCTCCATGGGCAATGTGCTCTGAAGTCCAAGCTTCTCAGAACCCAACCATAGGAGGTTTCGTGAAAGGGCTCAGGCAGCAGAGAGGCCTGGCCACGCAGCCCCAGGATAGGAAGGCAAAGACAAGGGAGTGGGCATGTGGGATTCTGTCCCGGGGCTGAGGACTGACATATGCGTCAGAGGCACCAGGCACCGGAAAAGTCTGCTCCAACATCTCAGGGAAACTGAGGTGCGTACAGGCATGCACACCTAGAACACAGGAGCATGGAGCTCAAAGGCCTAGTAATGTCAAAACCAAGAGACTCAGGGCATAGCTAAGACCAGAGAAGATAAATCCCTGAGTCCAGAGTGGTTTTGAGGCCCCCAGAACCCAAGGGCAATTCCATGCCTGTATGTGGCAGGAATAGCCAAGTTACAGGCACCCAAAAGGGAGGGATTGGCAGATGTCTGGTCAGAGACAGGGAGAGAGGGAGGGAGAGAGAGAGATTTGGAGGGAGAGAATGGGGCTGGGAAGAGATTGGGGGAGGAGGACCCTGGAGAAAGTAGCGGGGGGGGGGGGGGGGGCGGGGGGGGGGAAGGGGTAGAGGAGAGGGGACCTGCTGGTCAGGCTCTCTGACCCCAGGTTCCTACAAAAGGCTGCTTCGGGATCACCACAGGTACTAGATGGATGGGACTGGAATAGTCAGGCCCTTTGTGGTGGGGGAGGGGGAGTTGAAGGGGATGAAAGGAAGCTGCTTCTGAGGAGAGTCCTCCAGGGTCCTCCACCTCTTCTTGGCTCCCTTTCCCCTCCCCAAGTGACCTCGGGAGCCTTCCAGAGTTAGTGGGGGATGGGGAAGGGACTGAAGGGGGGAGGGGAGGAGCAGAGTCCAACCAAGTATTTCTCTTGGCTGGGCTAGTCATACCTGAGAGAGATAAGGGAAGGACTATAGGAACAAGGGGGAACCTGGGGCTGGGGAGTCCCTCAGTCTGTAGAGAAGGTGAATCGGCCCTGGCCGCATAGCTCGGTTGGTTGGAGCATTGTCCTGATCCACCAAGGTTGCTTGCTGTTTGATCCTGGTCAGGACGCTTACAAGAAGCAACCAATAAATGCATAAATAAGTGGAACAACAAATCAGTGTCTCTCTCTCTCCCTCCCTCTCTCTTTCAAATCAATTAAAAATTTTTAAAGAAAGAAAGTGAATCAGTCCCATGCAAATAAGACACAAACGCAGTCCCTGCAGAGGCCCCAGCAGTGATGGTTGAGACTGTTGTCCAAGCGTCAGAGCCCCATCAGACCCTCCCAGCTCCCCTTCAGCCCTGCAACTGCCCTCCTGACCTCTTGGCTTCTTCCTGCCTCTGGCCCCTTGGCACTGCCAGCTGCCAGTCGAGAAACCAGTTCTATTCCTGCCCTGGATAAGGATCTCTGGGCTGGGCTTTTCCCAGGCAGCAGCAAAAATCTGGCAGGCCGACAGCACCCCGCCCCCAACCGGGGCTGCCAAGATTCCCCATTCCAGCCCCACTGAGGGGCCTTGCTCCTTTCTCACCATCTCTCCCAGGCGCCAGCACCACCTTCCTCTGGCCCGGGGCACACCCTTTTAGACTTCCCTGTTTCAGGGAGAGCTCTGTAGCTCTTACGAAGGAGGAACCCTAGAGGAGCCCCTCCTCTGGCTCTCGTTCCAGCCCCCAGGACATGTCTAAGCCCCTTCTCTTCCAATGACAGACACTGGGACCCTCAGAGTTCCTTGCCCAGCCCTATTCCTACTCAAATGTAAGTACGTACTCCTTAGAAGAGCCTTGTAGGAGGCAGGGTCTGTTCCTTGGCTTTCCCTCCACCCACCCCACCCCCTTGTCCATACCCACTCCCATTCGTCTGCATCGCCTGAACCATTTCTGCCTTCTTCCCACCCTCCCCCCTGGGTCCCCACAGTGCTCTGACAGTTGCTCCCACAGCAGGGTCAGCCCCCTGCCCAGTCACTGTCACTGAAGCGGGTAAAGTGAGACAGGGTTGACCCCACTTAACCCCAGCCTATGGACTGCCCTGGAGCCATTATTCATTTCCCAGGACATTCCAGTCCTTTCCTCATCCTTTGGAGCTGCAGCATTCCTCCAACTAGACGGGAGTTTAAAAGGTCATCTCCACTATTCTTCCGCCTCCTCATGTCTGCCTGACCTCTGCCCCTGCCCAGTGCACCAGAAACCTCAGACCGATCCTTGTTCCTGTCCCAGCCCGCCACAGGGTTGACCAGCCTCTCTCAACTTCCCCCAGGGATCCAGTCACTTGCAGGGGGCAGGGAAGGTCCAAAAGCAGAGAAAAGGCAATTCTGGCAGCCATCGTGGAAGATCTAGGGGCTTCCGGAGGAGACTGGACTCAGGCCTCAGCTCCCACCTCCGCCCCTTAAGCAGGTGTGACAGGCCAGGCTGGGATTTAAGCTGGTGACTCAAGCTGGAGCAGCCTGACAGCTTCACAGTCCTAGGCAACAGCCCTCCCTTCTGGCTACCTCCATCCCCACCCCCCACCCCCCTGGAATCTTAGAAGCTGGGATTTCTAGAACCAGAAAACAGAATCCCAGAAGGAAGGGCCCTGGGGGATCATGCTTCTCCTTTGTTCCAGAGGAAACTGAGGCCCAGAAAAGGGTGTAGCTCACCTGGGGGTGTCACTCAGGCCACAGAGGTGGGGAACTCACTGGTAACAGGAAGGGGCTGCTTGGGTTCAGTACAGCGGGTGTCAGCTGGACCCCTCCAATCCTTTCTCTCAAGCGAGGGAAGCAGGTTCGTCAGTACGGAGAGAAACATTTGTCCTCCCGTAGTCTATCTTCCATCTCTCAGTCTAGAGTGGGCCAAGCCTGTGCCACTAACTAGGCCCCTCTCCTCCTTCTGGGCTGCAGATTATGAGGCTAGAATAGGTGGAGGCACCTGATTCAGGCTCAGATGGGGGATTAGGGGCTAAGGTTTCAGCAGGAGCCCTGAGGCAGGGGGATCCTGCACCCAGGCCAGGAGAGGGACACTGGAGGAGATTCTTCAGTGGCTTAACCCAGCCCCCCACCCACCTCAGCCTGCACATGTATGTGCCTGAGTATGAGGAGAGCCAAGGCCAGGTCATTGGCCACGTGGCCACACTGGGCACAGGTGCCATCACTGTTTCAGAGGTGCCATAAAGGCAGGACCTGGACCTGGGGCTGGTCCTAGGCAGATGGGCCGCATTTACTCCCTTTACCAGCATTTACGAAGCATCGATTATGTGCCAACATGGTGGTGGGCGGGGCCGATGCAGTCCGGGACACAAGAGCTTCTATCTGTCCTTCCATCAAGTGAGAAAATGTCACCAGTCACTGAGCTCCTACTCTGTGCCAAGCATGTCCTTCCTGTACCTCTCCTCAGATCCAGAGCCAGGATGGGACCTCTCCAGCGAGCTCTGTGGGACAAGGTGTCGAGGAGGGCCCTCTCTTGCCATCACCCGTTTCTGCCATCCTCAGGCTGCTCGGCCTCAGCCTCCAGCCCCTTTCCTCACAGCTGGTATAGAGGCTTAATCTTTCAGTGAAACTTTCCTGTAATTGTCCTGTTACCACAGCTGGACTCAGAAGTCAGCCAAGGAACTGTAGAAACACAGAGGAAGAAAGGTGAGGTCATCCTGTCTGGCAGCCTGTCTCAGGGCAAGAACATATGCTGCAACCCAGCTGAGTCCCAGGACTTAGCAGAGGAGAGAATCCACCCTCCCACAACCTTCCCATTGTCCCCATTCCTCCAGGGAAGTCCTTCTTGAAGGCTGATTCAAGTGCCTCCTGCTATAGCTTCAGCTCTTCAGCAGGATGGCGCCCAGAAGACAGAATAATTTTCTTAAGGGGCTTCAGGGACTAGGAAGGGGAGAAAGAGTGTGGGTGCACCCAAGTGGGGCACTTTCTCCACCTCTCTCACCTTTTCTTATTCTCTTCACCACGCATTCTTTCCTCTTCCCTCCTCTCTCCACTGGCCCAGCGGTGTTCCCGCCTGGTTCCTGCTCCCTCCTCCTTCCCTCCTTGCCCCTACACCAGCAGGCCCTGGCCCAGACTGGGGAAAGGCGTTTATACTCCTAGCCTCTGCTTCCTCACCACTCTGCTCTTCCAGTCCCCACTGATGGCCTCCACCCTGACACAGGAGGCTGTAGAGCTTGGGTTACTCAGGGCCTCTGGTTATTTTTAATGCCATCAGCTCAGAAGATAAATATACTTCCCTTTCCCCCCAGCTGTCCTGGACAAACCACCCCCCACACCCACACACAGATTCCCTCCTTCTCCCACCATTTACCCAATCGCCTCAGACCCGACGTGCCTCTAATCCTTCTCCTCACATTCCCTCCTAGTGGGACCCCTCACACTGGACTCCCAGCAGCAAGACAGCTTGACCCCCAAATCCCATAGATGAGGCAGGAGGTGCTGTGTCCTGGCTCCACCTAGTGCCTTCTTGAGACATCACATTCAGCAAAGGACTGGCAGGAGTCCCCCCGCCAGTGGCCCTGGGCTGGAGCAGGACTCAGAAAGCCCTAGGAAGCAGGTGCGGACCAGAGTGGCTCCTGCAGGTTAGTCTGCCTTCTTGGCCCCAGCCTCGGCCCTGGGGTCTTGCTCTTACTTAGCCAAGGGAGGAGCTGGTGGTCGAGAGCCCGCTGATTCTTCTCTCCCTGATCCCAAGTTCAAGTTCTTCCTGAAATTAATTTCCAGGCCTCCTGCTTTGACCCAAAGAACCCTCTGACAATTGCTCAGGGCAGGAAGTGCAGCTCTCCAGGGAGGTCAGAAGAGGGACCCTGGGATCAAGTTGTCCACTTCTAAATTGTTGGAGTCCCCAGGATTGAAGAAGCCACCAGGATCCACTAGGACAGCTCCTGAAACAAATCACCCTACAGTGGTTAGGTGGGTGCTCCCGTAACAGCATCCGCTCCATCTGGTGGCAGCCTGCTCAGTACAGAAACAAGTCTTGCGACCATTTCCTTTGGGCTGGCATCTGGGTGGGCCTCATCCCTTCCGACCATCAGGGCCTGTTTCTGTTTCCTGATCCACGTAACAAAAGTCTGGGCCCTTTTACGCAAGAACCCTTGAGACATTTAAGGTGACTCACCCTCCGTGTTTATTTTCTAATATCGCATGTCCTCTGTCAGAAAAGAGCCGTGTTACAGACAGCGGTGTATCTCTCCAAGCCCTTTGCATCTCCTTCCTCCTCCCCAGACAGAGCCAGTGTATTCGCCTTCATTTTTATCATTATTTTGCCTTTCAAAAAATATTTTTACTGCATATGTATGTATCTCCAAATAACACATTGTTTTGCAGGGTGTTGAGTGTTTGAGAATCAGCATCTGCTGTGCATATTTGTGCATATTGACGGCAGCTGCTTTCCTTTTCAACACCACGACTTTCGGCCTCATTTGATGCACCTCCACAGTTATGCTGAATGAGCACCACTCGGATGAAAAATTAAAAAAAACTGACAGTACCATGGTGATGCAGAGCAATGGACGCTCTTCATTCACTCTTTGTGCTCACCCACCTTAAAAGCCATGTGGTGGTGTGTCCAGAGGAGCGAAGGTCTCATTCCCTCCCCGGGGGTGCAGAGAAGGGCCTGTGCACGTGCACCTGGAGCCCAGAACGGCTGTCCCCAGTGTGGGGGGTAACACTAAAGCCCCCCTGCCACATTCACTTATTTCACAAGCATACATTGCATACCTGTTGAAGGCCAGGTGCTGGGAATTTGAACAGGACCTGCCTTACTCTCACAGGGGTGAGCTCTCTGTGCTGTGGTGGGGAAAGTACTATATTTTGTAAAGATTTTATTTATTTATTTTTAGAGAGAGGGTAAGAGAGGGAGAAAGAGAGGGAGAGAAACATCAATGTGTGGTTGCCCTTCATGTGCCCCCCACTGGGGACCTGGCCCGCAACCCAGGCATGTGCCCTGACTGGGAATCCAACCGGCTAGCTACCCTTTGGTTTGCAGGCTGGCGCTCAATCCACTCACTGAGCCACCCCAGCTGGGGTGGGTACTATTGTCCCCATTTTACACCTAAGGAAGCTAAGACTCAGAGAGGTGAAGTGTCTCTCTAGGACTCAAACTCAGGTCTGCTCCCAGAGCCATTGCTCTTAAACCTTGCCACACTGCTTCCAGGGGCCTGGGCCATCAGCCAGCACACTGAAGTATGTCAGTGCCCTCCCTCCATGGAGTGCTCAGAGCCAAACCCAGTGGTGTGGTCAGACCAGCATGCAACAGGACAGTCAGCAAACACCTACCTGGTGGGAGCTTAGTGTGGTCAGGGCAGCAAGGTCCTATGGGAAACAGATTTCACCTTCAGCTTCCTCCCTGGTATCCCAGCCCAGCCCCTTCCAGCCTTCAGTTCTTCTCCATCTACTTCTCCCCAAAACTGGGTTGGGGTAGGGGTGGGATAGAAAGACTTGATTTTAACCGGAAAGAACTGGCACATCCTAGAACTGATCCAACCTAAGTATTCTCACATCTCTTCCCTCCTCTCGACTTCTAGGTTCAGGTCTCATCACCATGAGCCTTGATGGTGGCGACTGCCTGGCCACCCTGCCTGGCTCCCCCACCTCACCCCAGTCCTCCACAGTGATCTTCCTAGGCTCGGCCCAGGTCCAAAGATGGGCAGTGGGGAGAAGTGCTCCGCTTTTTACCTCCCACCCACCTCTCTGCCCCACTGTGAGTCTCTCTCCCACTGCAGGAGGGAGGAAGAAAATGGGTGAGTGTCAATTACTTAGTACTATGGTGAGACTCCTTCAGATGTAGCCTCCCTTGTGGGCAGTGGTGCCTAAAGCTTGCTGCCACATGGGGGCTCCTTTCGTGGAGTCCTCTTGGCCCACAGAACCTTACCTCTCTCCATGTGGCCCCCTCTATTCCTGGCCACCTTTCTTCAGGGTCTGTTTCTTCTACTTAGTGAGGCCCAGAGGGCAGATGAGCACGTCCGCTGCCCTAAAAGACAGCTGGCCAGGAGCAAGGCACCAGGGGCCATCAACCAGCACACTGAGGTATGTCAGTGCCTCCAACCTTGAGGGGGTTCCTATGGAAGTCCTCACCCACTCGCTGTGGTGGGCCTCAGCCTTCCCCTCTGAGCAGAGGAGGGGGGAGCACAGCCTCTGTCGGGGCTGGCCACTCTGCATTCCGCGCTGCATCACACAGCCCCTTCGAGCGCCCCCCGCCCCCCGCCCCCCGGCCTTCTCTCATGTAGCCTGGGGAGGCTGGGACAGGGCTAAGGCCTTCAGGGTGACTCTGGCAACTTTCTTTAGGCTGTGTGGTATCACAGGCTATTCTTTTTAGTTTCAGAGCTTAGCTGCCATCCTGAGACAGGAGTAGATTCAGAAAGTCTTCATCACACATTATTCTAAGTCCCCTTACCATCTGGTTATGTTCCTCTGGGATCAATTCCAACTCATAAAGGTCCCTCTTAAAATACAGTGTCCAGAACAATCCTCCAGGTGCAAAGGGCGAAGAGACTGTCACTACCTCTGATGTGGACATCTTCCACCTGTGAGTCACATATTCTTTTTACTTTTTTAGGCAGCCACTTCAGTATCGGTTCATAAAATGCTTGTGGTCTGCTAAACCCACCAGGTTTTCTTCACTAAAAATGCTCTATTCTTTATTTTTCTTTTTATGTTGTTATTATATAGTTTTAGATTTTATTTATTTACTTTTAGAGAGAGGGGAAGGGAGGGAGAAAGAGAGGGAGAGAAACATCGATGTGCAAGAGATATATCGATTGGTTGCCTCTTGCACACCCCCAACTGGAGACCTGGCCCACAACCCAGGCATGTGTCCTGACTGGGAATCGAACCGGTGACCTTTCAGTTCGCAGGCTGCCGCTCAATTCACTGAGTCACACCAGCCAGGGCTATGTTGTTATTTTTTAATTTATTAATTTTTATTTTTTAAATATTGTATTTATTTATATTCAGAGAGAGAGAAGGGAGGGAGAATGGGAAGGGGAGAAACGTCAATGTGTGAGAGATAAATCGACTGGTTGCCTCTTGCACGCCCCCAACTGGAGACCTGGCCTGCAACCCAGACATGTGCTCTGAGTGGGAATCAAACTAGTGACTTTTCGGTTCATAGACCAATGTTCAATCCACCAAGTCACACCAGCCAGGACTTTTTTATTGATTTTTAGAGAGAGGAAAGGAGAGAGAGACAGGGTGGGGGAAGAGTGGGAAACATCGATTTATTACTCCACTTATGTATGCATTCATTGGTTGATTCTTGTATGTACCCTGACCTGGGATCGAACCTGCAGCCTTGGCATATGGGACAACACTGTAGCCAGCTGAGTTCCCCAGCCAGGCTCTGTCCTATGCTGTTAACTTTTAAAAAACCTAAAGCAGAATTTTACATTGGTCCCTATTAAATGTCATCTCGTTTATTTTTTTCTATTCTGTCAAAATCTAACTCTTAGTTGTTGCATAGCCTGTCGATTTGGTAAATACAGCTTCTATGTTTTCATTCAAGTCTTTAATAAAAACTCATAACAGTCAGGACCAAGGACAGAACCCGGTGAGAGCGCCCAGAGCCCTCCTCAGCTAGTTCATGGACAATCTCTAGGGACAGCTACTGAGCTTTGTATCCACTGCTGTAGTACCACATGGCCCATGTGTCCTGGGCCCAGAAACACAAGAAGTGCAGCCAAAGACCTCACAAAAATCCCACTAATCCGAAGCAAGCCCTGGGGGAGGAGAGGAGGACACTTGGCCCACTGTGTGTCTGTTGAGTGCCTGCTGGCCCCTCTGTAGGGCCTCTCGTTCTTCTCAGTTTCTCATTGCTGCAAATACTGAGTATCTGCTTGGAATCTGCTGAGCACTGACGTGGCTCTACCAGGCTGTGTTTGCTAAGACCCACCTTCACCTGCCTTAGGGAAATCAACACCAGACTCTTCTCTAGCGTTTTAGATCATCTCTGCTCCCCGGAATCCCCAAAACTCACTGACAGAGGTCCATGGGAGGAGAATTTGCTCCAGCTTAATGGTATTGTATAAAAACTTCCCCAAACCTGGCCTTGATTGATACTCAAATCAAACGTACGTGGATGGGTAAGTATTAACCTCCTTTACCAAATGTCTCCCCTCTGCATAAGAGTGAGGGGCCCATGAGTGGAATTCATTTCCCAATGCCACCCCACCTCTCCAGGGGACCTCCTTAAGAATTCCAGAGGACTTCTGGCCAAGATGGAGGTGTAGGTAGACACACTGTGCCTCCTTGCACAAGCAAAATAAGGACAACAACAATTTAAAAACAAAAAAACAACCAGAACTGACAGAAAATTGAACCGTATGGAAGTCCGACAACCAAGGAGATAAAGAAGAAACATTCATCCAGACTGGTAGGAGGGGTGGAGAAGGGCAGACAGGGAGGAGAGGACTCACAGCAAGGCAGCATCTGGTGGACCCAGGGAGGTGGCGGATTGAGGAGCAGGGTGGACAAAGCTGCAGCTGGCCGGCCAGGCAGCAGCTGGTGGACAGGGTGACAGACCATGCAACCCAGAGTTCCAGCGTGGGAAATAAAGCCTCAAATCACAGAATGAAAACCCTTGTGGGGGCTGAGGCAGCAGCAGGAGAAACTCCCAGCCTCACAGGTCAGTTCCTTGGAGACACCCACAGGGGCTAGAATGTACACAAACCCACCCACTAGGGAAGCAGCACCAGAAGGGCCCAGTTTGATTGTGGGTAGCGGAGGGAGTGACTGAAAACCAGCAGAGAGTGGAGCAAGGGCTATTGCTCCCTATTGGACCCCTCCCCCACATACAGCGTCACAGTGCAGCAAGGAGTTGTTACCTGGCCCTGGTGACGGGGTATACCTAAAGCTCCGCGCCTTTATGTAACAAGCACACCCAGACCAAAAAAAAAAAGGCCCAAATGAAAAAACAGATCAAAGTTCCAGAAAAAAATACAACTAAGCAACAAACTGCCACGGTCCAGCCGCAGCAGGGTCCAGGGGTTCCTGAAAGGTGGGTAAGGCGTCGGCGATGGGAGACAGACGACATCACGCCTCAGAGGACAGTGAAGCTCTGTTCCGTTTATTGCAAGCACAAATGGATTTTTATATTTTCCTTTTTGGCATAGATTAACATTTGCAAGTGCATAACATGATCAGTTAAGCAGAAACATCAATACAAAGGTAACCATGAAAAGTACGAAAATTTCCATGGATATAATTATATTAAACAAAGATTGTTTTGACCAAAGTTTCCATAGATTCAGTTATAGTAAACAAAGATTATTTTAACTAGGAGAGTCATAAATCAGACGATTAGACATTTTCAGAAATTGTTCATAGGGCAAAAATATACGGTAGATTGAGCAGAGGCAATAAGGCTTTTGTGATATCTAACTTAGCTATCTTTTCTTTCTAAAATGTTTCTCTGTGTACTATAAACTTTAACTTCATAGTTACTGTTTCTGTATACCTAATAGCTAACCAGCTTTTCTTATTTCTATGGCTGTCTAATTGATATATATTCTTATTTAAGGTAAAGGAGGGGCTGTTCTCCACCAACTTTTAGACACTCGGGCTATTTCATTAGAGGGGATTATTTCTTACTCAGGTTTATAAACACATTGTTTAAACAATTTTGGGCATGATTCAGTAGTCTGGGGAGAACTAGTTGTCCCTTCAGAAGTTCCCTCAAGGTTCGAGCCTCTTTCTCCTCATGGGAATCAAGGTTCAAAGTAAGACCATGAATAATATCAACAAGGAAGTTACTAAAAGCAATCCCAGGAAAATTACCACCCCCCTTTGTATGCCACGTTCTCCTCCAGAAAGATGGATTCCTTGAATTCCTTCTTTCCATGTCCGGACCTTGTCAGACAACATGGTTGGAAGAGGACGTGGCAACAAACAGATAGCCAGCCTATCAGATGCACAGTTCAAAACACTGGTAATCAGAAAGCTCACAGAATTGGTTGAATTTGGTCACAAATTAGATGAAAAAATGAAGGCTATGCTAAGAGAAACAAAGGAAAATGTACAGGGAACCAATAGTGATGGGAAGGACACTGGAACTCAAATCAATGCTGTGGACCAGAAGGAAGAAAGAAACATCCAACCAGAAAAGAATGAAGAAACAATTCAAAAAAAATGAGGAGAGGCTCAGGAACCTCCAGGACATCTTGAAACGTTCCAACATCCGAATTATAGGGGTGCCAGAAGGAGAAGAGGAAGAGCAAAAAATTGAAAAATTATTTGAATAATGAAGGAGAACTTCTCTAATCTGGCAAAGGAAATAGACTTCCAGGAAGTCCAGGAAGCTCAGAGAGTCCCAAAGAAGCTGTATCCAAGGAGGAACACAGCAAGGCACATCATAATTACATTACCTAAGATTAAAGAGAAGGAGAGAATCTTACAAGCAGCAAGAGAAAAGGACACAGTTACCTACAAAGGAGTTCCTATAAGACTGTCAGCTGATTTCTCAAAAGAGACCTTACAGGCAAGAAGGGGCTGGAAAGAAGTATTCCAAGTCAGGAAAGGCAAGGACCTACATCCAAGATGACTATCCAGCAAAGCTTTCATTTAGAATGGAAGGGCAGATAAAGTGCTTCTCAGATAAGGTCAAGTTAAAGGAGTTCATCATCACCAAGCCATTATTATATGAAATGTTAAAGGGATTTATCTAAGAAAAAGAAGATAAAAAATGTGAACAGTAAAAATGACAGCAAACTCACAGTTATTAACAACCACACCTAAAACAAAAACAAAAGCAAACTAAGCAAACAACTAGAACAGAAACAGAACCACAGAAATGGAGATCACATGGAGGGTTATCAACAGGGGAGTGGGAGCGGGAGAGAGAGGGGAAAGGTACAGAGAATAAGTAGCATAAATGGTAGATAGAAAATAGACAGGGGAGGGTAAGAATAGTATAGGAAATGTAGAAGGAATTTATATGTATGACCCATAGACATGAACTATAGGGGGGGATGTGGGAGGGAGGGGGTGTGAAGAATGGAGTGGAGTGAAGGGGGGGAAATGGAACAACTGTAAAAGCATAATCAATAAATTATATATATATAAAAAGAATTCCAGGGGACCCCAAGTATTCAGCTCTCTCTCTCCATAGGGAGGAAGTGAAAGAGGAGGGAGAGGACTCAGCTCCCCTGGATACAGTTAGTTCTTGAGGAGCCCCCAGCCCACACTGAACAGCAGGATTTGCGCAGTAATATGAGGATGGAGAAGCCTCAGCCTCCTAGTCTACACTAACCCTCAGTCACTCCCTCCAGTTCATACCCATGGGCCCTCTGGCCTCCATTCCACATATTGGCAGTGAATTCCAAGTCCTAGCCGGGCTGGGGATGAGGGCATATGGGTGCGAATGGCCTCCTGGCATTGACCTTGCTGTAGCCCCCACCCAGAAAACTCTCTCCTTTCTCTGTGCTCCCCCAGCTCTCTACAAGCACCTTGGGAGCTAAGTGGGGCAATAATCTCATTATGTCTACTTCCATCACCAAACTGTGAGCTCCTCCAGGGCTGGGAATTAATACTGACACATAGTAGTTGTTCATTAACACATGTAGAGCCAAATTGGATTTATGTGAGCAGAAATTCATTCCCTAGACCCACTTGGTTGCATTATTCTGACTCTCCCCCTCTGACCCTGCTTCTGCTTTACTCTGCATGCCCCAAATCCTATTCTCTCACTGCCGGGCTCCCAGACCCGTCCTCCTCAACCCAGAAGGCCTTCCCAACTACTCCCACCCTCAGTGGGCTCTCTGCTTCCTGAAATGTAAGACCATCAAAGGGATGTTTTGAGGATTCAGTCAGATAATGTAAGTAAAATCATGTTAGGACACTATTTGGCACATCACAAAGGCTCAATAAATTTGGGACAGCTGTGATAAAGGAAATAGCGGCTCCTTCCCGCTTCCTCTTCTTGGCCCGGTTTGTAAGCCACCAGGGGGCGGCCTCTGCCCAACAATCCCAGACACCTAGGCCTGGATGTGGCGCCCTTCTCCGAGAACTGGGAGAAGTCTTGGACTAAGAAAGGTGGGAATGTGACCCTCAGGATATGTGGAAGAGCGGTAGGAAGGATGGAGGTGATAAACAGGCAGAGCACCCTTTCGCCTGATTTTTCCATTTCCTGACGGGCCCCGAAGCAATAGGGGGTGTGTGTGTGCAGTCTCCCAGTACGGCACATCTGTTGTTCGTTTTTCCCAGGCAGTGTCTTTCTCTTACCTCTCTCTGCAGTGCTCCCTTCTCCCAGTATTTTCTATTTACAAAAAACGTGGCCACATCTATCTACCCTCTCAGCAGTCCTGTGAGATTTCCATCATTGCTCCCATTTTATGAAGAAATCGAGTCTTAGGGGAATTCAATAAGTAATACCTTTCTTGGGTATGCTGAGTAACTGAGACTCGAATCCTCTCCTGCCCTGAATCCCCTGGCATGTCCACAGGCTCAGCTCTGTGCATATTCTGCTTTTATCACGGGTCATGACCCTTCCTCACCGCTTTCTCCCTCAGAAAGTCGCCACAGTCGGATCAGATTCTCCAGGCATGGCTTTTCCTTTAGTTCCACACTCTATCCAGTTCACCAGGTCGCGGGGACAGAGGATGCAGCTGTTCCTCTAAACTCTAAGGGGTTAAGGCCTAGGTCCCGCCTCCCAGCTCGCTCCCCCCCTCCCCGCCCCCCCGCCCCCCCCCCCAGACTGGCGGGAGTATGAATAGGCTCGCTCCCACTCTCGACTCTCAATCGCTCTGGCTGCTCTCCCCTCCCTCCAATCGTTGTCCCCAACGGCCTCTGGTTTCCTTTTCCCTTTCATCCTAAAAGCTTTGAGAGCCGCTGGCTTCTCCCGGTTCTCCGCGTCTCTCCATCTTCGGTGGGTCAGACGAGCAGAATGGAGGGCTGCCTGGGGGAGGAATCTTTTCAGATGTGGGAGCTCAACCGACGCCTGGAAGCCTATCTGGCCCGGGTCAAAGCGCTAGAGGAGCGTTATGAGCTGCTCAGCACGGAGCTTGAAGGTCTCCGGGCACAGTCCGGGGATGCCTCCTGGAGGGCCCGTGCCGACGACGAGCTGGCAGCTCTGAGGGCCCTCGTCGACCAGCGCTGGCGGGAGAAGCACGCAGCCGAGGTGGCGCGCGACAGCCTGGAGGAAGAGGTGGAAAGCGTGGCGGGCCGGTGCCAACTGCAGCGGCTGGCCCGCGAGCGGATGGCGGAGGAGGTGGCCCGCAGCCGGCGTGCGCTCGAGGCGGAGAAGTGCGCCCAGGCTTGGCTGAGCAGCCGGGTGGTGGAGCTGGAGCGCGAGCTAGAAGCTCTGCGCGCGGAGCACGAGGAGGAGCGCGCAGGCCTGAGCGTGCCGGCAGCTGGGCCGCCATGCCGCCCCAGCCCAACCCGCGGGCCCCAGGGGCCGGGCCCCGAGGTTGAGGAGCTCGCACGACGGCTGGGCGAGGCGTGGCGCGGGGCAGTGCGCGACTACCAGGAGCGTGTGGCGCGAATGGAAACGGCGCTGGGCCAGGCCCGCCAGCGGTTGGGTAGTGTGGTGCAGGGCGCCCGCAAGGGACGCCTGGAACTGCAGCAGCTCCAGACTGAGCGCGGCGGCCTCCAAGATCGAAGGGCAGCCCTGGTGCAGAGGTTGGAGGGCTGCTGGCAGGAACGACTTCGGGCCACTGAGAAGTTCCAGGTGAGGAGGTGGAGGGCCTAGGATAGATGAGGCTTTGAGAAGGCCCTGCGGGGCCCAGAGACCTTCTGGGGAAGGGAGTGGAAGTGGGGACGAGATGGCTGCTCATTCAGGGACCACTTCTTAGGAAACTCAGAGCTGGTGCCAGAGGCCCTAGACTTTCACGACTCGCTTGTTCAGAGCTCTCTCAAATCACACTGCCTGGAAGGGCAGACAAGCCCAAGACATGTATACACCTTCCCACTCTGATGGCCACTGGGCCCCTCCCCAGCCTCTGCTGTCACTGGCAAGATGCCCAGAACTTTCCTTCTCATCACTGCTGGACTCATGGCCCTGCTACTCAGAATCTCCAGAGTTCCTACCGCCCTCATCTCCCTGACAGGTGGGGGTGAGGGGCCCTGCATGAGGGGCCATCTGCCCTTGTCCTGTGTCATGGCTTCTCGACTTGCTGAGGACATTCCACAAGCCTGGGACAGCTGCTCCCCTTCACACTGCACAGATGTGACCAGCAACTGAGAAAACAGCCCCCTGCCTGGGCCAGACAGAGCTCTCACTATGGCCAACTCCTCCACCCTCCTCTCAGAAGAGACAGATTCCAGAACTTGTAGGAAGTGGAGGGGGTGGGAGCCTGGTGTGAGGAGCAAAAGACAGTGATTGAGACTACGGCAGTGTGGCTTCCAGTCCTGCAGGCTTCAGGCCTCTTGATTAATCGTTTTTCCTTCTGCTTCTACTTTTTTCCCCTCTCCTCCTCTCTGTAACCCATCTCCTCTCCTCCCTCATGTCCCCCTTCCTGTGGAATCTGAATTCTGAGCAGCATGTGCAACCATTTAATCAGCATCCTCCGAGGAGGAGCCCCATGGGAGAGGGCTGAGAGGGGCCCCTGTTCTCCTGGAGGCTCTAGAGTGAGGCAAGGAAATAGGAATCTGCTCCACAGAGAAGTCAGGAGCAGAAGGTGCTGCTACAGCAGCTAGGGGGATGCAGGTTAGTCAGCAGGCAAGACCCTGCCCTTTACTGACTGCCTCTGGCTTGCTCTGCAGCTGGCTGTGCAGGCCTTGGAGCAAGAGAAACAGGACCTACAGACTCAGATTGCCCAGGTTCTGGAAGGTCGGCAGCAGCTGTCACGGCTCAAGATGTCCCTCAGCCTGGAGGTAGCCACATACAGGTACAAGTTGACCCTGACCCACCCGGGCACACAGCTGTGCACATATAGGCTAGGGCAGAGGCTCCTCAGCTGAAGGGGTCCAGAGCTATGGGTGTGGTGGCAGCTCTGCCACCACTAGGTTCTGTGGCTCTAGGTTTACTCCTTTCACACCAGGCTATTTCCCACCTGAGCCCACTTAATCTCCTGTGGGTTCAGGACCAGAGAAGTATCCTGTGTCCAGGAAATCCCCCAAGGAGAGGTGATATTGCTGAGTGGGACAGCCTGAGGAGAGAGGCTGGGCATGCGTGGGGCATCTGCATCTAGACCCTTACCCCAAGGGTTGAAAAGTCCTTTCTCTGTGTGTATGTGCTCACACCAAAGGGGTGACATCCTTGAGCAACCTCAGAAAGGAGGAACTGCAGGTGCGGGTAGCTGACACTGGCTTGCAATGACCAGTCTCCTTGTCTGGAAGATGGAGATGTCCAAGTCCCCTTCCATCCTGAATGTCATAGGGCCTGACCACTCTCGAGCCCTAATCCCCTCGCCCTACCCATCCCTTCTGCAAGCCACATTTCCTGTTAGCTCAGGAAAGGCTGAGACTGAGGAGGTGCTGCTTCTCTGGCTGTGTGGATTTGGGCAAAATCACAGCCTTTTCTGTGAAACTGGCCTGCTTGGTTGAGGATCCAGTAATTTTGCCTGAGGGAGGGGCTTTGCTACCATGAAGAGCTTCTTATACCAAGCCCACTGTGTGGGCCAAGGCAAGACAAGCTATGAGAACAGTGCCCCAGAATCCATAGACAAACAAAGGCAGGGACCCTAGGACAGGTTCTTGAGGAGAAGGGAAACAGGGCCCAGAAAGGTCATTGAGGACCCAGGGAAGAGGAAGGGAGCAGTTGCATGAGCTCGAAGGGCAGAATGCTGCCTGGGGAAGGATGGAGCTGAGACTGCAGACAATACTAACCAGACTCAGAGATTATAAGGAAGAGTTGAGAGTTGATATTCAGCATAACCTATTGAATCGATTGGTCTCCCCTCTCCCTGGTGGTCCCCTCCCCCTCTGTCCCCATGGGGCTTCGAGGCAGGGGCACAAAGATAAAGACCTCTGTTGCTCTTGAAAGGCTTGGGATCCAGAGTACTTAGAGATCCCAAGATGAAGACCTTAACCCTAATCAAACCACTGAGGGGAAGGGTCTGAGCAGGCTTAACCTTTGGGGTTTTGATGAATGAAAAGGATTTGGAGAGAGGGAGCTGAATTCTTTTGATTTTTTTTTTTTTTTCTGTGACTAGCTCCTGGGGCCCGGGGGGAGGAGGAGGAGGAGGAGGAGGGAGCCTATCCCATGGGAACGGCCTGAGCATTCCCACTTCCCCTGGAAAGCCCCCTCCTTAGGCCCTCTGGATTGTGGTGTGGACAAAGGCAGAAATTAGCATGAGAATGAGCCCCACACACAGAGGATGAGGTCATTGGCCTGGGTGGGGAGGAGGAGACTAGTCTAAGCAATCTGTGAGTGTGTGTACACTGCGATAGATCGCTGTGTGGGAATCTGCTTGTGTGTCTATAAGCTCATCTGTGTGTCTCAAATATGTGTGTGATGCTATGTAACCATGTGCGTGATATCTGGGTATGTGATTATGTGATTTCATGTGCACAGCCGAGTATAACCCCAATGTGGCATTTGTGTGATAGTGGTAAAAATGAAGAAGATTCCAGCAATGTCAGGGTTTTTTTCTGGCTGGCTTGCCTACAGGCCTATGGGCAGAGGGCTGACCCAGTTTTTCCTCCCTCATCCCCAGGACCCTCCTAGAGGCTGAGAACTCCCGGCTGCAGGTACCTGGCTGTGGTTCTAAGTCTTCCTTCAGCATCCAGGGTAAGAGTTGGGGCCATGTTTCCCCTCTCCAAAACTCTATCCTTCTTTGCTTTTCATACCCCAGAGCAATTCCTTTCGTGAGAGGCAATAGACTAAGTCTTGACTCCATGGCCCCAAAGAGCCCCGACAAGGTCCATGGACACTCTTGCCAGGAATGGTAACTGCTGTGGCCCCATCCCCCTGCCGATACATACTGACACCATTTCTTCTCTTCCACCTTTCCAGACCCCAAGCTGGTGCTGCATTTTCCTGGGACTCCAGAGGGCCGGTGTCTGGGACCTTTGCTTTCTGTCCTGAGCCCTACTCCCCTCTCCTCACCCTTACCTGATACTCTTGAGGCACCTGTTCCAGCCTTTCTGAAGAGCCAGGAATTCCTCCAGGCCCATACCCCCACCTTAGCCAGCACCCCCATTCCACCCACACCTCAGGCTCCCTGCCCTGCTACAGATGGAGATATCAGAGCCCAGGATGCCCCTCTCTCTGTGCTCCAGCCACAGGTTGGGAGGCAACAAGTTCCACAGGCTACACAGCCTGAAGCAGATATAGCTTCCACTGCCAGCATCCTTCCAGGACCAGAGGAATCTGGGGAAAAGCAGCAAGAGGCCAGTATAGGCCAGTCTCCCGAGGATCATACCTCCTTGGCTCCACCGCTTACCCCTGACCACCCCAGTTTAGAGGCCAAAGATGGAGAACCCAGTGAGACTAGAGTATCCAGCAGATTCCAGGAGGAAGGTGAAGGGCAAATGTGGGAGCTGGCACAGAAAGAAATAGCCACAGAAGTGAAAGTGTTAAGCAGCTTGCAGCAGCAAACACAGCAAGAAGAAGGGGATCTGGACATGAGGGAAATTCAGGAAACTCTGGAAAAAGAAACTCTGAAGTCTCTGAAAGAGGAGATTCAAGAGCCACTGATGTTTCTAGAAAAACACAGCCATGAAACACTGAGATCTCTAGAGAAGAATCAAGAGCTATTGAAGTCTTTAGAAGAAAAAGACATGGAGGTAGTGAGAACTCTAGAAAAAGAGACTGTAGAACTACTTAAGCCTATAGGAAAAGAGGACCCACAGCCACTGCAGTCTCCAGAAAAGGAGAATCAAGAACTGATGAGATCTTCTGAAGGTAATCTGGAGACATTTTTATATTCAGAAGAGGAAAATCAAGAACTAGTGAGGTCTCTAGAAGGGGAGAACCTTCTAGAGTCCTTGAGAGCTCTAGAAAAACAGAGTCAAGAGCCACTGAGGTCTCTAGAAGAAGAGGACCCTAAAACACTGAGAACTCTTGAAAAAGAAAGTCCTGCCTCTCTGAAGTCTCTAGAAGAGGAAAATCGAGAGACCTGCAAACCTCTAGAAAAAGAGAACCAGGAACCACTGAAATCTCTAGAACAAGAGGAACAAGAGAAAATGAGGCCTCTAGAAAAAGAGACTCAACAACTACTGAAGTCTCCAGGAGAAGAAGACCAAATGACATTGAGACCTCTGGAAAAGGTGAAACTAGAGCCACTGAAGTCTCTTGGAAAAGACCAGGGGATATTTAGACCTCTCAAAAAAGAGAATCAAGAATCACTGATATCCCTAGAAGGAGAGAGTGTAGAAGCAGTAAGATGTTTAGAAACAGATAATCTAGAACCACTAAAGTCTTCAGGAGAAGACCTGGACATTTTAAAGTCTACAGAAACTCAAGAGCCATTGTGGTCTCTGGAAGAAAAGAATTGGGAGACAATTAAACCTCTAGAAAAGGAAATTCAAGAACCACTGGGGTATGTGGAAGAGAATCAAGAGTCATTAAAGCCCCTAGAAAAGGAGAATCAAGAATCGCTGAGATCTCTGGGAAATCTGAGAACTCCAGAAGAGGTAGACAAGGAAAGTCAAAGGTTCCTGCAAGAGGAAGAGAGCCTGGAGAAGGGAGAGAGTCAAGAGTCGCTGAGGTCTCTGGAAGAGGAGGGCCAGGAGCTGCTGCTGTCTGCAAATCAGCAGAGGTGGGAAGATATGGCAGTGGGAGACCAAAAACTGGATCAGGAAATGCCTTCTGGGACGGCTGGAGTGGACAATGAGGATGAGGCAGAGCTGGCCCTGAGGGAATGGGATGGCTTCTCTGGAAAGGAGGAATCAGCAGAGGAGGGAGAACTGCAGCTCCCAAGCCCTGCAATGGGAGGGGCCTGGAGCACAGGTGAGGGGCACTCAGGGAGCCCTGAGCCCAAAGAGCAGAGGGTTTTAGCTGAGGGCACCAGTGGGGAAGGAGGTGCTGAGGGCCTTCTGGACCCTGAAGGGCAACTAGAGCACAGGGGAGCCCCAGGCCTCCAAGCTCCCTGGGGAATGTCAGAGGTGATAGAGCCAGTGTTGGAAAGTGAGGATAAGGCCCCAAGGGGTGGCCAAGCCCTCCCTGAGGTCACCTTGAGGTTGGAGACATCTAAGGGTGAGTTTGTTTCTGGAGCTGAGCAAGGACTGGAGTTGGAGGACCCAGGCCACTTGGCCAGAAAGGAGGTGATGGAGCCACTCCTAGGGGGAGAAGATTTAGAGGCAAAGAGGGAGCAGGACTTGGAAGGGTCTGGAAAGGACCTAGAGGGGGCAGCTGCTCTGGAGCTAGAGCTTCCCATAGTGCTCAGGAAGAGCAGAGACCCTCTGGAGTCTCACGGGGCTAGGAAGGAGTTGGAGCCTGAGGCCCCCAGGGGAGCAAAGGAGGTGTTCCCTGCTGAGACCTTGTCCCATGATGAAAGTGACACCCCTCAATCCAGGCCCCTGGGGTCAGAGGAAGCTGAGAAAGATGTGGAACCAGTGCTAGGGCCCTCCAGCCCAAGGCCCACTGAGTCCTGCTTACTCACCCTAATCCCTGAAGATGCCCCTGGGCCCCGGCCCCTGGCTGAAGGGAGCCAGGAGGCTAGTTGGAGGCTAGAGGGCAGTGCCCTGGAAAAAGTGGAGGGTGAGAAGGAGGAGTTGGGGCCTGGGGGTCTCCCTGAGGGCCTCCAGGATGAGGGGGAGGAGAGCAGAGATGAGAGCGAGGCTGATGAGCTAGGGGAGACCCTTCCTGACTCCACTCCCCTGGCCGTCTACCTCAGGTCCCCTGCCTCACCCAAGTGGGACCTAGCTGAAGAGCAGAGGCCCTCTCCTCAAGGGGAGACCACAAAAGAAGGCTGGGATCCCACTGTTCTGACCCCTGAGGGTCATGGTGCTCGCCCAGAGGAGGAGGAAGAGGAAGAGGAGGAGGAGGAGGGGGGAGAAGAAGATGAGGAATGTGGCCAGGACTCTGACCTGTCGGAAGAATTTGAGGACGTGGGAACTGAGGGTTCTGTCCCTCCTGGGGTCGCCAGGGAATTGATGGAACCTCTGGGCCAGGTGTCCCAGCTGGTACTGGAGCCTGCAGCCTGGGGTCAGGATGGGGAGTCTGATGGGTTTGCAGATGAGGAAGAGAGTGGGGAAGAGGGAGAAGAGGAAGAGGAGGGGAAAGGGGCAGGGGTGGGACAGTGGGGCCCAGGGCCCTCTGTTGGCAGCCTCGCTGCCCTGAGTGGCCCTCAGACTGGGAACCTCCTGGGGTCTGGGACTGTGAATGTCAGCATCCGCTGGGATGATGGCTTGAGGGGTGCAGCGGCTGATCCCCCCATGACTGTCTTGGAGACTGAGTCCCAGGACAGCACGGAGCCCTCTGGCTCAGAGGAAGAGTGTGCTCCCTTGGAGAGGGAGCACCAAGTGTCTGGCCCTCTGGGGACCCTCAGTGGGACAGAGGACACCCTTGGTGTCAATGGTCAAGGCCCCAGCTTGAAGAAGGAGTTGGAGCATGTGAATGGGGGGATGGTGGACCAGTTAGAGCAGTCTGACAGAGTGGGGCAGGGGAGACTGGAGGCCCTTGAGGGGTACCGAGGGACCCCTTTGGAGGAGGAGGAGGCGGGTGCCCTGAAGACCCCTTGGGCTGGGGCTCCTCTTCACCTGGGCCCTGGCCAGCTCCTGAAGTTCACTCAGAGGGAAGGAGATGGAGATTCTTGGTCCTCAGGGGAGGATTAAAGACAGGGCTCCTCCTGCACTTCAGATGTGGGGACATGTCCCCAAGCACCCTCCCTGCTCAGGGCCAGCACCTTAACGTAAGTGGTTTCTGTCTGAGAGGCCTGGCTGGGCGAGGTAAAATGGGGTGTGGTCCTAAAATGGAGGCTCCAGGAGTAAAACCCAGCCCCTCAGACCCTGCAAAGGGGCCGCGATGCCTGCACCATCCCATGAGGTTTAAGCCGCCTGAAGCCCTATAGGACTAGCCGCCTCGTCTGTGCACCCCTTTCCCTCCCCATTTCTGCAGCTGGAAAAGGCCTGGGGTCCGGTGGCTCCTCCAAGGAAAGAGGGTGGCTGGGTGGTCTTTGCGCTGGGGTTCACCACCCTGCCCCTCCTCGCTCCACCCTTATGGGGTGCCTGGCCAGTGGGGGGCGCCTCTGTGTCCTGACTCCACGTACTCCTGTGCTGTGGGGCTCTGACTCGTTTCCGCCTAAATAAAATAAAGCGCTGCCTCCACCTACAAAGTCTGCACTCTTTCTTTCCCAGTTCAGGGGGTCCTTGGGGAGAATTGGGAGGTGCTGGTGTTGGGGAGGGGCTGCCTCCTGAGGAGCAGATGCCCTGGTAGGTCTCTTGAGAGAGATGAAGCAGACAGACCTGGGCTGTAGGCAGCAGTTCTAGGGCCCCCGGGAGGGCTCGGAGTGCCAACCCAGGTGACCTCAGTGCCTGAGCATGCAGGCCATCATCATCTCTGCCACAGGGCTGATTAAAGGGAGTGGGACTTGTGCCACCCCCACTCTTGCCTGTCCTCCGCTGTCCCCTCAGTGCCGCCAGCATAATAAGTCCCTTTGCCCCCAAACCCAAACAGTTGTCTGGCCTGTGATGTCTGCGCGGACTGGCTGGGTCAGAGTGGGGTGAGGCAAGAAGGAGGCCTGCTCTGCCTTAGCCTGGTTGTGTGGCCTCAGGTCAGCGTTTAACCTCTCTGAATCTCAGCATCAGCCAAACAATGGAGGATACGGGGCTGGGCGACTTGGGGGGCTTCCCGGGGTAGAGAAAGCAGGAGGAAAGGCTAGGAGAAGCTGGAGGGCTACAACTTTGACCCTCAGTAGTTCTTTCCTTGCAGAAAAGGGTAAGTGAGCAGGAAGAGAGACTAAAGTGGCAGGGTGAGACGAGCTAGGGGCTACGTTGGTAACTGGGGTCGACGTGGGGTGGGGGCACATAGCCACAGCTTCTGTCTACCCCAACTCCTTTCCAGGGGTTCTCTGGGTCCCTGTGTAGGGCAGGGAGGGGCCGGAGGTTCTTGGATTAGGTAGGGGTCCCCACCTAATCAGGATACCCGAAGAGAAGCCACTCCCCAGCGCAACTCAGTAGGGAAGGAAGCTCTGTCAACACCACCAAATATCCCCGGTGGGGTGGAATAGGGGCTGCCAAACAAATGTTCCCCATTTGGAGACAAGCTCAAGTCTGGGAGCACGCTGAGGTCCCAGGAAAGATGAGAGGAAGTCTCAGCCAATCTGGCCGCCACCGCGGTCCTCCAGCCATGGGAGGGGTGGACCAGAGGTCCCTGACAGAATCTCACTGTCTGCCTCTCTGCCCATGCCTTTCTCATACTCTGTCCAAGAGTGTTTGTCTGGGGCACTCAGGCCTTCATTTTACACGCACCCCTGCCCTCAGGGTCCAGGAGTCTATCTCTCCCCACCCTTCTGGCATCCGCGCCTCCACTGCTTCCTGTACCCACTGCTAACAAGGCCCTTTGTGATCCCGTCAGGCTGCCCGGCTGGAGGCCAGCACATCCAGGCAAGTAAGGCCCACTCCCTGACCCTCTAATGGGACACAGGAGCCCTGTGTGTGATCTCTCCAGGTGCTCAGGCACCCCTTCCTGGGCAAGGGACCAAGGACAGAGGCCAAGCCAAGCAGTCCTTCCTTGTGCCTGGGTGACCATCCTGCCCCACACACCACGGTCCCTGGTCCCCCACAGATCTACCCAAACCAGCTGGTTCTGCTAACAATCCCCAACAGGGAGGGATGTAAGTTAACAAAAGTGAGGCCTTTCCTAAAGGGGGTATGTGGTAGGAGGTTTTTTCTCTCTGGAAATGGTCATCTGTTTATACAGCAAGAGAAATACAGGCTTGACAATAACAGGGACATTCCTGGTGGTGAGAACAGGAGTGATTGTCATTTTTAAATATTTACTAAGCATCTACTATGTGCCATGCACTATGTACTCACTAGGAGTCCAGGGTTCCCTGCTCATGAAGCTTTATCTTTTAATTGAACAAGGGCTTCGAGAAGAATCCTATTTGAAAACAGAGAAGTACATGAAGTAAGGGGAGCAAAGAGCAGAGAAGCTGGCCTAATGTGGGCAGGAGGAGGGTGGGAGGGGGTAGCCAGAGAAGGCTGCCCTGAGAATCAGAGGATGAGCAGGAGCTGGTGGGGGCAGGGGGGCGGTGGCGGGGAAGGAGGGAGGAAACACCCCGTGCACAATCCTGGTGCAAGAGGAGGGGCCTGGGCATTTGAGGAACAAAACTTGGCTTGTGTGGCCAGAGGGTGGAGAAGAGGGAGAAGAAGGTTGATGGTGAGACTGGAGAAAGAGTCAAGGTCAGTGGCCAAGGCCTCACCAGGCAGCCAGAAAATGCAGACTTCTTCCTGAGGGGTATGAGGAGCCTCTGAGGTGATATGACCAAGTTTGCTTTTAAAATAAAACCTTCCGACTACTGTGAGCATGGCCCAGAGTGAGCAGGAGTGCTTCAGGGAGGCAACTGCAGTGGTCTGGGCGGGGTGGTGGTGGCAGGGGACGGAGAGGAGGCACGGAAGGGCAGCAGGGTCTCAGGACTGTGGTCCACTGTGGGAGATACGGGAAAATGGCAGCAGAAGCTCCCAAGGTTTTAGCCTGGGCAGTTGGGAGACAGTTGTCCCATCTCTGAGCCAGAGAATCCAGCAGGAAATTGTGAGCTCTAAGAGGGGCTACCCTGGGGGGAGAGTGAGACATGAAGCTCAGGAGGGAGGACCAGGCTAGAGACAAGAATCGGAGGGCTGCTGGCCTAGAGGTCAACCAGACAGAACCCCCAGGGAACTCCTGGCAGAGAGCAGACACTTGGGCAGGGGCCGGAGAGGCCAGAGAATGGAAGGACCAGGGGACTGTGGCACCAGAGAAGACCCTGCCATTGTAGAAAGCTCCAGAAAGCAAGGCCTTGTCCAGCCCAGTGCCTGGGGGCCCCAGGGTGCTCAGTAAACTTGGTCTGGATAAATGAACAAATGAAGGAATGAATGACTGTGATGAAGTCTGACAACAGGAAGCACTTTGGAGGGTGGAGTCCCCTCCGGAGGAGGGAATGAGGAGGCAGCACTCTCCCCCACCAGCAGGACAAGTGGGAGGTTATTCTGAGGTCTCCTCTGGGTAAATATAGCCTCTGAGTGGAGTGGGGGGGTTGTGGGGGTAGGGTGCCCCCCCCCCAGGTGGCTTCCTCCTGTGTTTGGGGCACTTCCTTATAAGGCTGTGCAGGCTGAGGGCCATGGAGGGTGAGGTCAGGGCTGAGCTCTCCATTCAGCCCAGCCTGATGCTGTCCCTGTTGCCCCTGCGGCTGCCGCTGCCGCTGCCGGAGTCTCAGAGGAAATCAAAGGCTGAGGCTTTGGGTTCCAGCCAAGGGAGTTCAGAGTGGGGCCTCTTAAAGGGCCCGTGGGCCTTCATGTCTGCTCTGGGAGCCCAGTTGGGGGTGGAGGGGAGAGGGTGTCCTTCCAGGGTCCTCTGGGGATGCAGTGCTGAAACCCTGGTTTTCCCCTCGGTGTGACCAGCTCATCCTCTGAAGTCCCACACAGCTCTGTGGGCTCACCTTTATCCCTTCTGCTACAGGGTCTGCCCCTCTTGCTCTGGCCTCTTGAGAGCATTTATTTATTTATTGCTTCCAAAGGCCCTGGTCCCTTCAGCTCCCGTCGGCTCCCCCTTCTCAGCCCCTCTTTGGGGAGCCAGCTGCTGCCACTTGACCCTGTGGTGTCACAGCTGCTGTCAGCATTGCTATCCTTGCCAGGCAGGGAAGGAGGAATGTGATTTAATTTCAGCTGGAATGTGCCTCTGAGGCTGCCCACAGAGAGGGGAGGGATGCAGACCAAGCTACCCAAGCTCAGGAAACCCAAGAGGGCTCCAGGCTGGGGACAGGCTCCTGTGTCCTTACTGTGCCCTGCCCCTACCCCATAGGGTAGGCTGTCCAGGAGGGTTCCTGCAGCAGGACAGGTCTGCATGCAGGTAGGAAAAGGGAAAACTTCTTGTGAGTGAAGAAAGGACCCAGGCATCTGCTCCTGAGTCCACAGGCCCACCTTAAAAAGCTAGGAGGAGACTCTCATGTCCCCAGCTGGGGAAGGGACACCTTGGCTCAGGGCAGGAAGAGAGAGCCCTCAGTCTGCAATGGAGAGGAGAGGAAAATATGGTCCTCTGTTTCCTCTTGGCGTTCTGAGATCCCACATCCACCTCTCTGGTCCTGTCCACCCTCTTTCCAGTCCAGTACCCCAACACCCAGATCAGTCTTGCCTTTTTGCTAATATTTCAGAAGCAGTAGACTCTGTCTCCTGCTCCCTACTCTTTCCCCAAGCCCATTATTCCAGGCTCTCCAATGTGGATGTCCCTCCTGCCACCTAATATCTGATCTTCATGCAGTAGCACCAGTCCCTCTTGCTCCGAAGGGATGGACCCCAGTCCAGAGTCCCAGGTCCTAGAACCCTCTTCCCCCCTGTAGTCTTCTCCTCTCCCAGCTCCAAACTCCCTTCCTTTCAGCCCCATTCATTCTCCCCACCCCCGACTCAGCTGTGACTCCAGAAATAAACAGAGGCAGAAGCCAGGGGCCACTGTCTAGGAACCACTTCGCAGCAGCTGTGGATTCAGCTGCTAAGTTGGAGCCTCAGGGTTCCAGGAAGGGTGGATGGGAGACTTCAGCGGCAGGGGGGAGATGCCCGGCTGGCTCTGGGCCCCTCCCAGGTCCTCTGAGACTTCGTCCTACCTGTTAAGGAGAACACTCCTCCTGATCAGCCTCACTCCTCACTCACTCTCCTTCCCCATCTCCTCTGTCTTCCACCTGCTTTTCTCTCTCCTGAACCACTTGGTGTCTCCTGGATTCCTTTTTTTTTTTTCTACTCATTTTATGTTCCAGGAAGTTATATGTCAGAGAGAACTTCAACTCACCTTGATGGGGAAACTGAGGCACAGAGAGACATCCCTTGTCAATGATACTAAAAGTCCCTAAATGCCACTTGGAGTCCATAGAACATGGGCCAGGTGGCTGTTGGCTGCTCCCCTCAAGTGCTCCAGTCCAAGGTGGTCAATACCCTCCCCTCTGTGAACAAGCTCTATAAAGACGAAGGCAGAACCGCCAGGAAATAAACACAGGGCCCACAGATCCACCCCCCAGATGAGTGAGTAGAGCTGAGTTCCTCAGAGGGGGATTTTCTCACATCCTTCTCTCTCCCTCTGTTCTTTTCCTCCTCTCCTTCCCAGCCCCTTCCTTGTGCTCTGCCCTGAATCTTTCAGTTCTTCCTTCCCAGGAGGAAGGAGGTTGCTTTGTAGCAGGCAAGGTGGAAGTTGGATCACAGGAAGGACATCTAGTCTGGGGAATAGGAGAGAGGGATCTGAATACAGCCCCCATGGAAAGCCCTCCCACCCACAGGTGTCTGATAGGCTGAGCATTTTTGGAAGTCTTTGGGAGCTGCTGTGTCACAGCAGGCAGGCAGGACAATGGGGTCCTTTTTCTCCCTGCACAGGAGCAGGCCCACAGACAGGGCCTCAGGGCTGGGACAAAAGGCCCCAGTGAAGTCTGGGCAGTGTATAGGATTGGGGGTGGGGAGGTAGGGAGTCAGGGAGGAATAATGAAGTAGGGTGTGGGTCGGAGCAGCCTGGGGGGAAGCTGGGGACCCTGGCAGTTGAGGACCTTGGAAGGCTCATCTCACCAGGCTCTCAGGCCCTTTTGCAATGCCCAAGCTCCTGACCTTCGCCCAGGCTGGACCTACCTCTTCCATTTATACCCATACACTGTCTGACCTCCCTCCCGTTCCTCATTCCCAGGGAACAGGAAATCCTGGGGGGACCCTGTTTTAGACATGTGAGAAAAGCTGAGGGTTTAACCACATAACCAGGGGCTTGGCAGGTCTGTGCTCTGTCCCAGAGACAGAGGCAGATACAAGTGTTCCGCTACTCTAGCTTCCCAAAGAGACAGACTAACACTCCATGAGGGGCCAACTCCCCCTGTCCATACCGAGACAGGCCTCATTCATTCTCTCTCTCTCCCTGGGCCAGGGTTGGATTCTGTGCAGGGTGTTGAGTCACCCCTGGTCCCGCTCCCCCTTCCCCAGGAAGCCCAACAAAGCCAGAAGGCTTCCGTTTTAGGAAGCTGTGCCCAAGCAGCCCAGCAAGTGTTGGGAGGGGGGAAAGGATTCTAGCTCCAGCTCTGTATCAGTCTCTGCACCACTCCTCATGCACAGATCAGAGAAGACAGTGGACCCCTGCCTACTGCTGTGGAGGAGATTCAGTGCGGAAGCACTGACTAAGGGGCTGGGAAGCCAAAGCCCCTTCCAGCTCACCATCAGGGTCTCACTGAGAAATCCAATGTGCTACCTGAATTCCATCTCTGTGAGGATATATTTCTCAGAGAACCTCCCTTAAGAAGCCAAGTCCAGACACTGCCCCCTCCTGAGCCTTCTCTTCTTCAGGTGCTACGTTGGAAGGCCCACCTTAATCTCGATCCACTCACAAATCCAGCTAAATTCCCGACATGCCTAAAAATGCAATAAGTGAGCAACTGAAAGGTAGTACAGGATAAAGTGGGGGTCTACTCTGGTCCCCAAATCATCCTCTTCCCTGTAGCTCCTTAACACACAGTCTGGCTCCCTAGCTAAGCCAGGCTGGTTTGTAGGGAGAGGGCAGAAGGTGGGGCAGGTGAGCCCTGGGGTGAGAGGAATGGGGCGGTAGGTGGTCAGAGCTGGTGTCTCAGAGGCGGCTGGTTTGGGGTTTGTATACAGGGTGCAGAAGGTCCAGGAGCTGGGTGAGGAGGGCCCGGGAGAGCCCCTGTCTTTGTCTTGCCTAGCTGTGTCTGGGTCTTTCCCTAACACTGGCAGCCTTTTGTTTCTCTGGAATAAGAATTGCCCATGTGAGTGAATGTGGTGTCCCAGTGGGTACAAGCAGAAGTGTGTGCACATGACAGTTTGCACACGTGTGGTTAAGTGTGAGGATCTGCAGCAAGAAGATTCACCGCCATCATGCAGACAGATAGCATTCCGACACCCTTTATCACAAGGCACAACTGTGTGCATTGCAATGAGGCGTGCACATACACACACACAGCTGGTCATTCTGTCTCCAGTTCTCAGAGTGACCTCAACCTCCGCTGACTCACTGCCCGCAGGACAGCTCTGCCTGGACGGAAGCCTTACCCGCCCCCTGCCCTCCCCACCCCAGCCAGCTGCTCGACTTCCAGGTCCCGGACAACTCAGGGAAAAAAGACTGCAGCGCCCTCTGGTGGTATCCTAGGACTCCTCCCTCTCGGCTCGACTCACACACGCGCACACAGCACATTCAAGCCGCAGCGCCTTCTGCTGGCTACAACCTTTGAGCCAACCTTTGGCTACAAGTTATTTCCCAGAGCCCGGCCCACAGCAGGGCTGGGGTTTCCTACTTGGCCATTATCACGTGTCCCTGTTCCTGTATTTTTGCCTTGTCTGCCGGAAGTAAGCCCTCCTGCAGTCTAACCCCCAGACTTGCATTCCCTTCACCTTCACCCTCCCCTACCCCTCCCGGCAGTGAACCCCCCTCAGGAACTGGGACACCTTTCTGCTTTCCTCTCTGGGCCCGCAACCCCTTCCCAAACCAAACTCCTCTAGGTCTGTGTGAGCACTGGACACTCCAGCTCCTTCCAAACATCCTGATGCTGTCCCCTAACCCCTGATCCCAAAAATACTTACTGGTAGCTGCTCTGTGCCAGGCACTATTCTACCCCCTGATATTTTGGGGATTTCTCTGACCTTCAGAAGCCAATAAACCCAGAAGTTCTATTTATCCTGTGAGGCTCGTCCCAACACCACTTTTCTCTCTCTCTCAAAAGCACCAAACTTGCTTGGGCTCAAATGCAGCTTTATTTCCTGCTGGTTTTACAGGTCTGCAATCCTGCAAACTCATTCCTTTGGAAAACTGAGAATGAGTGGACATAGAGCCCCCCAAGGGAATGGAGGGGACAGGACGGCTGGTAAGGAGAGGGCAGTTGAGGCACTTAGGGGCGATGCAAGGCCCTGAGGGAAGAACCTGATGCTCAGAGTAGGGCTCGAAGGGCCTAGGCTGGGCTGGAGCTGCCCAGGTATTTCCCAGAAGCCCCTTCAGGTACTGTCACTTGGACTCCAGTTACACTGCTCTTACGTTGTCACTTCCCATGGTGGGGCATGAGGGCAGTGCTGGGGGCAGCAATATTCAAGGCCTTTCCCTTTGGGGACCTGGAACAGGCCTGGAAGGAGGGGTCAACAGTGCCTTCCAGCGCCCCAGTAGCCTCTCCTGACGTCCTTCTGGGGCCTTCATTGGGTGCAGAGCTCCAGACTGGAGAAGACACACACACTCACCCTCCACCCTGGACTCCTCCTCCTCCTCCTCTCTCTTCTCAGAGCCTGCCCTCTGGTGTTCTTGCTCCTTGATGCCTGACCTCATCAAACACTCGCCCTGGCTCAGCTCTTGAAGGCACAGAGCTTGGCTGAGCATTCTGACATCAGCACTGAGGGGAACCCCAGAGCATCCAGCCCACCTCCTTCCCTTGGCCCCAGAGAAAGGCAGTGATTACTCCAAGGTCACACAACCAGTGACTGGCAGAACTAGGATTGGAGCCCAGTGCTACTGTTGGCTAATTCCCCACACCCGCCTTTGCCTGGCACTCACAGGCCTGGGGGACACACAGGAGATTTGAGGGTGTTCCCAGCGACCATTCTCCTGGCAGCGGATCAGTGGCATGTTGCGCTGGGCCAGCCCCTCCCGGCACCGGTAACGAAGCACTGTGTCCACCTCATAGCGCAGCCGTGGGCGGCCAAACACTTGAGCCAGGGGCAGCTCCGGGGGTGACCCACAGGACACTGTAGGGGAGATACAGTCAGAAACCAGGAGCCTGGCTCTATGAGTGACGGTTCCCAGAATGAGGTTTAAGAGAAGAGCAGTGAGCCACAACCTGATACAAAAAAGAGCAGTGATTCTGAGTGGACCCACCTAATTTGTTATCCCTCCCATGCTTTGGGCCTGGGACACATTTCTAATTCTTCTATGCAGCTCTGCACCCTCATTCAATACACACATCAGTTACTGAGTCCCAAGCCCCCACCCCTTTTCTCCCCTGTCCACCCTCACCTAGCCCCATCTTGCAGGTGTAGGACAGATGGTAGTTGCAGGGCACATCGCTCCATTGCCCCTGATCATGCCACACCATGACCACGCAGTTCTCTCCTGACAGGAAGTAGCTGTCAGGCTGCCCAGGGTTCCAGTTCTCATAGAGCTAGGAAGTGTGGACAGAGGAAGTGGTGATGAGCTCCAGCACAGGAGCCCTGCAAGGATGGACTTGGAGGGCCTAGGAGGAGAGGTGGGAGGGGCACAGGAGAGGGCAGGCTAGGAGGTTGTAGAATAGGGGACCCTGGGAAGGGGAAAAGAGAGGTCAGGGGCTTTGGGAGGAGGGATGATGGAACCAGAAGAGAAGACAGAGGGACACAAAGAAGGGAGGGGAGCCCACGGGGAGAGAAAGGGCATGGGGAAAGGAAGGAGCCAGACAAAGGAGAGGAAGGGTTGGGGTTACTGGGGGTGGATACGGAAATGCTTCGAAGAAGCGACCTAGACAGCTTGAGAGGCGGCGGGAGCCTCTCACCAGGGGGACGCCATCTGACCACAGGAAATCGCCTTCGATGGTCCTGTCATTGAGCCCAATCCACTGGTACTCCCGGTATCGATCTGGGAAAGAACCGCAGGGGAGACGGTGTGCAGTGAGCTCTGATGCCAACAGAGGGCGACCGTTCCCCGGGATCGAGCTGTGGGTGTGACAGCCAGAGTCTTTCCCTCCACCCAAGCTCCACATTTCCCTCACTCCACCCTATATACATGGGCCTGGTGGAAGGCAGGGATGTGGTGGATGAGGGAAGAAGAAAACTATCACCCGGGTTAGAAAAGGGAAACTCTAGAAAAATTCAATGAGGTCAGAGTCGGGGGAAGCAGATGGGGATAGGAGAACCAGGGAGGTGGGAGCGACTGAAGGTGGCCCCTGAGCCACCACCAGGCAGTGCAGGTGTATTTCCTGCTCGAACCTCAGCCTCCCTGCCTGAAGTCCCACCGCCCACGTGTGGAGTGGAAAGGAGAGAGAGAGAAAGGAAAAGTGAACTAATAGAATGAGGTAAACAAGTAATAAGTAAACGAATTAATGAATAAGGGTGTTAATTAATTAACACACTCACTCATTAATTAGTTGGTTAATGAGTGAGTCTGAGACAGCAGGTGACAGGGTCCCCTCCCGCCCGTCCCCAGCCCACTGTTGATGAAGTTCTGCTCCTCTGGTGTGCTGATGCTGGCCAGGTGTGCGCCGTACATCCGGCACTGGGTCTCTGCCTCCTCCCAGCTCCTCCGTGTAGAAAAGTGCTTGTAGCAGGCGCCCTGGAAGGCGTCCCAGCCGGGGCTGCAGAGGCGGAGGCCTGGGGCGCAGAAGGTCGGACAACTTAGGTTGCAGGACCCTCGAATTTACAGGGGTCAGGTCACCGGGGAGGGTCTTGGCTCCTCCCACCACAGCAGTCTGAGGGGGCGGGGCCTAGGTAGGAGGGCGGTGCCAAAGAGCTAGTAGGGAAGGAGGGAGAGGAGGAGCCTGAAGGAGGCTCTGTGCCGGGGACTTTATTGCCTTTCTTCCCCGGGCTACTGGGGACCAGGGTGAGGGCTGGGAGTCCTGGCCTGGGTCTCTGCCGGCCTGAATCCTAAAAAAGAGCTGCACCTTCCTCTCTTCCCAGGAGAATGGAAGCTGGCATGTATTGACTCCAAAATGCCAGGAGTATGCTGAGCACTCCTCTCACACGGAGCCCCTGAGAGAGGCATTTTTAGTTGCACTTAACAGATGAGGAAATTGTGGGTAGGGCTCAGACAGGTTATGTGATTTGCCTAAAATGGGATTCATCAATGACAAAGCCAAAACCAATGCCCTCCCTCCTTCCTCGGGTGCCAGCATGTTGTGGCAGGGTCCAGGCCTCAGATCTACCCCTACCCCACACCAGCCCCTAAACACACTCACCAACATCGCATAGGTCCCCCCCATAGCCAGGCAAACATAGGCAGCGGACCCCCTCCTCCTCCTCCAAGCAAGTCCCACCATTGTGGCAGGGGCTGGGGACACAGTCACCTGAGAGGGGGAGAGAAGTGAGGTGGGGGGAAGCAGGGGAGCACAACTGTGCTGCCTGAGTCCTAGAGAGGATTCAGAGAGCCCCTGCCCTAACCCTCTTGTCCTGGGAGCTATCATAGCACCCTAAAATTTCTTCCTGGAACCTGCCTGTGGTTAGAGCCCAGCCCTGAATTCTGGATTTCTCCCTACCCCTTGGGTCCCCTTGACGCACCGCCCCCCCTTCAGCATTGGCTCAGCTCTGTGCTGGCCATTTTCATGTCTACCAGTGTGGGCCCAGTCTAACAGGGCTTGGGGGGCAGTGGCCAGGAATGCCCTCAGGATCTAGCCCCAGTAAGGGGAAAGATACTGGGCTGTCACTCATGACATCTGGACACTTGTCTGGTTCCTAGTTCTGCTGGGTGACATTGGGAAGGTCACTACCTCTCTGGGAGTTTAGTCCCCCACTCTCTTGTTTTTGTGCAGGTCTCAGAACAGTTCTTTTTGTACAGTCAAGGTGGGCTGTGTTGAAGCGGAGGACAGGAGAGTCCCCACAGCCATCAGTGAGTGTAGCCTGCCCTTTACTGCTCTCGGGACCTGATATTGAGTGGAGGAGGTACAGTATCCAGATGGGAGCTAACCATTCCTCCTGCTGCCTACTGGGCAGAGTCAGCCCCAGAAGCTGTGAGAGAAGATTCAATACACTTCCCTCACTTTACACCCCATCCCTCTCCAGGTTCAGAAACGAAGCTGCAGTGGCTCTCACTGTCCTGCAGTGCTGGCCCCACACACTCTCTTAGCACCATCCTTTGCCTCCCCTTCTTATCCCCACAGATTCTCCCTCCTTACCATGCTTTCCTTTCACCCTCTAGTTCAGGCTTTCTGCAAGTTCGTCAGTCTAGAAACTTCTCTGGTGCATCTTGTTCCCTCCTTCTGGCTCTCTCTTCTCCAGGCATTCTCCTTACACTAACACCCTACCCTGAAGGCCTATAATCTGCTGTCTAGATCCAGCTCCATCTGGCTAGGCCATCTGCCTTCTCCTCTGAACTCTCTCTCAGGAACCTGGGATTGGAAGTGGCTGGCTGCCCTTAGGTTGAGCCTGGGTACTGGAGAGACTATCATATTCTACTCCTTTCTGGTCCTAATGACCCAGACTGACAGGTCAGGGCTCTCAGCCCTGGGCAGTAAAATTGCCCCTGGGCAGGACCCTTCAGACCATGGCATCCACCCTTAGAAGCCAAAGCCAAGGCCCACAATGATTCACTATGGCCCGAGATCCCAATGCCTGGTAGGGATCAAAGCAGTGGTGGGGGGTGGAGAAACTGGAGTTGATTCAAAAATTTTTGCTGGGCTGATCTAGCTGTTTTGGGTAAAATGAATCAGCTGTTCCAGCAACGCTCTCCCTGTCATCTCCCTTCTTGCCAATAATTCTACCTACACACCAGGGCAAAGCAGGATAGGGGAGATGTTTTATTTAACCCTTTAAGCACCGGCGCCCACAGAGGGTAGAAGTCCTAAAGCCCTCCCCCTTCCTCACATTTTCCTGCTCTTCCTGTTGTCCTCTCTCCAACCCTCCAACCCTGGAGGACAGAAATTCAAACTTGGTCCCTGGTGCCCGGCCCAGGGCATGGGTCCTTCTTCCTGGCTGAACCTGAGCCAGGACAGGCAGAGTGGGGTAATGAAACTCCTCTTGAGACTTTCTGGCCTTGCTTTCTCCCCTTCTTTGGGCCAACTATTAATACACAACCAGAAAGTTTTTTCTTCCATCCTGCTGCAATGGCATCCCAGAAGACCTCTCCCCGACCTCCAGGCGGGCAACTAAGATACTGCAGATACTGTCCATGGTGCTCCTTATCCCCCAAACCCCTCCCCACCCCACCAGCGCTGAACTCCAAGGCCAGCTGGGAGGGAGCCAATGGTTGAAGTGTGTGAGCCTGGATGTGATGCAAGGACCCCTAGACCACCATAGGCCATCTAGGAGAGGGGGTCCTGGGATTGAGGGCATCCTGGCCGTCCACAAAGCTCTCCATTGGGAAGCTTAACCTTCTCTGAGCAGGTAGGGCTTCTCTCAGACCTCAGAACCTAAGTCCCCATTTCCCCACCCTCTACGCTTCCTTTCTCCCCTTGCCTTCTGAGCTGTGTCTTCTCCAGCCTTAAGGACTTTGAGGTCCTTTGTGTTTATTGAGAGTAAAACCATTCTTTCTAAGGGGTGGGGGTGGCCATTAGTGCAGGGGTTAGCGGAGGAGGGGGAGGCTGTAGGCCATGGTTTGAAAGATAGATACATTCCCCTGCTGAGATGCCGGGGTGGGGAAAGGGGGGTGCATGGGCCCTGGGGCACCTGGATACCAAGAAAATGCATCTGTGGTAAGAAGGACTGTTTCATCACTACTCTGTATATGTGGCTCTATGTGGGAGCCATTGAGATGGACCAGAAATGAATACAAACGCATACACACACACAGTCGAGGCTGTGAAGGTTTCTTCCCACCAGAGTGAGGGACCACACCTCCCAGCACTTGCACAGACTGATGGACAAGAACTTCTCGGGGGCATGTGTACAGTCAGATTTGGGACCTCGGCATTCAGGAAGGAAAGTGGAGACAAGCCTGAGAAGGGCAGGATGAGAGGCTGTTAGATTGCTAGGACAGGAAATGTTCAGGCTGAAGATGAAAAAGGATGCAAGGCAAAGAGATGCAGAAAGAGAGGAGGAGAAACACAGTGTCAAAAAGAAACATCAAAGAGCTATCCCTGACATGAATCTAGGGAATGCAAGGGGCAGACAGCTTGGGGTGCAGACTGAGGGTGCCAGCGTTTTGGTTAAAAGCAGTTTAATAGAGATTTATTTCCAAGGTTTGTTTTCAATGAAACAATTTAAAAAATACTTCACAGAAGTAGTCGCTTAAGGCTCTGTGGGATTAAGGGCTCTCCTGGACCCCAGAAGTTGAGAGGTGGGGATGGGGTCTCAGGCTTCCCTGATATCAGTGGGAGGTGACCGAAAGGATGGCACACTGAATGGAGGAAGGGAGCCATGGGAGACTGGTCTGGGCCTTGAAGAGGGCAACAGATGATGAAGGCACCCTAGGGCATGTGGCGTGAGGGTGCTCTGTGGGGTTGGTGAGATGTGAGTCACAGGTAGACAGCCCAAGAGTAGGAGACTCTGAGGTGGTCAGGGGCTGGGGTAATGGGGTGAGGATTTCAGAAACAGGGAGAGGGTGGGGGTCAGGGCACTGGGGACCACAGGGTGAGGAGTCAGAGCTGGGATGGAAGTTACTTGGTGGTGTTTCCAAGACAGGAAACCCACAGCTAGTGGTGGGTAGTAGAATAAAGGCAAAGGGCAGGAGATCCGGGGCAATGCTGGGTTAAAGTACTGCAGGTCAGGTGACCCAGAGTTGCAGGGGAAGAAAAAGGAAGAGGAGGAGGAGGGAAGCTGAGCCTTGGGCAAATGTACCTGATGAGGGGGCCACGGCCACTCCACCGTGGCTGGCGCTGTCAGTGGGCAGCACTGGCTGGGTCTGCACTGGGGTCCCTGCTGGGACAATTCTTCCAGAATTCTCTTCGGAGGGGGTCTCCAGCTCCCTGGTACCCTCAGGGGCCTGTGTGGCTGGAAGCAAAGCAGGGGCATCCTCGGAGCTCCCTGTCTCCTCACTCTCTCCTCGAGGGACCCCAGACAGTTCAGGACCCCCAGACTCTTCCCCCACCTCTCTTCCTCCAACTGGAGTGAGAGGTGGAAGGGATGCCAGGCTCCCTTCCCTGGGAGTGGGCAGAGCCTCAGTTGGTGGTCCAAGGACCCTCGGAGGTCCGGAAGCCTCTGGCTCTCCATTGGGATGTGGTGATGCACCAGGCTGTAGGACTGCCGATGACTGGGATGCCTGAGAGAGTGACTCCTCTAGGGCCAGCTCAGTAGGGAAAGGGACCTCTGGGTCCGGGCTGCTGAACTCGCTGGGCCAGGCCCACAGGGCCTCATCCTCCACCTCCTCCTCTTCTTCCTCCTCCTCTTTCTGTTTCTCATCCTTGTATTTCTCTTCTTCCTCCAATGCTTTGCCTTCCTCTTCTGAGGACCCCATGGGAGGTACAATGGATTGGGTTTCGAATTCTAGGCAAAGCACAGATGATTCAGCACCAGGGACAGCACCCACCAGAGGACAGGAAGGGGGAGGGGAGAAAGGCAGCTGAGGAGGGTGAGTCCTGGAGGAGAGGGAAGAGCCAGCACTGGGGAGAAGCTGTCTTTGCTCCACTCCAGAAGAATTTCAACAGGAGCTGCAATGTTGAGGCAACACCTGAGAAGCCTCTATGAGCTGTCATTAGCCCAGGAAACATGGTCCTTGCATCTCCCTCTCCTAGTCTGTTAAAATCATCTAGTCTAGTTTGGGTGGGTGAGGGAGAGGTGAGACCAAACAAAAAAGGCCCATTGTTTCCAGAGGGAAGCTCCTAAGTCCAACCTCCCCAGACCAGAGAGTTGGGAGTGGAATTTGCTGGAAAGGCTAAAGTTGGAAGAGGGACAGGCGAAATGACTTACACCACTGAGCTGCTGAAAAGGGACAAGGCAGAGTTGTGCCTCCATAACCCTAGAATCAAGCTGGGCTTCTGCCCCCAACCTCTCAGATGCAGACCTCCCCAGGATGAGGGATTTGAGTTACCTTGAAGTGTCCTAGGGGACTCTACTGGGTCTTCTGGAGTGGAGCTTCCACCTCCTACATCCTCCATGATGGGAATGGAGTAGATGGCTCCTCGGGACTCACTCTCCATAACTTCCTGAGATAGCTGCAGTTCCTCCAGGGTCTCTGTCACTGTGACAATGGCCTCCAGTCCATCAGAGGCCAGGTCAGAGGTTGGGTTGGAGTCCTCAGAAATGGCAGAGGGCTGGGCAGAGTCTATTGTGGGAGTTAAGTGACAGTGGGGGGAGTTAAATAGGTGGCTCTGTCCTCCCACGTAATGACCTACATGTGAGGGTTCTGGGTTAGACTCGGTGACCATGGATTTCCCACAGTTCTCTCTCAGCTTCCCTGTGGAGCACCCATGGGGCCATGGAAGCATCCTAGGACTCCATCACTCATTCCTCAAGCATTAATCAAGTGTCCACTATGTGTTATGCCAAGCGTTCTCCAAGGCATTGAGAATACAGTGGAAAGCAAAACAGCAAGCTTCCTGCGCTCAAAGGAATTTATATTCTAGATACAGATAATAAACAAATAAACATATATTAAAATGTTATCATATAAAGAAAAACTGAGCAGAGTAAGGAGATGGGGTGGGAAATACTGCTGTAGACAGAATGGTAGAGAAAGGCTCAGGGGAGAGACCTTCCCTTGAGTAAGGGATGGAGGCAGAAGGATGGACAGAATGGCCTCAGCACCTTGGGCTTGGAGCAAGGGGCGAGGGATCTCAGTCACCCCAAGACTTTTGAAATGGAAGGGGACGGGCTACCACCAGTACAGGAGAGCTGAAGGGCATAGGGAAGGAAGGATGTCCAACAGTCAGCATCTGAGGATCTCAGTACTGAGGCAAGAAGGCAAAGGAAGGGGTCACCCCATCCTCCCAGGGTCTGCTCCCTTCAAATAATCAGATTTTTAGAATAGATTACCTTGTCTCTAGGGAAGTAAACCAAGAGCAGAAAGCCAATGAAGTGAAGGTGGAATTGGGCTAAGAAAAGCCCCGAGGGCCATCTGTGCTCAGCCGGATGAAGCAGGACAGCACGTCCTGCCCTCGTCACCTGCTCCAGTGACCCCTGCTGATGCCAGCCAAGCAGACCTGTGCCCTTGCCTGCCTCTGTCCTCCACCTGCTTACAACCACCGTCACCTCCTCCTCTCCCCCTCCTCCTGATTCAGTTATTCTCTCCATTTGTTTCCGGAACAGTGCTTGGCACATAATCATAATCAGTGCAGAGAAGTGTTAGCTATCATCATCGTCACCATCACCATCATCATCATCACCCCTGTTCCAGAAAGCCCTTTCAGATGGACCTGTCTTCCTATAGACTTCACTTCCCTATCTGTCCCCACACCCATCCCAGATCTGGAAATCAGTCCCAGTAAAAGTAGTGCTTTTCTCACAGTCTCTGCTCACTCTGGGAGCAAGATGTCTTGTCTTCCCTCAGATTGGGGGCTCCTATAGCAAGAGCCATGTCTTCCCCCTTCATACAAGGGGTTCCCCAAAGGTAAAGGCTACATCTCCCACTTCTGTCTCCAGCCCTTGTGCCAGTACTGCAGGCTCACAATTGAGGCAAGGACTCAGACACCTAACAGCAATTCCTCCCTGATTTTTAGTCACTCCTGGCCTGGGCCCTGTGCCTCTGGGGGTCCCAGGCACTATCCCCGCCCCCCATCTCCCAATATAAGATGTGGGCAGGAAGCCATCTCTACACCCAGCTCTCCTCAACGACCTGCTCCCTATGGAGGAACCTGTGTCTGTCCATCAATATTTTGTGGGTAAAGATACAACACCTTCAAGCTGAAAGTTCTGGAAACTTCTGAGGGCTCTTGAGGGCATTTGGTTAACTAGAGCAAATCACTCATTGGATTCAAAGACTGTTGGTCATCTCTACTCTGCTAATGAGCTGATCAGAAATGGAAACATACTTGGCAACCCAATATGGGAGAGGCAGCTTTGAAACTGGAAGAGACAAGGTATGACGTGGAGGGAGGTGAGAAGATGCAGAGAAGTGAGCACTCCTTGAGACCATATAGTGAAGCCAGAGGATGTGACCAGAATCAGAACCCTAGGTGACAAGCTGAGCACCACCCAAGCCTCTTTCAAGCAAATGGCAAAGACCTGAGAGGAGCTGCTCAGAACTGGGGTAGGACTTCAGGGCTGACTTTGTGTCTGCGAGGTTGGTGTCAGTCCCTTCAGGACAGCAGGCTCACCTCTGAAGCAGTAGACGTTGAAGCGGCTGTGCTTATTAGGGAAGCCGGTCTGGTTGGGGAAGAGGAACAGAGTCTTGACACCAGGCAGGCCCCCACCACAGCGCTGGCTGGGCGTGATGATGGGGTAGCGCACACTGCCATCGGCCAGCCAGCCTGGGCTGCAGCGGTCCAAGCCACCATCCCATGCTGCATACAGCTGGCCCGTGGTGGCGATCTCTGCTCCACGCTCCTGGCAGTATACCCGTGCCTCCTCCAATGTCAGTTTGTCTGGGGGAGCACCAAGGAACAGCTCTCCTGGTAGAGAAAAGGGGGCTGGGTTACCAGGAAGCTGGTAGCTCCTTCCATCCTGGGTTCCCACCAAGATCCTGGGCAGGCTTCTCTTGGCCTCAGTCTCCTCATCTGTGAGAGGGAGTCAATTATCCCACTTCATATGATCAAAGTCTAAATAGAACCTCAGAATGGATATTATTGCTCAAAGGAACCTGGCCCAACTTCCTCATACTCCAGACATAAATAAATAAATAAATGGAGGCTTAGAGATGCTAGAGGCAGAGAGATGCACAGTGGATGACAGCAGAGTCAAAACACAAACTCAGTTTCCTATCACCTGCCTAAGGCTTTGACCATGAACTTGCCTCTTTGACAGTGTTTGGAAGGAGGGACATGTATTGTTTCCTTACCCCTGGCCACCCCCTTAAACACATGAGGGGCAATAGGTCCAGCAGAGGCCCCAGGAGGACTCATGGGCAGCACTAGATAAAGGGCTTGTCCCCTGAGAGCCCCTCAGCCCCAATCACCATTTAGGTCTTCAGCATAGCAGTAGACATCATAGAGGTCATCTGGGTCCACCACTCCATAGTTCCGGACACCAGGGAAGCCATCCATGTCTCCATAACAGGCCTCTCGTGGAGTCTGGATGGGGTACCTGGGGAGGGAGGATAGATACCTTCACTAGTGACCACCCCAAATCACACTGCTTTTCAATGCAGCCAACTGTCCTCCCAGCTCTGCAGGGATGCCCACCTCCAGGGCAGGTCCTCACCCATCCGCCGAAGACCAACTTCATTCCCAGGAAGCTGGGGGCCCTTTATGGCCAGCTTGAGGCAGCAGGCAGCCCCTGGCAGGACCAGAGGTCACAGCTACCTCAGAGACAACTAGAAGCTCCTGGTCCACAGCCCCAGCTCACCTCACAGTCTGGTCGGACAGCCAGCCAGCATCGCACTGCTCATAGCCCCCAAGGTAGGCTGCATAGAGCTGCTCTGGGGTAGCAATGCGGGCTCCAATGCGGGCACAGGCCTCCTGGGCTCCAGTGAAGGAGAAAGCATAGCGGGCAGAGCCTTCCCGGTAGAGAAAGACGACCCCTAAGGGGCAGAGAGGACCCCTGAGGCATGTTCACACTGCACACTGACCTCCCCTCACCCTTCTTTTCACTCATCTGTCCACAAAAGGTAAAGTCCAAATTATGCTCACTCTACAGAATGAGGGGCTTAAGTTAGGCTATAGGTAGAATTTCCTTCACTCAAGAGAGAAAGGGGGCAACAAAAGCATGTATCTCCTCAGTCCTTTTCCAACTCAGTCTGTGTCTTTCAGGTGTGTTTGCTTCCCCCTCAGACTGTAGGTTCCATGAAGCTGGAGTTCTCCCCTCCTTCCAGAAACTTTTCTCGTCTCTGCCCTCTCACCTTTGACCTTGACCTCCACAGCATCGCTGCTGTCATCTATGCCGTGCTGGACCTCGCAGCGGTAGATGCCTGAGTCATTGGGCCGCAGCTCGCTCAGCGCCAGGGAGACATCGGTGAGTGACGCCGGGTAGGCGGGCAGTGCCACGCGGAAGCGGTAGGCCTCGCTCACCTTGACCCGCAGTCCCCGTGCCACCAGAACCTCGGCTTCCCGGCCCCCGGACAGGAAGGTCCACTTGACCCGCGGGGAGCCCAGCACCGCCTGGCGACTCGACAGTGGCCGCAGGTAGTGAACGTGGCACGGAATGGTGAGGGTGCCACCCAGCACACCCTGCAGCGGCGGGGCGCCGGCGATGCGCACGCTGAAGGCCCGGTCCTCTGTGGGCGGGCAGGATGGGCTGGAACTTCAGCCGTGGGTCCTCCAGGTTCCAGCCCAGGTTTCCAAGCCCCGCTCCAGGATCCCTCCCGCCCCACCCCAGGATTTCCCGGCCTCGCCTTTGGGTTTTCCTAAACGTCCCCAGTAACCTAGACCCTGCCCTCAGGGTCCTGCAAACCCACCTCTAGATCCCCAGACTGGTCTCCAAAGTGTCCCAGTCAATTCTGCCTCCAGAATACTCCTCCTGGATTCCTGGGCTCCACCCACAATCTTCTAACCCCGCCCCCTGGGTCTTACAGCTCTGTGCTCAAAATTTTTCAGTCTATTCAGAATCTCTCCTACCTCCACCTATGTTCTAACTCCCAGCCCCTCACCCTATCCCAAGGATCCCCCACCCTCCACCCTAGAGGCTAGCAGCCTTGCACCTTGTGCCCCTTTCCAGCTTGAGTTTCCACTCTCCAAGTTTCCACGCCCTACCAGGGACCCACAACTCATCCCTTATTTCCAAGGGTCCTAGCCCAGACCCTTCCCCACAGTCCGCCAATTCTATCTCCTCCTTGCTGAGACCCCCAAGCTGAAAGAGGTTGGTTAGGGCAGAACAAGAGGTCTCTTCCTACCATAGGGAAGATGCAGGAGACAGAGAAAGTGACCTTAAGGGGGTTGCTTACCTGAGCTGTCTCCTTCCAGGGCATCAGCTAAGACCTCAGGGACCCAGGCCAACGTCAGGGCTACCAGCAGGACCAGGAACAGTGGGGCCATACTGGCAGCTGATAGGGGGGACTTGAGGAAGAAAGACTGGGTTAGACCTCAGGATGGACTTTCTCTGGCTCCCTACCACATCCACATGGACTCGCACTCATCCTGACCCCAGAAGCACACTGCCTCCACCTCACCATCAACTCTGTTTCTGATCCCTGTCTCCCCACCATGGGATTCTTCTTCAGAGCCAAGACCTTGGTTCTAGTCAACTCACTGTGTAACTTAAGGTAAGTTCCTTACCATCTCTGGGCCTTTGTTTTCTTACTTGCAAAAGAGCACCATTACCACTACCTCACAGCTTGTGATAAGGCTCTGTGCTTTGAGAATGCTTTATATCTTTTTTTAAAATCCTTACCCAAGCACATGTTTATTGATTTTAGAGAGAGGAACAGGGTTCGGGAGGGGAGAGAGAAAGAGAGAAACATTGATGTCAGAGAGAAACATCGATTGGTTGCCTCCCTTATGTGCTCTGACCAGGGATTGAACCCACAACATTTTGGTGTACAATACAACACTCCAACCAACAGCCACCTGGCTGGGGCAAGAATGCTTTACATCCTAAAGAATCCTGTACAAATACACAGCATCCAGCACACAGTAGGAACTCAATAAATGCTTACAGCATATAGCATGAATGGTAGGTGCCATTACACTTAGTGTTCCCTCTGCCCCTCCCAGTATCAGATTCCTTCTTCGAACCCAGAATCTTCTCCTAACACAGTATCTCTCAAAACTTCCCTTCTTGTCCCTTCCTCCCTGAGTACCATAGTGACCTGGCCTCCTACAGGAGGGCCTCCTAGACTGAACCCAGGCAATGCACAACTTCCCAGTCCAGCCCTTCTTTGACCACCCTCCAGCCTACTATTACTTATAAGGAAACTCTTCTCTTTACTCCCAGCAACCTCCACCCCCATCCTTGGCTGCCTTTTCTTTTCTTCCTCTCAGCCTTTCCTTTCTGCCTGGCACGGGCTTTCCCACCGGATCTCCTGGCTCAGAAACCAGCTGGGACAAAGCCCCTGTCTCTGCCAGACTGGCCACCATCCAGCTTCTCCTTTCCCCTACCCTAACCCTGGGCTGGAGGGTGGGCTAAATGGGGTGGGTGAGAGTAAATGGGAGGGGATATCTCCCTCCTGCCCTTGGCTATGAGAAGTTCTGTGAGAACTCAGAATATGCCTCTGAAGATCTCAAAGCACTTACACTGTCATAATGGAGGGACAGGTCTGTGATATTGAGAAATGGGGCCCAGACAGGGATAGGGCTGACCCTAGTCCCCAGTGAAGCCAAGTCAGGCACCAAGCCAATGTGCCCACATGAGGCTGCAGAGCGTGTCCAATGTCATCTTTAAGGGGTAAATTAGACATAGAAGACCATGAGGACCCAAGTCTCTCATGGAACAGGCCAATGTTGCAGCAGGAGAGATGAAGATTAGACTTCAGGCAAGACTTACTAGAGATCAGGCTTATTCCCCCTAGCTACTCATTCCCACTTCAGGCCCCTTGTTCAACCTCCATCTTCCCTGCCTTCTCAGGATCAGCTTTCATACATTTTCCTGAGCCTGAGCTGATGAGAAATCCTTGTCTTCTCCCAGATTCTGCTGGGGATGTCTCCTCACCATTGCGAACCTTTTCTTCCCCCACTGTGACTGGACATCATTTTCTCAGGGTCAGAGTTGGGGGAGGATTGGTGGGGATCAGATGCCCAGGGCATCTCTCTGACCTTTGATAGGGCCAGATCAGAGGTGCTGAGACTGGCCCTGTGCGTGGGGGACCTTGGGAGCACTGTCTTCTAGGTTTGGGGAGGACCATTTGACTTGAGCAGCCAATACCTGATGGTGCTGGGGAGACTACTAGCCGTGCTCTTGAGCTGTGCCAGGTCCTAGGCCAGGCCCCTCCCTGGCCACCCTCTCTCCCCTCTCTCTGGGCTGGAGCTGGTGCTACTCAGACCTGACTCCTAGCTCTCTGATGGGTGGCCCAGAAACCCATATAGTTGGAGTCACTCCGGGACCAAGGCCCCTTTGACTGCATTTTGAAGGTAGGGGAATGAAGGGAGAAGGTCTGAGGCTTGAGGATCTTGTTGCCCCAGAACATAGAAGGTTTTCCACCCCTGCCTCGAGGAATGGGAGTCACTGATTGGAGAGGGCCCTAGTTGCATGGTTCTCACAGAGAGCTCTGCCACTCCCACCCAACCTGCCACTAACACCAAGCTTGGCCCTTAGCCCCTTCTTGATATAGTTAGGAGTCCTGAGAAAACTCAGGCATGCCTCATCCAGTGCCAGACTCAGACCCAGGGGCCTGGGCCTTGCCTTCATCCCACACACCAGCCCACCTCCATCCCGTCTTGTCACCCTTCAGAATAGGACACACTACTCCATCCCTAGCCTCAAGAACTCAGCAGTCTTCCTACCCTTTCCTTTGATACCACTCCATCCCTCACTCCAGTGCTGTCTTCCCTGCTCCAGGGTCTGGATTTCTGCCCTTGTCTTGAATTTTCCAGGCTGTTCAGGAAGCTTTCCCCTTGTTACATTATCATTCCTGTCTGACCATGGCTGCCCATCTCCCTCACAGGCTTCATAGACCCAATTCACAGGCTCTGTGTGTGTGTGTGTGTGTGTGTGTGTGTGTGTGTGTGAGAGAGAGAGAGAGAGAGAGAGAGAGAGAGAGAGAGAGAGAGAGAGACCCAACAAGAAACAGCCACCATCTCCAAGCAGAATGCCCCCCAGCTGGTGTCCAAGGTGTGCCCCATGGTACCCGAGATCCAGTGCTCAGCAGGATTGGCTGGGATGCAGGGGAGGCCAGAGCTCAGATCCCAACAGGGGGGACGCTGTCAACTACCCCCTTAGTGGCTATGTGAGCAGCAACAAAAACCTACAGGGCCTGCAGGAATGGTATAAATAGTCCTATTTACTGGAAGCACAACTAATAATGCTGTTAGCAACATCACCAGAGGAGCTATTGTAGCTCCTCCTAAAAGAAAGTCTGAAATGTGGTTGATGCTTTTACCAATGGCAAAATTAGCCACAAGAACACAGGCACTGGTAATACAATGGGTAGGTCTTACTGGTATTATCTGGAATAGAAGCAATGCAGATGTTAATGGTGATAACAAAACTGATGGCAGATCTCTTGGTCCTGTGAGAGCCACGCGGGAAGAGCTATTCTGGAAACCCCGGGGCTGGGGGGTGGGGTGTTCCAGCTCCTGGCAGTTCTAGGAAGGAAAACAGGAGTGGTACCTGACCCAGACCTCTTGCTGAATGTCTCCCAAGGATATTCTCAACTTTGAGGGAAATGCTGTTTAGGCAGTGATGAGGAATCCAATGTTCAGGGAGGTCAACTAAGTTGACCAAGGTCACCCAGAACGTAAGTGCCAGAGTAGGATGACAGCTCCAGTGGGGGTCGGGATCGCCCGCTACAGCGGCTCCTACGGGCTGTCCTGCGGTCTACCGGAGGTGCCCGCAAAGGAGGGGTTGCTTGCCTCGGCTCCTCCCGAACTGCTGCCCGCACGAAGCTCGCAGAGTCGGGGGCTGACTCAGACCTCCGCCACTCTGCCCCTGATAAGGATGAAGATGGAGCGGGCAGCAGGGAGGACTCGAGGACCAAGAGGGGCGTTCCCATTAGCCCGTGGACTCCAAGGGAGCTGCTAGTCCGACTGCAAGCAGCAGTGAGGGTGCCCGCGGCAGAGAACGAGATGGCACCTAGGGCCGTAGGTGCTCGGGGCTGGCCGACCGTGGACCCCTCCGAGGCATCGGGGATCACCGCGTTGGGTGTGTTGGAGCCTCAGAGGCAAGGGCTGTGGGGTGGGGGGCACGGACCCCAGGGCGGCCGGCGGGCGCTCCCTTCTTTCTCCCTCCCAGGTCCGGGGCGCCCGGGCAGCGATGGCACTCACCTACCGGCGGGCGGCCGAGGGCCGGGGTTGGGATACGGCACCGCGAAGTTTGTCGTCTTCTCCGGGGGTCTCAGCCAGGTCCACAGCTCGGTCCTGCAGCTGCAGCTGGGACTGCGGCGGGGACTGCGCGGGCGCGAGAGGCTGGGCCCGCAGTGTGCTCAAAAGAGGGCGCCAGGCCCGGCGGTGCACAAAACCCCCTTTCTTCCCCCCCGCCCCGCCCTGCCCTTCTCCACGGCTGCCCCCGCCCCCTGGCCCTGAACACAGGGGGGCTCGGGAAGGTCAAGGGACCTGCTGCCTTCTCGGCGTTGGTTTCTGGCGGCAGTAGAAAGAGCAAGGACGAGTGAAGTAGGACATCCTTCTGGGGCTGAGAAGCCGAGAACTTGGAATGGGGAGGGAGGGTAGGAGGGGCGGGGAGGGAGCAGATGATGTTGCAGCTGGAGGGATGGAAGTTAGACAGCCGGAGGGACTTCCCGTTGGTCAAGGGGATAGAAGGAGGGACTCAGACTTTGAGAGTAGGGAAAAGGAGGAAGAGGGAATGGGAAGATTTGCTCCTGGAGCGACACCACACACACACACACACACACACACACACACACACACACACGGGGGAGGGTAGCTCTTTTTTGAAGACAGGATGAGAGCAGAAGGCCTTATCTATCTCCCTGGAGGAAGTTCTGATTAGGTTTTGTCTCCTGTGGTGTTCCCACTCTCTGAACAGAGGAGAAGCTGACTTTGCAGCTGGAGGGATGGGGTAGAACAGCAGATTCATGGGTTAAGCAAAGCAAGTCAGGAACTCTCCAGACATTGGCGGAGAGAGGGGAGGGGAATGGCACTGTGAATGGACATTACTGCTCATGCAAACCAATGTGCAAAATGCAGGGGTTGCTGGGAGCCCAGAGGGCCCCCTGGCCAGGGCTGTCGAAGATGAATGTGCAGCCTGGTGCCAGGAGGTGGGCCTTGACTGCTGCCCAGCCACTGGGGACTTCTCAGTGCCCAGAATACCAATGACATCCCCCTCTCCAGATCCAGGGCCTCTGCTTCCCTCTTCTTTCCCAGGCTCTCTTTCCCTTCCCTCCTCCTTCTCCCCGCCCCCCCCCCCCCCCCCCAGCCCAGGACTCCAGGCAAAGCCCCTGGCGCAGATAGTGGGCAGGACAGCCAAATGCCTGGATTCTCTCCCCGGTATACCAGTGGTAGTAGCATCCAGGAGAGCTGGTCAGAGGCTTTCATCCCCATAATCTTCAGAAGCACCCCCTAAATATCCCAAGGAAAGTGAGATGCCTGCAATGCAAATGCAGCCCAGGGGCAGGGTCCTATCAACCCATCTAGACTTTACCCAAGTCCCTCCTGTATGGGAATTCTGGACTGCCTTCTACCAGATGCCCCAACTGCCCCATTCACCCCTGCCTGGGCTTTCAGTCCCAGTGCTGTGGGCTTGGTTCCCAGGGCTTTGAGAAGCTCACAGAAAAAACTCCTCCCCCAACCCTTGAGGATCTAAGGATGGAATTCTGGCCCTGCCCCAAAGACTCATCTCCTGTAGAGACAGGCAGGAAGACCTGGGGCGGAGGGTGGTACAGTCCCTCAGTGAGAGAAATGCCCCTGGCAGGGATGTGAGACTGAAGAGGACAGAGCAACATACCTGGAATGGTCTGGGAGAAAGACACCTCAGTTTATTGATTTCATTAAATAAATATTAACTGAGTATCCACTATGGACCAGCACTATTTTAGGCCTTGGGAATGCTGCCCCAAGTCCTCTAGTGGAGAGAAGGATCTGAGGTCTTTGGGACAGATCAGCACCTGGTATCCCAAGGACCTCCCTTGGCACCACTCACACCTGTCATCCCCAAGCTGAAAGAGAACCCTCCTCCTCCAGGACAGTGTCAGCATACGCATGTGCATCCAGCCTGCCCCTGCATGGCTCTTCTCCTTAAGGGCTCCATGCGGCCAGGCAACCAAGCGGTTGCAATTCAATCCCAGTGGTGGCTCACATATAACCACAGTTCTTGCATCCAGAAAACCTGGCTGTGACTTGGGAGGATGGAGAAAGTGACCTTCCTCACTACCTGCCCTCATGACTAGAACTGTAGGCACAGTCTGGTGCCCTAGGGGAGTCCAACCTTGACTGAAGCCGGCAGCACCTGGGTCTGGACAATGGCTGGTACCAGGGTCTGTTCCAAAAGGCAGCCTCTTGGTGGGAAACCAGACGTAGTGAGAGAACGGACAGCTGCTGCTGTGAAGACCTTGGTGAGAGCCAGGATTTGAGTCATGGCCACTGAGATCAAACTCCTGTTTTGCCATTTGCAGTGGCAAAACCTTGCAAAGATCTTAGTTTCTCTCAACTATTTACTCTTCTGTAGCAGCATCTACTGCACTGGATGACATCTATTGCACGGGCGACATCTGCACTGGGTGACATTCACTGCACTGGGTGACATTCACCGCATTGGATGATGGCCACTGCACTTGGGCTGGGTAAGGAAAGCACCTGGCCCGTGGCTCAGCAAAATCTAGTTCTTTTCCTTTGCTTGTCTCTCTCTCTCTCACACACACACAGACACACACGCACACACCCTAATCTCTGCCAGATCTCCTGGCCAGGAGGTCAGTGGACCACTTCTCTGTGAATGGGATGGAGGACTCACTATTTGAGCGAGGAGCCCTTTCTTGAGGATTTCCTGGGGAACACCCCCCCAAGACTTTTCCAACATTGCTAGCAGTGAAATTTCACACTGAAGTCTAATCATACTTTTCACTGGCAGGTGACGACCAGGGACTTTCTTTACTGTCTTCACTTGCATCTTGAGCCATGGCCATGGGACCACCCTCCCATTTCTATTCACTTTCAGAGAAGAGGCAAAAACTAAGACCTTCCCTTTTAGGTTTCAGAAAGGGACCCTCAGGGACTGGCTGAAAGCAAACAAAATCATTGGAAGCAGGAAGAATGAAAGTCAGATTTCAAGTAGAACTGCTAGCCCAGTAGCAGGAGGAGAATGTCTCAGGTAACCTTAGGTATCTTCTGGACAAAGAAACAGACCCAAAGAGGTGAAGTGACTATCTAGGGTCACATAGTAGGTAACTGACTGATCATGACAAAAATGAAATCTCCTGCCTCCTAGGTCAGGGTCTTGCCAGGGCCCCCACTGTCTCTCTCAGGGGAGAGAAAGAAGACAGAGAGGAGGGAGAGTGGGGGAGCTCTCCTCCCTCTTCCACATGCAGCCCAGCTGGCTTGCTTCCCAGCCTCCTGAGCCCTGGGGAGTTTTCCAGTCTCTCTGGATGAGGACAATCAATCTCCTTCCTCTCCAGCTTCGGCTGAGGTCATGACCCAAGTTGAGGAAAGAGCATCTCCCCTCCAAGTTCTAGCATCCCAAGAGCACTCCGTCTCCAGCTTGGGCCTTCCTCACTAGATTCCCAACTGCAGAGGTCACTGGAAGAGCCTGTCCTTCCCAGCCCCTCGAATACCTGCCCCCACTTTCCCACACTTGGGGGTGGGGGCCCAGTCAGCTTAGTTCCTCTCTGAGGCCCTGCGAGTCACACATGCACCTGGGTCCCATGCCATGGGGATGTGCAAGCAGGAGGATGGAGGCAGTGCTAAATGCTGGCACAGCTGTGCTTGTGTTCAGAGAATGGGGGCTTTGATAGCTTCTGAACGGGGCCAGAAGCAGGGGCTCCTAGCCCAGGCGAGGGAGTGGCCAGGAATGGCTGGGTATAGATAGCTCTGAGGGCTCTCGCAGCTGAACAAGTGTGGGAGGGTGAGAGGGGAAATGGGGTGGTAGGGAGACAGTGGTGGGGCCTACAGGCTGAGCAACTTTGTGAAAGAACCCATGCTGTGTGAGCAGGAGCCAACTGTCCCGGGAGCTGACAGACCCTTGTTTTGAGGAACGTAAACTCTTGTGTGTTCAGAGGAGACCCCCAGCTTGTTCCACAAAGAATAGCTGAAGGTACTGGAAGGCTCGATCCCAAGTGGAACCAAATCTACTTGACAAAAAGCCTGTTTCCTCAGGCTCCCTGCAGCCCTGTTCCTGGGCCCTGATGGGAAGACCACTCACTTTTCTAGGGTTCTGGGTCAGCTACTGAACCTCTCTGAGCCTCAGTTTCTTCGCCTGTCAAGTGGTACTAACACCTTGTTTTATGGTTTTGTGTTGGAACCATGTAAATATTTTATATAATTAAAATACAAAATTAAATTTGAAGAATGAAATTAACTTTAAATTAAATTTAAAAGAATAAAAGTGCTTCTATCCCTTAAGATCTAAAACTTAAACAAATGCACTTCATTGCATATGAAGTTGGAGGCAAAGCCACAAGACAATTTTTTTCAAGTGATAATGAGTATTAAACTCAGTGTTTTTACTGTACAGTTATAAGAACAAAAGAGCCATGGAGATATCTTAATGTTGGCATTACTGTTATTTTGTAATTAAAAAAAAATCCTCACCCGAGGGTTTGTTTATTGGTTTTAGAGAGAGGGGGGGGGGGGAGGGGAGGGGAGGAGAGATAGAAACATCTCTCCCATCGCATATTGGTTGCCTCCCATATGCGCCCTGACCAGGGATTGAACCTGCAACCTTTTGTTCTATAGGTCAACATTCCACCTGAGGCAGGGGCCAGGGTAGCACTACTACTTTAAAAAGTGCTATTTACAATTCCATTTTTTGTGTGTCTGAAGTTGACCAGGGATTGAGCGCACAACCTAGGCATGTACCCTGACCGGGACTCAAACCCCTAATCTTTTGATGTACAGGACAATGCTCCACCCAACTGAGCCATACTGGCAAGGGACAGTCATGTGTTTTTAAGGATAAAGAGACAAAGCTTTGCAGCAAATGGAAAGCTCCTCCCATGACAATTTCTCATCAGTCTCTTGACAAAGTCCAAAGGCATCAAACTGAAAAAAATCCATGTCTGCCTGCAGGCTAAGCTGCTGAGCCAAGGATCTTGGCTTTCTAGGCTCTTGATTCCATAATAGGCCAGAACTTAGAAAACCCAGAAGAGCTATAGCAACCAATCCTACAAACTATCTAATAAAAACCTGAATAATAATCATTATTGTTCTAGTGTTGTTCTAACAAGCACTGATTAGTACAGGTACCACTTACTGCATGCCCCTTTGTAGCAGGCATGTACCACCCAGTACATGCATTGTCTCAATACTGCTCATCACAAACTGGGAAGGCAGATATTATCCAATGCCCAATTCCATAAAACCAAAGCTTAGGGACTGGCCCAAACATTTCATTTGGTATCTGAGGGTTATTGAAGATGCTATCCATTTGATCATTCTCTGCCTCTTATATCATACAGTCCTTTGAGATGAATTCTCTTTAACAGTAATAGTGAGAACACTCTTGGAAAACAATTTTACATGCATCCAGCACTATTAGAAGGGTCTTATCCTCTGCTCCAGTCATTACTAGTCTCTAGACCAGGCTTTTGTGCTGCAGTTAGATTGGCTTGAACAGTAAAAAATAATATATATGAAAAATGAACTGACATTCGAGTGTATATGTTGAGTTACTGGTATGTTTCCTTTAGCCAGATGTTAAGAGCGCTCCTGATCCAGTTGCCTCTTTTCTTTGGTGGCCATGGTGATGGTGAGCGCCGAACCAAATGTACAATCACCCCCAGTATCAACTCTGCAGAACCGTGCTGGGGTGGTGTTTGCTGCCTCCTCCTTCCATAGGGTAATTTCCCGTTAATTGTAACAACGGTATAACTTTCCTTTCTTTAATAGTACTTCTGCAAACCCTTCTAGGAGACTGACAGGATACAAACACATTTTGAAATATTTTTAGGTCCCTCTTTTATTTGTTCTGTGGTGCCCAGCGGGGTAGGCCTAGGGGTTGGAACTCTTCTGGCAGATTTGAATCTGAGGTGCGTTTGTGGCGCCCCCTAGTGGTGCTTGGCTCAACACCTTGTGCTCTCCCTGGCTCATAGGTAGCTCATGGTGTCTGCAACTCTCCTTAGCCCTTTTGCTGCTATCTCCTCGCCATCCCCTCTCCTGCAGGCTCACCCCTAAGCGGCAGTAGCCCCTCCTAGGCATAGTCAGCACTCTGGGCCCGAATTAATTCCCCTGTTCCCGGACGCCTCGCCGCGCTTATAGCTTCGCCCAACACAAAAATTTTCCGTTATTTTATTGCTGTATACAGAGGTCAGTTAATGTCCCCTGGGCGCCCCTCCCGCCCTCTGGCAGTGGCTGAGTCGTCTGCTGGGGGCACGCAAAACGCCACGTGGCCTTGATCCGCAGATCCGAGGGTCGTAGCTGCACAACGCCACCGGGGACTCCACTACCTCCCCTCCCGACACCCGACCAGCCGGGATCCAACGCCCGCAGCCCTCCGCCAGGAAGGCGGGTTAGGAGGGGCTGCTCCTCATCTGGCGGGAGGGGAGGCTCGCGGGAAAGAGACGGCAAGAGAACCCCTGCCACGACTCTCAGACTTTGTCGCGCGCGCCGGAGGCTGTGCTGTGGGCCCTACTCCGAGTAGCAGTACGTCCCGTAGTTGGCTTGCTGGGGCTGCGGGAAGCCGAAGCTGCGCACTCCGGGATCCGGGAGGCCCCCGCAGCGCGGCCGCGGCATGGTGATGGGGAAGCGCACGCTGCCATCCGCCAGCCAGCCGCCATCGCATTGGTCCAGACCCGAGAACTTCCAGGCGGCATAGAGGTGCCCGACCTTGGCCACCATGGCCCCGCGCCGCCGGCACGCCGCGTGGGCTTCAGACAGCGTTAGCCTCCCGGGCACGAAGAACACTTGGCCTGGGGATCGGAGAGGGTCATTGGCCGAGAGCAGGACGGGGACTGGGAGGGGTGCAGCGGGGATTCCGGCTCCCAGGGAACAGAGTCTAGAGGTAGGCTGCGGAGGAGCCGAGCCAGGCTGGGCGGGAGCGCAGGTAGGGTTGCGGGAGGAGGGCTGGAGTGCATGGACGGAGTGGCGCGGGCGCCAGGCCTTGAAGAAACAACGAAGTTTACGGGGATCTCCAGCTTCCTGCGTTCTACTCCCCAACCCCCAGCTCCGATTCTCCAGACTCCGCCCCAGCTCAGAGTCTTTGCCCAGCAGCACCTCTTTCGCAGTCCCTCAAACCCGCCCCCCGGCGCCGCAGCGTTCGCCCCGCCCCTCACCTGCCAGCGCGGAGGTGAAACAGAAGGCGTCGTAGCGGTCGCGCTTCCGGTCGCGCGGCCCGTAGCTGCGGATCCCCGGCCGACCGCGGCCGCCGCACGGGGCGCGCGCTGTAAGCACAGGGTAACGCACGGAGCCCTCGAGCAGCCAGCCCGCGTTACACCAGTCTAGCCCCTCGGTCCACGCTGGCGGGAGATGGGGGGATTAGAGGCGTCACAGGCAGGAGCCAGACCCAGAGGTCGCCTCTGCTGAGATCCCTGGTGACAGCCTGGAGGGGCTTAGGCGGTGCCCGGGGGCAGCTCACCTTGGTATAGCTGGGCATAGGTAGCCAGGCGACCGTCCTGCTCCTCGCACGCCTGCTTAGCCTCGTAATAATTGAACTGGTATCGGCCTCGGCTGGGCTGGTACGGAAACACCACACCTGGGGAGGGGGCGGACGCGGAAGGGGGAAAGAAAAGGCAGTGCAGCCTAGCAGAGAGGGCTGGGCGGCGGGGGAGAGGTGGACCGCAGGAACAAGCCGGAGAGATGCTGAGAACGGACCCTTGGGAGACCCGAACAACCCCCCCCCCCCCCCCCCGCCACCACAACCACAAGAGAGGAGGGGTCTGGAACCGAAGGGCCTCACCCTCTAAACGCAGGGTCAGCGTCACGCTCTCGTCCTCAATGCCATTGATGAGCTCACAGCGATACCGGCCCTCGTCCTCCAGGCGCACGCCCGCGATGACCAGGGAGGCGTCTAGCTGATGACCCCTCCTCATCCTGGCTCGACCCCCCAGGGCCCCGTAGCCCCGCGCATGCAGTCCGTTGGTGATAAGGATCAGCGTTTCCCGGAGCTCCCCTGGTTCCACTTTGCTCCAGCGTACCTTGTAGCTGGGAGGCGGGGTGCCCAGGATGCAGGGCAGCGTGGTTGTGGCGCCACGACGAGAGTGAATGACCTCGTGGATGGGGGGCAGGAGGTAGTGGGGGCCCCCGTGGGATGCTGAGCAGAGGGGGCCACAGTGGCAGGAACCCCCGGACCCGCACTGCCCCAAGTGCTCATCCAGACTCTCTTCCCCAGGCTGCCCCATCCTCTACTCCATTGCCACTCAGCAATGACTCTCACTCCCTGGGTACCTCCAACAGCTGCCTTTCACCTTTCCCGCACCTGGAGCCTTTCCCCCACTGTTCCTAAGATTCTGTGCAGGACTGAGGTCTTACCTGGGTCCCCCAGGGCTTTGTGGAAGATGGCGAAGGCCCAAGGGAGAAGGAAGTGACAGAGTGTGGGGAGATTGAGCCAGCCTTGCATGATGGGGAGTCAGCCCAGCTGGATCTAAGGACAAAAAGGGTGGGCCATTCTTTAGTCCTGAGGGAATGGGGTCAGGGCAGGGAAAGCAGAGCTGGAGAGGAACTCCCATCAGATTCCTCAGAGAGCACTGTCCAGCTGGAAGCCATTGGGGGGGCTTATGTTGGTGGCAAAAGAAAGGTGATAGGGGGAGGGGAGGTCAGTAGCAACCCCCACCCGGGCAGCCCATCCCTCTTTCTCCCATCCCTTCAGTCAGCAGGTTCTCTACCAGCACCTTCTCAAGTGCCAGTTCCCAAGTCTTGCCATCTGGATTGCCAACTCCAGTCTCTGTCCTCTCCCAACACCCACTCCCATCTGAAGCCAGAGTAAATATGATCTGATCACTCTCCTTAAAACAGTGGCTCCCTGTTGCCCTGAGAATAAAGCGCAGTCACCTAACCACAGTCTGTAAGCCTCTGAGATACAGTCTCTCTGCACCACCTGTGCCCTCTTCACTCCACTCCACACATGTTGGCCTTCTGGCTCCAAAACAGTCCAAATTCACTCTCACCTCCTCACAGGCATCAGTTTGAGCCTCACCTCTGGGAAGCCTTTTCTCTTCCCCCCAGTTTACCACACTGGTGCACTGTGATCCACTTCTCTGGTTCCCCTGCTGCACTGCACTGGGGACTTTTGTTCCCTTAGAAGTACTTTTCTTAGCAGCAAAACCAACAATGTGAATTTGAAAGTAATACATAAGCATATGTAGTTAAGGTTTCCAGACATTATAAAGTATAACAATATAGTTATAAAAAAGATTTCAGCCCTGGCTGTTGTGACTCAGTGGGTGAGCGTCAGCCTGAGAACCAAAGGGTCACTGGTTCGACTCCCAGTCAGGGCACATGCCTACATCGCTGGCCAGGTCCCCAGTAGGGGGCACTCAAGAGGCAACCACACATTGATGTTTCTCACCCTCTCTTTCTCCCTCCCTTCCCCTCTCCAAAAATAAATAAATAAAAACTTTTTTTAAAAAAAGTTTTCAGCCCTGGGTAGTGTGGCTCAGTGGATTGAGTGCCAGCCTCCAAATCAAAAGATCACGGGTTCTATTACCAGTCAGGGCACATGCCTGGGTTGCAGGCCAGGTCCCCAGTTGGAGGCATGTGAGAGGCAACCACACATTGATGTTTCTCTCCCTCTATTTCTCCCCGCTTTCTCTAAAAATAAATAAAAATAAAAGATTTCAAATGCAATTGTCATTTCACTAGTTATTTTTTCTCTTATATCTATTCTTCATCACTTTGGCCATTTTTCAAAACTGAAGACCCCTTAACCTAGTTTCATTCACTTTAAAAATCTCCTCCCCTTTCTAACTGCATGACTTTGAACAAGGTATGTAAACTTACTCTGCCTCAATGTCCTCATCAGTAAAATATGGACACTTCCCTTACTGAGTAGTTGTGAGGATTTGATGAAAATAATGTATGTACACTGCTTAAAATAGTGCCTGATGTGCAGTAAGTGCTAAGTATACGTGAGCTCATTTCTACAGTTCCCAGCATAGTTTCTGGCAGACAGCAAGCACTGAATTAATGTGTGTGTGTGTGTGTGTGTGTGTGTGTGTGTTAATGAATGAGCTCATATTAAGGACTTCTGGGAAGGAGAGCTGGGACACGGGGAGAGGGGAAAAACACTGAGGAGGGGTCAGAAAGTTAAGGAGCTGAGCTCCACCTTCCTGCAAATGGAGGCCAAAGACAATGCTGCAGAAGGAGAAATGGGGGTTAGGCACACAAAGCACTTCCTATGGCTAAAAGGAAAGTATATGGGACAGGGACGCGAGTGAGGGAACCGCTTCTCCCGTATGGGAGGGAGAACCTGGTAATCAGAGTGTTAGTGGGAACTGAGACTTACTGACGGACCAGTAGTGGTAGCTAGCGTTAGCCAGTTTAATGTGCCTGAAACAGCTGTAAGCACTTCACATGCACATTTTATATGTACTCCTCTCAGCAAGACGACGAACAATCATGGAACAATTGTAGGAACAATTATGAATCTTATTTTATATGCTTTGTTTTTATAAACAAAGGTGCATACATTTTAGTAAACTTGAATGAGATCAAACAGCTTATAAGAGGAGGAGTTTTCTGGGATTTGAATCCACATCTGACTGAGGCATAAGCTCCTAATCACTGGTCTGTATTTTTGTATTTTAGAGCAAGTGCACACACAACTTCTTCACACCCCTACAGAGGATGAGAGAGGCCAGCACCTCCAGTGCCTACCTGTTAGAAGATGGTTTCTTTACAGAGATGGAGGGAGCAGTGATTGGCAGCTTTTCGTCCTGCTGGAGGAAGAGGTTCCCGGTAAAGGAGTTGCCCGGGCCACTGAGAGGTCCAGACACCTTACAGCTCTGGACTTAGACATGTGGTTAGTGCAATCACTCCTTGTACATCTTCAAGGAAAGGCTTCTGCCGTGAGCTCACAGAAGAAGCCAGGGTGCCAAGAACTCCACTACCCATTATTCCACTAAAGCTAGGCTAAGTGACCCGTGTCCAGCCTTGTGACCAGACACTCCATCTGCACTGCTCACTGTCCTGGGCCCAGGGGAAGATGCTGGGCTTGGGATATTGGCTGGGGACCCACGGCGTGTGGAGTAAAGGAAGCAACCAAGGAAGAGTGCAGACAGCAAAGTGCCTCATTTCATCTTCGACCAAAGAAGAGCTGATTGATGGGTAGATATGAGGATGTCGGGCCAATGGGCATGGGGGTGAGTCTCAAAGATCCATAGCTGTCAAGCTCCAGATGCCTCCATTTTTCTATGTGGGCCTCATCTGTAGGCTGAGCTGCTGGGCCAACGATCTTGCTTTTAGGGCTCTGACTCCTTAACAGGCCAGAACTTAGAAAACGCAGAAGAGCAGTGTGGGAATGGAGCACCCCTCCCCTCCTTCTTTCCCAACAAAGTCCTCACCTCTGCCCTCCGGTGCCTGGGTGCGCATCGCCTCCGGGAAGAGGCTCTCAAGGTGGGAACCAGACTCTCAGGTCTTCCAGCTGCTTGAAGAAACCTGACGCCTTCTGTCCAGCCCCCCATCTGTCCATCTGTCTGTCCTTTCCGTCTCTGTCCCCACCCCATCAGAAGCACAATTTCCCATTGTCCTAATCTTTCCCCCATTGTTGAACAACAGGGCCCCTTTCTTTATCCCGTGGGTAATGGCAACAAAATGGCAACAGCTGGGGATGTGGGGTGCAGGACTGGCTGGCACACATCACCGGAAAAGGGGCCTGGGTGGGGGTGGGCTTAGAACAGGAACTGACATCCCCAACGAGAACAGAACAGGATGAGTGGGGAAGAGTGGTCTGTGAGAAGGTTGAAATGGGATCCCCCTCAATCCTGTGAGCTTCAAAGCTTTAAAGAGGTTTTGTGTGAGGCTGGGCTCCATAGAGGGCAGAGCGAGTGGTTAGAATGGCAACAGAGGAGAGAGAAATTAGACAGCAAGGAGGATTTGTCCCTAGGAGGGGACATGGAATTTCTGAGGATGGAGGGATTATGGGAAGCTCTCCAAGAGAGGTTATATTATTTTTTCCTAGTTGTCTACCTCTGCCTTCAGCACAGGTAGATAATAAAAGTTCTCAAGAGAAGGGAGATTCTTAACTTTCCTGGGTAGAAAGTCACTTCTCTAAAGTCCCTCTTGTCAGGAAGTTCTTTCTGAAATCTAAACTCCTTTGGAGTTCAAGTTCATTTTTAAAAGCTTTCTATTGAGGTATAAATTACGGGCAATAAAATAAACAGCTCAATAAATTTTGACATGTGCACACACTATGTAACCTCTCCCATCAAGATGTAGAACCTTTCTGCCCTGGCTGGTGTGGCTCAGTGGATTGAGTGCTGGACTGCAAACCAAAGGGTCGCCGGTTCCGTTCCCAGTCAGGGCTCATGCCTGGGTTGTGGGCCAGGTCCCCGGTAGGGGTGTGTGAGAGGCAACCACACATGGATATTTTTCTCCCTCTCTCCCTTCCTTCTCCTCTCTCTAAAAATAAACAAATAAATAAATAAATATTTTAAAAGAAAACATATGACACTTAAAAAAAAGGTATAGAACCTTTCCAACACCCAGAATAAGCAAGCACATTTCTTTTTTGTTTGCTATCGATGCAGGGGGAGGTCTCCCTCCATAAATATTCATTTAGAAACGTCTGAGTTTCATACTGCCTCTTAGCCTTCTTTCTCCGCTGAGCAACCACACACACAGTAGTTCTGTGTTTTTAGAATCATACACATTCAGAACTGGAGGGGACTTCAGGGTGTTTAGCCTCCTCTGTTACCAGACAAAGAGGAGATGGAAGAGAAGGGGACTGCCCAAGACCATGCAGAAGTCAGCTGTCGAGTCAAACCTAGAACTTGCTGCCTTTTTCGGTGATTCATCTTCTACTCTTCTCCACTCTTCAAGCTGGATGGGCTACGGGGTTTTCACTGGGCCCAGATCTAGTAACAGGAGCGCAGACCATCCTACTCTTCAGGAACTTGACTCTCTCTTCTCTGCCTGCGCCATCCCTGTTTCTAAGCCCTTCCCTCCTCCCAGAGAAAAGGGCAAACAGAGAAGACAAATAACCCCCTGTCTCCTGGGCCAGGACACCCTGATCCAGTGCATCTGATTGGCTTCCACCCAACTCAAGCAAGCAGCCTCCCGCAGAGAGGGGGAGAATATAAAGGCTCCACAGCCAGTCATTGCTGCGGCTGGTCACCACCACCGAGCCCCAGCTCGTGCCTCCCCCACCACTCCTTTCTTAATTGTGGTTTGGAAGTCTCTGGTATGTAAATCCAAAAACAGTTGACTTTGGCGTGGAGGAAAACCTAGAACTATTTGATAGATGCCAAAAAACCCCCCAAAACAACAGCAACAAAAACCTTTGAGAATAGGACAAGAAAGGGACAGACCAGGAACAAACATAGTGAATAGACAAGCTGATTGTAGTTTGCTCAAGGTCACTTTTATTCTCAGTTTTCTCCAAGACACCGCAAAATAGGAATCGAATAAGACTGCTCAGTCTTGAGTTGCCACCTTTTCACTGAAATGGCATCTTTTAAAGAGAGGCTTTTGCCACTCCTGCTACCTATCAACCAGGGTGAGGTGGAATCATCTTGAACAAGCATGGAATCCTGATACCTCTTTCCTTACTATCTCAGGCTCAGCTTACACCCTCCAGGTACCTTTGGCTGACAAATTTTCTTGACCCCTGGTGATAGTTTTCTACTGGGATTGTCACATAAAAGACTAGAAGAGTTGGCAAAGTGGCACTTCAGGGGGAAGAGCAGGGAGGGACTGGATGTGACTTTATACATACATCGCTGCCTCCACCGCCTCCATGCGTTCCTGCAGCAGAGTTCTCTGGGGGTGCTGCAGGGCAGCTTCACGCTTCTCCTCTGCTGGCTCTTGCCTTTCTCCTCCTCTCTGGGATCCCCAAAGCCACTCTCTTCCTTCAGGCCCAGGCTCAGGCATCTGTAGAGCTGGGTCCTGGCTGCGCTGCAGGACAATATAGGGGGTGGACCCGGGGAATCAACCTTCAGGAAAGACACGCTTTTGACTCAGGAGGCCTCCCTGCACCCTGCACAGCCTTTGGATAGATCTTGTGGATAGATCCAAGGGTGAGAACGAAGTGGGAGGTGAGGTCCATGTCCTTTGGGAGGCTGCCAGCCTGAGGCATGGGGCCTGAGGCCACCTGGGCTATAGGAGGAACACTGGACCATGAATCAGGCATCCTGTTCCAGCCAGATGCTAACCTCATATGAGACTCAGTACCAAACTCCTGAGAGCTGCAGGCTCTCTAATGACCAAGCAGGTACCACATCTGCCCAATAGGACTAGCTGGTGTGAGGGCGATGGAACGCATTCTACCAGATGAAAAGCACACACAGAATTATGTTCATTGTTCTATGGTTGGTTCAAATTGAAACAAGGCTGGAGTGGGGGAGGATAAGGTGGGAAAGAGATGAGACCCATTGGACCCACTCATCCTTGTACTAGCCACAGCCTCTAAGAACAGGGGGGCCCTTCTATACAGTGAGGATAACCAGAGGGGTATCCCTGAAAGTCTGAGGCAACAGTAGAGGAGAAGAGGGGACAAGGAAGTAAGGGCAAAGGAAGGAGGGAGAAAGGAGAGGGGAAAGTGGTAGAGGGCCAGAGACCTCTCCCTCTTACTCTCTATATTTCCATCTCTAGGGAAAGCATGAGGATGTCACCACCAGGCCTCAGATGGCACGTGGAGCCTGTTCATCACTCCAGCCCCTTTATTTGGGGCTCTCAAGAAGTGGACCTCACATCAGTACCGATCAGAACCTAGAAACTGGACAAGAAGATATCCAGAGGGAAGGAGTTGGCTGCTGTTTGGTCAGCTCCTTCCTGGCTCTGAAATTTTCTGAAGGAATGGAATAGGGACATCATGCTGTCATCTCAACCTGGCAAGCATTCAGGTTCAACATCCATCTCTATTCTGAGGGCGTTGTGGGGGGTGGGCATCAGGCTAGTTCATCCCAGAAGTCCTTTACTGAAGGGCCCTTGTGTGCATGAATTGTGTAAGGGAGAGAATTAAATGACCTTATGTGGTTCCTGACTTTATCACATGTTTGGTCTAGTGGGACAATACCTGTTCTGTCTACCTCAGATAGGGGAGGGTAAAGTGGACAGATGGAAGCTATTTTCACGGACTAAGATTTAACCATTATATATATATATTTTTTTTCTTTTTATTTATTGATTTTAGAGAAAGAGAGAAATATTGATTTGTTGTTCCACTATTTACGCATTCATTGGTTGATTCTTGTATGCTCCCTCTTTGGGGATTGAACCTGCAACCTTGGTGTATCAGGACGATGCTGTAACCAACTGAGCTACCTGGCCAAGACTAGCAATTATATTTCACTTATTAATAACCATGTCAGCTCTCATTTTGTTTGTACAGTCAGTTCACTGCTATATTCACGTGGACCATTTAAACTGTATTTTTGTTAAACTACCCCTGCAAATACCGGGAGACCCTGCCTCCACATTTCATCAGCCCTTCTCATTCTTCCAGGCCTCGAGGCTTGCGCTCTCTGATCCCTGCTCCTATTCTCATTACAGACAGTGTAGGCTGGGTCTGATTTTAGCTTGTGCAGACTCTCACCCCCCACCTCACATTGGGCCAGTATTAATCAACTATTGTCAGACCAGCATTTTGAATAATTTTAAAAAGTACCCCATCCTGCATTCTTTTGCATGGGAGAAATAATATTATCAAGTATAATGATTCCCATTTTATGGACAAGAAAGCTGATGTCTTGAGAAAGTTGGTAATTTGTTCAAGGTCCTATTGCTACAGAGTAACCCAGGTAGCTTATCTCCAAAGTGCAAGAGAGGAGTTCTTCCCTTCTGTGAAAGAATAAGTCCTCCAAACTTGGAAAAGGTAAAATGAGGATTGATTGTTTTTTGGTGTTTTGGAACCCATACTAGAACATTATCTAAATAGCTTGCTTGAGCCCTAGCTGGTGTGGCTCAATGGATTGAGTGCCAGCTTGCGCATCAAAGGCTTGCTGGTTCAATTCCCAGTCAGGACACATGCCTGGGTTGCAGGTCAGGTCCCCCAAGGGGGGCCCATGAGAAGCAACCACACATTGATGTTTCTCTCCCTCTCTTTCTCTCTCCCTTCCCCTCTCTAAAATAAATAAATACAATCTTTTAAAAAAAGCTTGCTTGACCCTCACCTGCCTCTCCTGGGGAATGTGACTTTCTCGTCATAGTATATTTGATACATGAACTACAGCTGATAAAGGGTGGAGACTTTTATAGTCTCCAGTTAGTGGTTAGTGGCTAACCTACAGATTCGATAAAATAAGAGGGTTTATTGCCCAATAGAGAAGTTAACCACTAAGGTGTTTTGGTTTTATTGTCCTAAAAAGTTGACCAGTCTTATATTTAAATTAGCAATCTTATTTCATCATTACTTTCTTATTGACTATATAAATCTCTGTTTCTCAAAATGCTCTTCAAAGCAGCTTTTTTTTTTGTCTTTTTCTTGGTTCCCTCATCCATGAACTAAATAAATCTTTGAAATGAGTTAACAAGTAACTTTGAGGATTGGTTTTTTCCATTTCTCAGCTTCCCTATATTGAAAGCAACACACTAGCACTCTCTGCATCCCTCGATAGCAGACCCACTGGTGGAACTAGCACAAGTTCCCCCTGAGACTGCACCTCCTTGAGGGTAGGACACTGCGTCTCTAGCCCACAGAAGGCCAGCAATGGGCACTGGGAGGAAGTGGCCATTCTCAGCAGGAGTCCTCTACAGTGCCTTCTGGGAGTTAAGGACATCCTTCACTGGCTGTTGCTCCAGAAGGCCACCACTGTTACAGCAACTGAGTCCCATTAGCCATGAGACTTGATAACATGCCTGTTGTGTTTCCTCTAGGAAGCCTTCCTTAACAAAAGCAAGAAACAATTTAACAGTTTTCTTGCCTGGCATATGCTAGGCATTCAGAAAATGTTTACTGAATAACTAAAGAAAATTGAGATTTTCTTCTAATTTTTGCAAGCTTGACCAAAAGGTAATATGGCATAGTGGTTAAGTCCCACAGGTTCTGAAATTTGAGTGCCTGGGGAGAAATCTCAGCCCTGCTACCTGCTAACTGGGTAGCATTAGACAACTTACCTACATCCTCTTTGCTTTGTGGCTGTCATCTGAAAATAAGGCTAACAACAACAATGGCCACATCAATAATGAGAACAGTGCCTGACTCATATGACACACTCGATATATCTTGGCCCTTATTATTGGTAGGGGGAAAGTGTCAAAGGGAATAGAATCAATCAAAACACAGACACTGACTGATTTTAAGGGATCACCTGATTTTTAAAAGGACAAAAAAAATCACACACACCAAAAAGCCAATGTCCCCCTCAATTATTTTTACTTATAACACAAGTAATACAGACACATAATGCAAGAGAATTCAACCACTACTAAAGGAATAAAATAGAAGATCAAGTCCTCTTTACTGTCTTCCTTCCTTCTCATTTCCCCCTAGAATAATTAAACCATTATTAAACTTCTGTGTCTGTCAGAAAGTTTTTAAGAATCTAGAGAATGCAAATACATAGAAACATACATCATGCATACATTCTTTTTGAATTGAATTGAAATCATACCATACAAACACTTCCCTATCTCGCTTTTTTCACCTAGTAACATGCTGCGAGCCTCTGTCCTATGAGTATGTAACATAAAGCTCCCTCATTTTTGTCTGCACAGCATTCCAGGGGGTGTCTGTGGCATAATTTATTTAATGAGATGCCTATTGATCAACATTTAGGTTGCTAGAGGTTGGGACAATTAACTAATCACACGGGGAAAAAATCAGTCCATAACTCATTCCTTAAACTAAGTAAGTTTTAGGAAGCTCAAAGATTTAAATGATAAAAATGAAAAGTTGCTCATATTTCCTGGGTCTCTCCCAAACATACAGGAGGTATATATGCTATTAAACTTATGGGGTTTTTAAAAGTAAGTGCAGAATGAATCATAGAATAATGATTTTTTAAATTGGAAGTCAAATCTTATTGCTTTTTAAAAGTGATTACACAATGATACACTTGATTGTAAACAATTTAACATAAAAGTAGTTCTGAAAATGAAAATTCTCCTTAATCTTACCAAACAGAGAAAATAACTAAATAACTTTTACCACTCTGTTGTCTATCCTTCTAAACTTTCAAGACATTTATATACGTGTGTGTATATAAAACGTGTAAGAATTGCTTGCCGATTTCAATACTGTGCACTACGTCAGATAGCCAGCAGGTGGCAGGGAAAGGCTGTGTTACCGCGCAGACCCGCCCTGAGGATTGCTGGGCTCGGCTCGCAGTGGGCGTTCCACAGATCACCACCTCCTGTTCTGAAGCGGAGAATGTTCCCAGATGAAAATGCTGCAGTAGAGACCTGAAGCTCTGGAGGCGTCCTTCAAACTCTCGCTCTTCGAGTGTTTGGCTAAACTCTGGCTGAGAAGGAAGCAGGCCCAATTTCTCAAAGCATTTTTCTTCCTATCTCTGGTAGCAGTGCCGAGAAAAAGAATGCGGCTGGGATTCCTTGTCTTTTTAGTTAGAGCACGGTCCTCCTTCCCACCTCTACCCCCACTGGAGCTGGTGTCTTTTATAATGTCTCTTTCAGAAAAATTTCCACAGCAGTTTTACTGATGTGCCTGGAAGTATCTCATTTTAAGTAATAATAATTTTAAAAAATTATTTTATCATTGTTCAATTAGTTGTCTGCATTTACTCCCCACCACTCCCCTCATCCCAGCCAAACCCTCCTTCCTCCCTTGCTTCCACACCCCGACCCCCCAACGGCTTGGTTTTGTCCGTGTGTCCTTTACAGCTGTTCCTGATAAGTAATAATTTTTAAAAAGCAACCCAAATGGCCCTGGCCAGGTAGCTCAGGTGGTTTTGGCATTGTCACTAGACGCCAAGGCTGTGGCTTGGATCCCTGTCAGGGAACACACAAGAAGCAAGTAATGAATGCACAAATAAGTGGAACAGCAAAGCCATGTTTCTCTCTGTCTCTCTCTCCATAATATCCCAAATGGATGTGTCTGTTACCTTGAAACCTGCAGTCCTCAGGACAACTTTGGAAGTGGCAGCAAGCATTACAAAGGAAAGAGGGCCTCAGTCATTTTTCCCAGCACAACCAGCATTTACACTGAGGCCAGGGAAAGGAAGACACAAGAAGTAGAGGAACCTGCGATGCAGGGCTCAGAGACAGGTCTTGACCCCATTGCTGAGAAGGATGCTACCAAGGGGTAGACAGCAACAGGGCTTCAAAAAGAAACAAATGTTTGTTAAGCAGAACCCACACTAGACTGCATCGAAGAACCACAGCCTGTGGCTGAGATCATGTCTTCTTTCTCCATTGCCTTTTTCTGCGCTGTTCGACTCTCAGGTTACTTCCCTACAAATGGGGATCATTAAATACAGCATGGCATTGTGGTGAGAATCAAATATGACAATATTTGTGAAAATATCTTGAACTGTAAGCCACAGTTTAAAATAAAAAACTATTATTTTTAAATAATAAATCACTGTGCACTGGTGTGTGTAATATTTTTGTTACCATGAACTCAAACGATTAATAAAGTAGGAAAATTAGAAACTACCTAGGCTAAGGATTAGGAAATAATATCAGTCTAAGAAAAACCCTGTGGCCCTCACCCTGGCTCAGTTGGTTAGGCATTGGCCTGCAAAGAGAAAGATCACCAGTTCAATTCCAGGTCAGGGCACATACCTGGGTTATGAGTTTGGTCCCTGGTCGGGGCGCAGTAAGAGAGGCAACTGATTGATGTTTCTTTCACACATCAATGTTTCTCTCCCTCTTTGTCTCCCTCCCTTCCCTTCTCTCTAAAGATAAATAAATAAAATCTTTCAAAGAAAGAGAGAAAAGAAAAACCCTGCGAGACACAGGTGAACCTTTTTTCTCAACAGAAAGAAAAATAACATTCTATTACAGTGATTTTTGAGCAGTGTGCTGCAAGAATTTTAAAAACATGTGATTCCTGATTATTTATTCAGGGGCACTGACCTCTTTTCCCTTAGATTGTCAGGTGAAAAAAAAAAAAAGACAAAGCCACCCTGACTGGTTCAGTAGATTGAGCACCGGCCTGTGAACCCGAGGGGTGCTGGTTCAATTCCCTGTCAGGGCACACGCCTGGGTTGCGGGCCAGGTCTCCGGTGGGGAATGTGTGAGAGGCAACCAACTGACGTTTCTCTTGCACAGCTTCTTTTCCTTCTTTCTCTCTCCCTTCCCATCTCTCTAAAAATAAATAAACAAAATCTTAAATTAAAAAAAAATACAAAGCCAACACAACAGTAGCTATCCGAATGTGAATAAATAAAAATTATACCCATTTTTTTGTTAAATTGGCAAAAAATATATGTTTTGGTGAGCTGCAGAACTTTAGTTATTCGCTTATGTGTACCATGAGATGAAAAAGGTTGGTAATTGTTGTTCTATTCGGTAAGCATTGCCAGTATTTGTCATGTAGGCTTTTTAAATTACCACATCGCAATTGCAACCACACGCTATTTTCTCTTCCCTCAGTCTCAGATTTCACTAACAGAAAAAATAACTGAAAAGAGGTGGTGGATGAGAAGTGACCTATGACTTTATGAACCATAGAGATTTGCTGGCATAGTATGATTTTTAAAGTGTACAAATTAGTAATTTATAGACAAGGCCGACAGATTTATTTCTTCTTGGATACATAGACCAGGTGACCCCAGTGGCCCCCGTGGTCTTGGTGAGCTGGCCTCAAACATGAAGACCACAGGAGTCGCACAGCCCTCTGGGGGCCTGAATTTTCTTCAGCCGCTCCAGGTCTTCACTGAGCATGTTGTCCAGACCATTGGCCAGGACCTAGCTGTATTCTCCATCCTTCACATCCTTCTGTCTGTTCAAGAACCAGTCTAGGTCCTGGCCAGGAGGCTCAGTTGGTTATAGTGTTGTCCCCTACACCAAAAGGTTGGGGTTCGATCCCAGGTTGGGGTGAATGCAGGAGACAACCGACTGATGTTTCTCTTTCACCTCTATGTTTTTCTCTCTCTCTCTCTCAAATCAATAAACATATCCTCAGGTGAGTATTTGAAAGAAAGAAGGAAAGAAGGAAAGAAGGAAAGAAGGAAGGAAGGAAGGAAGGAAGGAAGGAAGGAAGGAAGGAAGGAAGGAAGGAAGGAAGGAAGGAAAGAAAGAAAGAAAGAAAGAAAGAAAGAAAGAAAGAAAGAAAGAAAGAAAGAAAGAAAGAAAGAAAGAAAGAAAGAAAGAAAGAAAGAAAGAAAGAAAGAAAGAAAGAAAGAAAGAAAGAAAGAAAGAAAGAAAGAAAGAAAGAAAGAAAGAAAGAAAGAAAGAAAGAAAGAAAGAAAGAAAGAAAGAAAGAAAGAAAGGAACTTCTGGCATCTTGAACTGGCATGGGTTCTGCATAATGGTGGTCAATCACACATTCCACCTCATCCCCAGTGAGCTCTCCGGTGAGGTCAATGTCTGCTTTCCTCAACACCACACGAGTGAGCGTATCTTCACCCCACACCTTAACTGCAGTGATGGCAAAGACCTTTTTTTGCCACCCATCGATACTAGTGTTGAGTATTCATAAATTGTGCTGGAACTTCTCTGGGATCACTAGAGACACGGCAGGAGCCCCAGTAGCAGTGGCATGTATTTAAACTCAGTATAGAGCCCTGGCTGGTGTGACTTAGTGGATTGAGTGCTGGCTTGTGAGCCAAAGGATCGCTGGTTCAATTCCCAGTCAGGGCACATACCTGGGTTGTAGGCTGGGTCCTCAGTTGAGAGGCAACCACACATTGATGTTTCTCTCCCTCTCTTTCTCCCTCCCTTCCTCTCTCTCTAAAAATAAATACATACATACATACATACATACATTTAAAAAAATAAACTCAATATAGAAAAATAACCCAGTACCTTTGCTTTTAGAATTTGAAGATTCTGCTCCAGAAACTTGGAAAGGAAACCAGAAAGTAACCTCAGGGTCACACTCACTTCCCCTTCATACTTGTCCTCATCTCTTCGCCAAGTCCCTTTGCCCCGAGGAACTCTGATTTATATACATTTGCTAAGATTATTTTTCCTGGTAAAATATGTTAATTGTAGAAAAATTGAAATCAGGGAAAAGATATAAAGAAGGGGAAATACTCACAATACTTTCACCTAGGAGCGACTGCTTGTAACGTGTTACTGTTCTTCTCTTGCTATTTTAGGTGTGCCTATGGATTTTTTTTTCTGAGATACAATTCACATATTATAAAATTCACCCTTTTAAAGTATAAAATTCAGTGAGTTTTAGTATGTCCACAAGCTTAATCATAACCACTAATTCCAGAGCATGTCATCGCCTCCCCAATAAAAACCCTGTACCTACTAGCAGTCACTCTCCATTTTCCTCTCCCCATTGACCTGGGTCCGTGCATTTGCCTTTCCTGAGCACTGAATGTGAATAGAATCACACGGTATGTGACCTTTGTGGCTGGTTTCTTTAACTTAATATGTTTTCAAGCCCTGGATGGTGTGGCTCAGTGGATTGAGTGCTGACCTGCAAACCGAAAGGTCACTGGTTCCATTCTCGGACAGGGCACATGGCTGGGTTGTGGGCCAGGTCCCCTGTTGTGGGTGTGTGAGAGGCAACCGATCCATGTTTCTCTCCCTCTCTTTTTCCCTCCCTTCCCCTCTCTCTAAAATTAAATAAATAATTTTTTTAAAAAAAGATGTTTTCAAGGTTTATTTTGTAGCAACGTTTATGTTGTAGTATGTCTCAGTACTTCCGTCCTTTCGATGGCTGAATAATATTCCATTACATGGATCTAACACGTTTTATTTATTTATCCATTCATCAGCTCATGGACATCTGGGTTGTTTCTACTTTTTGGCTATTATAAATAATGCGTTATGGACATTTGTGTACATATGTTTTCAGTTCTCTTGGGTGTTCAGTTCTCTAGGAATGGGATTGCTGTGTTGTATAGTGTAATTCTATGTTTAACTTTTTGAGAAACTTTCAAACTATTTTCCAAAGTGGCTACACCATTTTACTTTCCCACCAGCAATATATGAGGGTTCCAATTTGTCCTTTTTAGATTTCATTTATTTATTTTTAGAGAGAGGGGAAGAGAGGGAGAAAGAAAGGAAGAGAAACATTGATGCAAGCAGAAACATCAATTGGTTGCCTCTCATATATGCCCCAACAAGGGACAGAACCCACACTTGCCTCTGAAGCCAGGCAAGTGCCCTGACCGGGAATTGAACCAGCGATCTCTCACTTTGCAGGACAATGCCCAACCAACTCAGACACACCAGTCAGAGCTGTCTTTTTTCTTTCTTTCTTTTAATAGTCTTCCTAGATGTGTAACTTACTATCTCACTGTGGTTTTCATGTGCATTTCCCTGATGACTATTGATATTGGCATCTTTTCACGTGCTTTTTAGCCACTTGTGTATCTTCTTTGAATAAATGTCTGTAGAAATCCTCAGCCCATTTTTAAATTGTGTTGTATTATTATTGTTGAGTTTAAGAGTTCTTTCTATATTCTGAGTGTCAGAACTTTATCAGACATATAGTTTGCAAATGTTTTCTCTCACTTTGTGGATTGTCGTTTTATTTTCTTGATAATGTCCTTTGGAGCACAGAAGTTTTTTTTTTTATGTTTTGCATATCTTTTTTTAAGATTTTATTTATTTATTTTAGAGAGGGGAAGGGAGAAAGAGAGGGAGAGAAACATCAGTGTGTGGTTGCCCCTTGCACACTCCCTACTGGGGACCTGGCCTGTAACCCAGGCATGTGCCCTCACTGGGAATCAAACCCGTGACTCTTTGGTTCACAGGATGGCACTCAATCCCCTGAGCCACACCAGCCAGGGAAGAAGTTTTTAATTTTTATGAAGTCCAACATATCTATTTTTTCCTTTGGTTTCTTATATATTTGGAGTCATATGAAAAAGACTTTTGCTTAATCCGAGGTTATGAAAATTTACATCTATGTTTTCAAGGTTTTAGTCTTCCATTTAGGTCTTTGATCTGTTTTGAGTTCCTTTTTGCATATGATGTAAAATAGGGATCCAAATTCATTAAATTTTTTTTCAACTTCATTTTTTTGCACGTGGCTATCCAGTTGTTCTAGCACCATTTGTTGAAAAGACTAATCTCTCCCCCATTGAATTGTCTTGGCATACTTGTTAAAAATTAATTGCACATAAATGGATGGGTTTATTTCTGGATTCTCAATTCTCTTCCATCTACCCTGTGCCAGAACCATAGTCTTGACTGCCATATTTTTGTAGTAAGTTTTGAAATTGGTAAGTGTTAATCCCCTAACTTTTTCTTTCAAGATTGTTTTGGCTTTTCAAAGTCCTTTGCATTTCCATATGAATTTAAAATTTAAAAAATTTTAAAATGTATTGATGAGATCTCTCATCAGAGATGAGATCTCTCTCTCTCTGATGAGAGAGAGAGAAAAGTCAACTTGTTTCACTTATTTATCCACTCATTGCTTGATTCCTATATGTGCCCTGACCCAAACAGTGCTCCAACCAATTGAACTGCCAGCCAGGGCCTCCATATAAATTTTAGAATCAGTTTGTCAACTTATGAAAAACCCAGCTGGGGTTTTGATAGAGATTGTATTGAATCTGTAGAATAGTTTGGAGATTATTGTGATCTTAACAATATGAAGTCTTCCAAACTATGAACAGGGGTATCTTTTCATTTATGTAGACCTTCTCTGTAATTTCTTTCAATGACACTTTGTAGTTTTCAGTGTATATCTTATACTTTTTAAAAAATTTTATTTATTTATTTTTAAAGAGGGGGAAGAGTGGGAGAAAGAGAGGGAGAGAAACATCAATGCATGGTTGCCTCTCGTGTGCCCCCTACCGGGGACCTGGCCCACAACCCAGGCATGTGCCCTGACTGGGAATCAAACTGGCAACCCTTTGCTTTGCAGTCCAGTGTTCAATCCACTGAGCCACACCATCCAGGGCACTTCTTTTGTTATACTTTGTTAAATTCCTAAGTATTTTATTCCTTTTTATTATGCTACTGCCTAAGAATTTTTAACATAGATGGGCTATTACTATAGGTATGTAACATTTTTACCTGCTTTTTTCATTTCAATTATATCATAGACATTTCCCCCAAGCTATTAAGGCTCCTTCTTCAACATCATTTTAAAAGTCTAGCCAGCTCATGTCAGTCTGAGGCCAGGTGGTGGAAAAAATAAAAAATAAATAAAATAAAAGTCTACATATTAGTCCATTATATGGTTATACTATAATTTATTTAGCCATTCACTTGTTATGAGATATTTAGGTGCTTTACAACTTCTCCATTTTATAAATATTAACATGCATCTTGCTATGTCTACATTTCAAATTATTTCCTTATAATTATTCATGTATGCTGTTCTCTTGTAATGGCTTTTATTCCTACTCTTTGTGAGGAGGTATGAGATCCCAAGAAACTTTAAATTCCTTGAGGCCCATTCCTCTTCTTTTGCAAATCCACGTAATCCCCAGCGTTAGGCCTGCAGCTCCTTCAGGAAACTCCCAGGGTCCTGGACTAGGTCAGGTACTTCTCATCTTACTTCCCACAACACTGCGTCCTGAAGTTGCCATAGCCCTTGTCACTCAGTGATCGTTATACACACCCCCACAAGATCGTGAGGCGCAACAGAAAACCAAGGAAACGTGTTTACACCTCTAGCCCTTGGTCTATAGGAGGCCCTTAGTAAATGTTCATTGAGAGAGTGAGTCAGGAGTTCAAGGTCCTAGACCAGACTAGGAATCTTGAGACAAAGAACTATGGCCGGGGTTTTGGAATGGCCTGCCAAGTGTGCCACACAAAAACTGTGGGCTGGAAAGGGCCCTGAGGTTGCCTCATCCAGGAGTTTTCAATTCTTCTTTTATGACCACAGTGCAACATATAATATTAAATAGATAAGTAGATAGATAGCAGAGATAGAGGGCAAGATGGTGGAAATAGAAGAATTGCGGAATTTTCTCTGTGGCCCAAGATACCACAATGAAACCAAATTGTAAAAAGGATTGATTGGTCCTGGCTGATGTGGCTCAGAGGACTGAGTGCCAGCCTGAGAACCAAAGGGTCGCCGGCTTGATTCCCAGTCAGGGCACAAGCCTGGGTTATGGGCCTGATCCCCTCCCCAACCCACCCCCCTGGTTGGGGGGTGCTTGAAAAGCAACCACACAGTGATGTTTCTCTCCCTCTTTCTCCCTCCCATCTGCTAAAACTAAATAAATAAAATCTTTTAAAAAAGCTAGTCTATTATTCCAATTGTATAGACCAAGGAAAAGGTGCTCTTGAGCAAGAGAGTGACTTGTTCAAGGTTACACAATTAGGGGTTGAGAGGGGAAAAGGACTCAGTTCTGACTCCCATTCACAGAATGCTCCTCTATTCAATAATCCAGCCTCTGAGGAGGACCTTTAAAGCACCTCAGATCCCTTCTGCAATCACCTAAAATTCCACTAACCAAAATCTGTTGGTTAGTATTATCCCTATGTAGCATATTTTCAAAGTAAAATTAATTCAATGGAAAAAATTTTCAAAGTTTTATGGGTGTAAGGGAGTATGACACACTGAGCAACTGTGACAGAGCTTTAGAGTCAAACCTCAGTTCCTTTCTTTCTTTTTTTTTTTTTAACTTTTAGAGAGAGGGCAAAGAGAGGGAGAGATACATTGACTGGTTGCCTCTCACATGCTCCCAACTGGGGACCTGGCCAGCAACCCAGGCATGTGCCCTGACTGGGAATCAAACTAGTGCCATTTTGGTTCACAGGCCAGTGTTCAATCCACTGAGCCACACCAGCCAGGGATAAACCTCAGTTCTTGAATATCTCCTATCACCAACAGTTCGGTTCTCAACCAAGTTGTTCATGGGGGGAAAAACGTCTCAGTTGTCAAACAAAACTTCAGTATTTTACCTGACAAGTCTTTCATGTTGATGCGCATATGATCAGTCACGCATCTCTCAGGCAACAGAGGAGAGAATGCACGAGTATGAGTATGATTCGGTTTTCAAACAAATCCCTTCTTGAACAGCCTTCAGGAATGAATTAAGTTCAAGAACATAGGTTCCACTGTACTATGAAATGGCGATTTTCCTTTCTGGAGTGCCTAGGGAGCACTAACTTACTGTAAATACTGATAGAGGGAGGCAAATGACGGATACTTTTTTCAGGTTTCAGTCCTTGGGTGGCTCAGTGAAGCCTAGGGGATAGGGGCATGTGTAACCTCTCTTGCTGACTTCTTCGCCATATCTTCCTCCCCTTCCCTGCTCAAGCCAGTCCAAACCCCTCAGTCTGGCTTGCGCTGCGGGATCCGACAACTCTCTCCATGCCCCTCCCCCAATGTCCTCCAGTCTCACTCAAGATCCCAACTTCCCCTGAATAGATTGGGTACTCCCCAAGTCTGGGTTGCTATCTTATGCATATTTTTATCACCAGTAGCAAAAGGGCAGGTCCTGGTGAAACTGGAAAAGCCAGAAAAGCTGGCATTCATGCTACCTGTCACCTACCAGACCCAATAAGCATAGACAGGGATTGAATCTTTATGGCGCTTTATGGAGATGGCCAGCAATCTGAGAAGACAAGAGGGTTTGTACCCTAACAGATTGTCTTAAATTCCATTTTAAACAGACCCTTTTTATAAGGAGAAGAAAAATGTAGATAAGAGGCTTGGAATTCAGGGAAAAGGTTAATCAGATAAAAGCTGCAGCATTCCTGCACCCGTGTCATGGGCTGTAGACAATGACTCATGTTCCATCTTGGCTGCTTGAAGTCCTCCTGAGGCACAGAGGTGGAAGTGCTAACAGTCCCCCAGCGTCAAGGTGGGTCAGACTTTCAGTTCCTAAACAACAGCTTTTTACATGCCCTGATCACTACGCTTATTAGCTATTATCTGAAACTAAGAATTTTCCAACATTTGAGTCCACATCACTGGCACACAGAGGTGAGTCAAAAGTGTTTGATGAACCACTGAAACCTATCGTCTCTAGGCTTTGATCAATAACTGTACCAGCAGGGGAAGTATTGACCCCTCCGGAAAAGTTCACCTCAGAGGTGCTACCTCCTTCTCTGCCTCCACGGGCACTCTCAGCGCTTTCCCTGGGAGTCTTCCTTCCTCAGATTCGTGCCCAGGACTGTTTTTGGCATCCCGCGAGGGCCCGTCAGGACACAAGGGCCTTGGTCTTTCAGGGACGCAGAGAGTGGGACACCTCTGGGACCTCCAGAAAAGGACACTCTCGGGGGCCGAGTTTCTTCCGCAAACACACCAGCAATTGGGCCCCCCGCCTGCTGCTTCTCCTGGGAGGACCGGGACTCTGGGTCCTGTGTTCCTCTCTATGGTTTTCACAGGCTAGAAGGGCCGAAAGGACCCTTCCGGGAACATGGCGGCGTAGCGCTCAGACCTGGCACATGTGTCGCCGAGAGGGTGGTGAGGTGACTGAGGGTAAGGGGCTTCTGTCTTGTGAGGTGGCAGGTGGTGCACCAAGCAAGGCTGCGGAGGGAGGGCTGGAGTTTAGACCTCAACAGGAAGGAGGCCGAGGGAAAAGTTGTAGTCGACTCTTTAGAACCTCAGTAAAAAGAGTGGCCCTGGGCCGCTCGAGAAAACGGGGGGGAGAGACAGCTCCTGGACGTGTGCTCGCAGCCTTCACCAGACTGCCGCGCAGAGCCTGGGGCCTGGTTGCTTTTGTCCTCAGGTTAGGGTCCATTGTTAAGTCCGTCGGAGCAGCTCCCCCCCACGCCATTCGGTTCGGCAAATGACGCGCGGACGCTGTCTCGGGTGCGCTGGGGCTGGGCAGAGAAGGCCTCTCTGACTCCCCGTCCGGGGCGCAGTGTTGGAAGTACCGCGACAGGGGACAGGCAGTGTGAGGCTTACAACAGCAGTCACAGAGAGCCGGGAGAGACTGCGGGATGTGTGATGGCCGTGACACCAGTTCTGGGATGCCCGAGATCCTGGCGCCGCTACTCGCCAGTCATTTGATTTGGACGAGTAACTAAACCTCTCAGTGCCATTTCTTCGTTTGCGAATTACAGTAATACCACGTCCTAAAAGGGCTGTTGGTGGATGAAATGAGATCATCAGCGTCAAGCAATTAGCAACAGGCTGTCATCAAGTACGTGTGTATAAGGATTTGCATCAAGTAAAATGCAATAAGTAATAATACTGTTACTGAAGTCTGGGGACTGAAAGATCAGGGATAACTTCGGAGAAGAGGCAGAGTTTTGAGGTGACCGTAAAGGCCTCATGGTTTGAATTTTAATTCTTTTTAACAGTATCAAGTAGCAAGATAGGGCCACTTCTTCACTCAGTGCTTTTCTGTTGGGACTCTCAAGGTATCACCTAGGTTGACAGGTGATTGCCCTTCACAATAGAAATATGAACCAAAATGTGAGTCGTTTTTAGTCTGCCGCTCAGCAAAGGTAACATATAATGTTTAGAAGGGGTGACTTAATGATGTGTTTGATTTTTTTAAAGCATACTTATTAGACCTTCCTAAACTCACATGAAAGTTTTACCTTCAGAGCTGTCATTTTGGGAGGCAACGGGGTTACTCTAGTAGTGTCATTCGTTGTTCAGCTTTAAAAATGGTCTGCAGTGCCTGTAATAAGTTATCTTAATACAGGTTAACTTTAGTGAGTCAGGTCAGCAGTGGTAGTAGTTTTGAATGTCTTGTGTGATAAGCCATCTTAACCATTTCAGAGGCAAATCTGGTGTGTAAGTTCAATAATGCCATTTTGGAGTCCAAAAGGAGGAACAGCAGAGTGACTATTAAAAAATGCAGTTAGCCCTGGCTGGTGTGGCTCAGTGGATTGTCAGCCTGCAAACCTACAGGTCACCGGTTTGATTCCCTGTGGGGACACATGCCTGGGTTGTGGGCCAGGCCCCCAGTTGGGGGTGTGTGAGAAGCAACCGATTAATGTTTCTCTCACACATCAATGTTTTTCTTCCTCTTTCTCCCTCCCCCTCTCTCTGATAGTAAATAAATAAAATCTTTTAAAAAATTAAATTTTAAAATGCCATTAGTTGGGGATGTGATAGAGAGAAAGACACTTTAGAGTCAAGCAACCTAGGCTTATATTCCAGCTCCATCTCTAACTAGCTGTGTAACCTCAGGCAAGAAACACAGGCTTTGTCTCCTCATTTGTAAAATAAGGATAACTTGACAGGACTGTCAGGACTAAATAAGAATATAGTATGTGTTATACAGCTACTACGCATCAAATGCTCAGTAAGAGTACCCTTCTTAAGCTGGACAATTTCAGGAGGGGTGCCCCAACAAGGGTGAAGGACAGTGGCAGTGGGGAAGAGGTGCGTAGCCCCCACACCAAGAGGACGTGTAACTACTATGGCACAGGTATAGGATATGGGCTCTATTAAGTACTGTTATAACTCAGGTTAGCAAACATCTCATTGCTTTGTTTTTACATGGCAGATGTTCTCCTGTAGTGGTGAAGAGCTGGGGACTCTCAGACAAGCTACCTAAGTTTCGGTTCTGTACACATAAGCTGCATGACCTTGAGCAAATTATCTAACCTCTTTAGGCCTCAGTTTCTTCATTTGTAAAATAGGGATAATCATACTCTCCTGAATGTAAAGTTCAAGGAATCTTCCTGGGTTGGGAAGATTAAATGACAATCCATGTAAGGCCTTAGCACAGCCTGCCATGTGGTGGGTGAGCTCTCCATATGTGTAGGTATTATTAATAATGCCTTTTGACATGTTGGTGTTGACCTCTTTGTGGTCAGACGGGAAGCTCCCCACGGACCAGGCCTCTGAACCTGTCTCTGCCTCAGGCTCAGGAAATAATTCTTATAAAAGCAATCAGGGTGGATTTGATGTATGATGTGGCCCTTTCTCCTTCCTCTTAAAAGGATAAGTGACCTCTTCTTTGATGAGGACCTGAAGACAGTTACTCTTTTTTCACCATGAGTGTCATCACCCCAGAGGTCAAGAGTCGTGGGATGAAGTTTGCCGAGGAGCAGCTGCTAAAGCAGGGATGGACTCAAGGTGATCCCCATGGGGCACCTTCCACATCACCCCAATTCACTGCCCACCCTCAGCCCAGGGGAGGGGCATCATCCTGGATTATTTCTACGCAGTCCATTCAGTTGGAGGAGGAAAAGCTAGCTGAAAGGGAAATTTGCAGAAGAAAATTTGACATTTACGGAGAAGGAGAGAAGAGGAAGAAATTTGACAATAGATAGTAAGAAATAAGTGGTTGGGAGGGCTGGGACAGAGGAGAAGAAACATGACCTCTACCCCAAAGGAATTAATGAAGAAAAAGAGCTTGGCTCCAGATAAAGGCAGGGGGATTGCATGGAGAGGTGCTAGAAAGAACTACTGGGAGGGCTTCCAAAAGAGACAGAGTTTGCCCAATGGTAGATGTGTGGAATGGCAAGGAGTGGCATGTGCTGGGGTACCTTGTGAGGATATGGGCAAGCAGAATAAGCTAAGTCACTCACTGTCTTCTGCAGGCAAAGGCCTGGGCCGGAAGGAGAATGGCATCACCCAGGCCCTCAGGGTGAGGCTAAAGCAGGACACTTACGGGGTAAGACTGGGCAGGCTGAGGGGGTATGAATGGCAGAGGGGAACCCTTGAGGACAGGGCGGCAGGTTCAGAGTTCATACTTATTCCTTTGGCAGGTGGGACACGACCCTTCCAAGGAGTTCACAAATCACTGGTGGAATGAGCTCTTCAACAAAACTGCAGCCAACTTGGTAGTCGAAACTAGACAGGTATGAACTCTAATAGATGGCACATGAAACATGAAGGCCTGGGTCATGTGGAGGTGAGGGAGCCATGGTATGTCATCAACTCATTGATGCTTCCCCACAGGATGGAGTACAGATAAAGCACCTTTCTAAGGAGACCACCCGTCATAATCATCCCAAGCCCAACTTGCTGTATCAAAAGTTTGTGAAGGTATTAGAGGTTGGGGGTGAGAGGGTCCATCCTTTTTTTCCCTTCTCTGGGGCGTGAACAATTGCCCTGTGTGCCCTACCTATTCTCAGGACCATCCTAAGATAGTGGGATTCTGCAACTAACCTTGCTGTTGCTTAATTAGACTGCCCCAACCGTAGGCAAGAATTGAGATCTTCAGGTTACATGTACCCCTACCTTCAGCTGAGGGCAGCGACAGAGTGGGGCAGGGAGGGGATGCCCAATTCAAAGGGTTTAGAAGTCAGAGAACGGACAGATTATCTGATCCATCCTTTTTATTTTGCACATGTGGCCAAAAGGGGGGGAGAAGGGCTTGCTGAAGAGCCCACAGCTTGCTAGTAATGGCAAACAGGACTAGAACTCGGGTCTTCAGACTCCCACCTACTAGTACACCAATAGAAGGGAGCTAATATTTACTAGTCACCTATTATGTGCCAAGGGCTCTACGTGGTAACTGGCAAATCTTTTCCATTTCTGTTCATCTTTGTGGCCACCTTCCACCCCAGACCGTCACCATCTCCTGCCTAATTTCTTCTATGGCCTCATAACTAGACTCATCACTTGTAATCTCACCCCACACTCCAATCAGTTCATCTTCCACAAAGCATCCAGAGTGTTCTGAATTCATTGTGTCACTGACTCCTCCTTGACTTAGTATGACACAGGCTGAATTTATCAGACTGGCTCATATGGCCCTTCAAGCTTTGTCCCTGCCGACTTCTCTAGCCCCACCCTCTTGCCACGTCTCTCGGGATTTCTATACTTTAGCCAGATGGAATCATTGTTAAGTTAGCATGTTCTTTCACCTTCAAGTTTTTGTACATGCTATCCCCTCTGCCTGGGACATTCCACTCCCTTTCCTCCTTTACCTGATTTTTTCTTATCTCCGAGAGCTCAGCTACTTCTAGAAATTATTCCCCAAACCCTGAAGTCTGAGCAGGTACCACTCCTCTAGCCCAGGCAAACTTTCATTGTAATTGTCTATGTTCTGCCCTGCTTCTTTCCCCTCACCATGTAGGTTCCATCTGGGCTGGACACATCTCACCCGCGTTCCACTCTGTATCCCCAGCCCTTGGCCCACAGCAGGTTCTCAATCTGGTCAAATAAAGTACTTTGCATAGGTGTTCGGGGGCTGGGGAAGTGCCATCTTTATTGTCAGTCACTAAGGACCACAGTGACCACCAGGGGGCACTTGTCCCACTGTGAAGACCTGATGGCCCCACAAGCCAGGGAGGCTAGCACTCCCCATCCCCACAACCCCCACAACCCCCTCCTGTCCAAGTTGAAGTATACAGTTTGGTGCACCTCTCCATGGGTCTGCAAGGAACAATACTAGGGGGTGGTAAATTTGTGTGTATGGTTATGATTGCTGGGGGAGGGGAGTTCCAGGAAGGAAGAGGGATGGCAGTGGTGTTGAGTGGTGTTGAGCTTGTCTACGTCATGATTCCTCCTCCTAGATGGCCACACTGACTTCAGGTGGGGAGAAGCCAGACAAGGACTTGGAAAGCTGCAGTGATGGCAACAACCAGGGGCCTCAGCCTCCAAAAATGTGAGACTTCATTTTAGTGCTGGGGATAGGTAGATGCGTCAGATCTCAAGAGAAAGGACCAAGTCTAATGCTTGACTGTGGGCTTCTTCAGGGTGGAACTGTGTTGTACTAATCTTTGTATCCCTTGTACCTAGAAAAGTACCAGGTCCTGACAGAAACTCAGTGTTGAAAGAATGTTTTAGAGGGGAGGAAAGGTCAAGCTTTTCTACCAGATGTTTGTAATTCCTGATTTCTCCCCCAACCCCCTAACAGTCTGACTGATGAGATGTTGCTCCAAGCCTGTGAGGGGCGAACAGCACACAAGTAAGTAAGAGTTAGCTCCTGGGTTCCCTTTTCTCCCCGTCATAAGCCTACCCCAGATGATAGCCTGTGCCACTTTTTAAAAAAAATTAATCTTTATTTTTTTCTATTGCCATTTAGTCCCCTTATACCCTACTCCCCCCCAGTAATCATCACATTGTTGTCCATGTGTCCTTTTTCCTTTTTGCTCAGTCCCTCCACCCCTACCCTTCCCCCACCCCCAGGCCACTAGCTATGAGTGCCACTTCTTGACTCTCTTTCACCCCAGGGAAATGATTCATACTATCCGCCCATCTCTGAAGCTGCTTGAAGATAGACAGCTCCTCCCCTACCAATTTCCCCTGCAGTCTCAAGAATTAGGCCTATTTTTCCCAAGATCCTTCCTCTGACCTCAGCCCTATTTCAGGGCTGCCCGTCTTGGGATTACGATGAAGGCTAAGCTTGCTCGGTTGGAGGCCCAGGAGCAGGCCTTCCTGGATGGGCTCAAAGGCCAGGACCCTGGGACCCCTCAAATGCAGTGTGAGTGCAAGCCCCTCAAAAAAAAGAAAAAGAAAAGGAAGCAGAAAGAGGAAGAAGAGGCAACAGCAACAGAAAGGAATGCAGAAAAGGAATACCCAGATCACACAGACCAGAGCATCAGGAAAAGCAAGAAGAAAAGACAACATCAAGAAGAAAAGGTCACAGGTAAGAGAGGGGAAATAACTGTAGTGGATGAGGAAGAAGCCACAGGAACAAGAGAGCTTGGGGAACTGAAGAGCAGAGAACAAACTGATCAGTGCCCCAGGAAAAGGAAGAAAAAGAAGAGGCAGCACCACGAGGAGAAGCTGAGGGTCTTAGATAAAGAATGGAGAACAGAGTTAGAGAGCCGAGCTCACACTGATCCATGCAGCAGAAGCAAGAAGCAGCAGCATGAGGAGGAAGACTTGAACACAGGGGATAAAGAAGGTGAGGCGGCTGTTGTAGATGGTGGGACCAGGGAAGCAGAAAGCAGAGCATGCAGTAACAGGAAAAGCAAAAGCAAGAAAAGACAGCATGAAGAGGATGTCTTGGCTATAAGGAATGGACATGAGGATGGCAGCACTAGGGAGAGCTCAAGCAGCGGAAGGAAGAGGAGGCAGCAGCAAGCAGAGGAGGAAAGAGCCAAAGTCAGCACTGACCAGAGAGCAAAAAACAAAAAGAAGAAGAGAGACTGAAGGGTCAAGTCAGGGTAGGGGTCCATGGATTTCCTTTTAGTTGTTGAAGCCAGAGACCTGAGCTGATGCAGGTCTCCTGAACCCTCCCAGTGAGGAGCCCTTCCGAAGGAGAAAAGTGAGCTCTGGAATACCAGCCTGCTGAAAAGGACAGAGGTATCACTATACCTTAGTTGAGGGAGTGGGCATCTTCTCCTTTGCAGCTTCTGACAAGTGCCAGTAGGAGCCAAGGGACAGGGAATGCTGAGGGTTGTGGGAACAGGAGTGCAGATACCCTTTGAATGGGTATCCCTGCTAAAAGAAGCTGGAAATGTAGACTTATGTGGTATGTCCTGGGCTGTGTGGGGTGGGTTATGAAGCCAAGTAGGTCTACGGGCTGGTTTCTAACACTATGGCAAATAATTCAATAAATGTCAGTTTGGGCTCCTACTCTATGTCTTGATGAAGAGTCTCCTTGGAGGCCTCTGAAGAAATTTCTTCTGTTAATCTCCTGTGGTCTTGCTACACTTAAATAGAAGGGGAAAGCTGCGAGAACCCCGCCATCCAGTGTCCTGTCTGTGTTCCTAATGGGTAAGAATCATGTGTGTGTGTAAAGGACAAGCACCTCACTTGGGAGCCTTTTTCAGCATCTGAAAGTACATTTTTATTGCCCCCAAATGCCACAGCAACCTCTCGTTTGGTCTGCTTCCCCAGAGAAGACATGGTAACTCCACTGTTGTCTGTCATCCATTAACTTTTGCTCCCAGAAGAGCTCTCAGGTCTCCACAGTTCTGGGAGAGAGAGGCACTAAATCTTTGTTGGCAAGAACACCCACCCACCTTCTCTCAGTGCAGACGATACACACACTCAGTGTCAGGGTACTGTGGCAGATTCAGCTGGTACTTCTTTTCCAGAGCAGGTGGCACGAAACGACCCCCCAGGTAGTGGTAGCGACCAGTAAACAGAGTGGCAGACTTTTTGGGTGCCGTCAAGGAGATGAGCAAGTCTGGCTGGATCCCTCCAGGATTTCCCTTCTCCACATCCCATCCTAAAAAAAGGGTTGCATTCAGGAAGAGCAGAAGAGGCCAGATGTCCAGTCCTCTTCCAAACCTTGCTCTGTCCTAGTTCTAAAGGAATGGGAAGGACCCTTCATTCCTCCCTGAGAAACTTGCATCCTTGGAGCTCCATGTATCCCTGGGCTTGGTCTCTTAGAGCCAACATGTAAAGGGTGCTCCTGAACTCTTTGCTTCTCCACTGTGTTCTGCACCTCTAGACTCATTTTAGACTTGGTCTGAGCCTTGGGTCAAGAAATAGGACCCCTAGGTACCTACCTCAAGACAGGGCAGGGCCCCAATCCCAACCTCCTTGGACCCAGCACCTGAGGGAATGTCAATGCTGGCAATGGGCACTGTGAGTCCATTCAGGACACTCAAGACACTGCGGAATGGCTCCCGAACATCACCCTTGAAGCTGAAGCCAAAGATGGCATCCACCACCAGGTCATATAGGTCATCAATCAGTGTGGGCTGTGGTAGAGCAGGAAAAGGAAAGGATGTCAGAGCCAGCAGCAACACAAAGAGCTCTTAACAGGTGTGGGTTGTCCTCTGCACCCACAGACCATTCACAGAGGCACACATGTAGTTCTGTCTCATTCTGATCGCATTCTGAGGCCTAGAATTAAGTGTAAGTTGGTCACTGATTCAGGCCAAGCTGAATCCAGACACCAGGTTCTGCCTGCCTGCCACTGGGGAGGCCATGGTATGGGAAAGCCTGAGATTGGGAGTCAGGAGGGACAGGTTCTGGTCTCAGCTCTGCCATGATCTGGTCTGTGGCTCTGGACAAACCACTTCCTTCCCTTTGCTGCACCTTAGTCTCTTCATCTGCAAAATGTTAAAAACAAAAAACAAGCTCTTGAGTTTCCCACCCCTAAATCCATGCATCTGGAGAAAGGGTTTAGGCATTCACTTCAGTTCCTAAGAGGGGCAGATAACGTGTTTACTATATCGTAGGGGAAGAGGAAGGACTACAGAGTAAAAGAAGCAACCAGGGCAGATGAAAGGGAAAGGAAGCATTAGAGGCAGTGTTGGGAACGCACAGAGCACACCTGGCGGCGGAGGAGAAAGCTCTGAACACCGCGTCTGTTCAAATAGCACACGTTGGGCACCTTCGGTGCCAGGCACCATTCCTGCCCTCTAATAAGAGTTCGATATCTAGAGCAGGGGTGTAATTTTAGGACTGTACAAATGTAACTACTTCTTAACTGTTAAGGAGTTGAAATTACATTCGGCCCTTTGAAGGCACCTGCAAGGCTGATGTGGCCCCAATCAGTTTGACACCCCTGGTCTAGAGGAAGATAAGCAGATGAAGAGCAGGACACTGTTACTGTGGAGGAGGGCACTGAACCGGAGGTACCTACCTCTGGGGGCATTTCACCAAGGAAAGGGATGTCCATTTTCTGACACTGGGTCACCAGTGCACTGAAGAGTGGCTTGTTAGGCCTTTTGGGGTAATGGATGGTTGGCTGGTAGCCCTAGGAGGAAAGGTAAGAGGTAATTCATGCCCAGCTCCCAGAAACCGCATAGCCTCTCCACAGCCCTTCACATACTCACAAAGAGTTTGAGGTGTCGCGCACAGACCAGGCCATCTCCTCCATTATTCCCGGGGCCACAGATGACCAGAACTGCAGGGGGGTTCCTGGGCATGGACGTGGGAGGATACGCCTGAAGGCAGAGTCATAGGGGATTCAGAGGAGCTTCGGGCCGTCACAGCCCGGGCTTGGCCCGGCTGTCCCTCCCCCTCCATTGTGCCTCGGCCAAGGAGACAGCTTAAGAGTTGCACCACTGACCTTGGCAATGGCTGTAGCACAGCTCAGCCCAGCCAGCTCCATAAGTTGGTCCACGCTGAACTGGTACTCGTTAAACAGCTCCTCGTCCACAGCCTGAGCCTCCTCCTGGCTGAGGAAACCCTCTGCTCAGGGGCTCCCTCCTGCGACAGCCGTCCGCCCAGGGCCTGCACCCCACGGGAGCCCCGCCTACCTCAAGTACCTCACCGCGGCGCTAGCCATAACCTCGGGGTCCCCGCGGCCCCCCGAGCGCAGCCGCTGCGGCCCCCACCAGGTGGGTCCCGCGCGACAGATGTTGGCCTGAGCTCTGACGTGGGGCAGGTGCGAGCCCGCCACCAGCAGCCCAAGCCCCAGCAGAGACCGCAGACGGGACATTCAACCCGCGGCCGTGCGCGCCTCCGACCCGGCCGAGCCGCCGTGGCGCAGGCGCCGCGCTTCGTCCCCGCCCCCACGAAGCGGGCGGGGCACCCGGAGTCAGAATCGTTAGTGGGCTCCCAGGCGCTTTGCTGTGCCTTCGGGGTGAGGCCTCTGTTCTTGCACCTTCGGTTACAGCCTGGACGCCAGCCCTCCTTTCCCAAGAGTAGTTACCTATTGGCTCACATTTCCAGGTGGAGCAAAGTGCTTTGCTCGCAATCGCCCTTCAATAATAATTCTTAAAGTTTAGCATAGAATTTAGCCCGGGTTCCTGCCCCTACTACTAACTAGCTGAGTAAATTTGAACACGCCAGATTTCAGTTTCCTGTCTGCAAGACGGGATGAGAGTACATTTTCATAGGGTGGTAATGCATGCAAAGCGTCGACAGAACCGGGTACGTAGGCCTCAATAAATTAAGCTAGTGGGTTTTTTTTTTATGGTATTTTAAAAAACTACTTATTTTAGAGAGAGGGAAAGGGAGAGAGGAAGAGGGAGAGAAACATCAGTGTTTCCAACTGAACAAGTGACCTTTCGCCTTGTGGGATGACGCCCAGCCAACTGAGCCACAGGAGTCAGGGCATAGCTGGTGTCCTCATACTCTGCTGAGCGTTTTATCTAACTTAGGACCCCTGTCCTCACTACATTAACTCCCCCTAACTCTATTTACCAGGATAGCACAATGTACTTCTAGTCATACAGAATACTTACCCCTTTATCAAGGTAATAATAACAGAAAATTATAGACCTCAAGAGGCTGAGTATGCCATTGTAAAAAATGTTGAAACCATACACTTTGGGCCACGATTACATTTCAAGAAAAACCTGGAGGCCTTGGCTGGTGTGGCTCAGTGGACTGAGCGCTGGCCTGCGAACCAAAGGGTCACTGGTTCAGTTTCCAGTCAAGGCACATGCCTCGGTTGTGGGCCAGGTCAGGTCCCCAGTGAGAGGTGCGGGAGAAGCAACCACACATTGATATTTCCCTCCCTCTCTTCCTCCCTCCCTTTCCCTCTGTCTGAAATAAATAAATAAAATCTTTTTTAAAAAAAAAGAAAAAGAAAAACCTGGAGAGGAAAACTAAATTCTTTACCCAACAACTTTTAAGAGTGCAAATGCACTTTTGCATAGTGAAGAAGTTGTGGAGTAACAAATCAGTTACCATCAAGGCACTAAGATAATTATCCAGGTGGAATGAAGGTCCTGTTTTTAAGCTAGATTTGTTCTTTCTTTTCTTTTTTTTTTTTTAGATTTATCCTTATTCTGTATCATGGATTGCCTTCCTGGCTAGTTCACTGCAAAAGGCAAGAACCCCTTCACCTTTTAATTTCTCCTCTGATAATCTCCTTTCTAATTATGAGGTTTATTATCTCCTATGGATGTATCCTTGGTCTCCAGCTGTGCTTGTTTTACATGTTTGTGCTGGGAAATTTAATTTATGAGACTATGATTGTGGTGGAAAACTGTTTTGTCAGACTGTGTTTATGGTCGGAAATTGAGTTTACAGTGTATATTACATTTGGATAATCTTGCCCAAGACCTTGTTAACTTTGTAACTTCACCAGCATATAAACAGCTTTACTTTTATGCGTGTTTGAGAAATTAATTTTGTGATTCTGAAGATTCATTTATAAAGCACCATGTGAAACACGTTTCTTTGACATAGATAACATTTTGAATACTTAAATGTGCCAAGTGATAACATGAATCATCTTATTTCATCTTCACAGCAACCCTGTTGTTATTCCCATTTTACAGATGAGAAGATTGAAGCTCAAAGATGTTGACAGACATGCCCAATGATACAGTGGTAGTTGTCTGTGGAGCTAGGATTCAAGCAGCTTGACCTTGAGTTCTGCATTCTTAAGTACCATGCTATACTGAACTACTTCCCCGAATGCAGAAGTAGGTCATTAAAAGCTTGTCCTTGCTGATTTCATTTTGATGAGATGTAACTATAGCATAATGACACAAAAACATCCCACCACACACACACAGGATTTATAAAACAACAAAATGAGGGCTGTCCCCAGGAAGGCAGTGCCCAAGACCTAGTCTACTTTGTTGCTGTCCTTCAGACTTTTGGAGTTTTCTGAGAAATACCTTCAAAATCAGTTTAGGAAGGGCACATGGATTGACCACCTGCTGAGCTCCAGATGCTTTACATATATTATCTAATGTAATCCTGTCAATCCCATAACATATTTTTATCCTCATGTTATAGATGAGGAAATTGAATGGCAGAGAGAAGCCAAGTAAGTTTCCTAAGATAATACAGCTATTAAATGGTAGAGCCAGTGATGGTTGATAATGAACTGGCAATACTCCTGGGTGGCAGACGCTGCTACTTGTCCCTCAGAATCCATTCTTTCTTCCTTTGATAACAAAATCCCTGCGAATTATCTGGCCACATGTAAACACTGGCTGTGCATCTAAACATTACATTTTCCAGTTTCCCATGCAGCAACTAACCATCCACATGTGATTAAACTCTGACCAATGAGATTTGAGCAGAAATGATATATGCAACTGGTAGATCATATCCTTTAAAAAATGTTTTCTTCCACTTCCTCTTTTCTTCTTAGTGGCTGGAAGGAAGGTATTATGCTGAGATGGAGCAGCCACTTAGATCATGAGATGTAAATCCCAGGTTGAGGATGGCAGAGCATCCTGCCTGGCTCCTCAAGCTCCACAGAGCCACTGCATAGGCCCTGGACTGCTTATACGAGACAAGAATAGAGTTCTCTCTGGAAAAAGGCACTGTTCTATTGGCTTGTTATAGTTGGTGAACCTGCATCCCAATCACGACATCTCGAATGCCTGACAAGATCATATACTCCATTTACATAGGGAAGATTAACAGCTGTGTCCCCAGCACCTACTTCCATACCCGGCACATAGTAGGTCCTCTAAAAATGTTTTCATGAATACTAAAAATCTCATTGTGAAGTAGCTCACAGTACAGTAGAAGCATCTTATATGACATAATCAGGGGTGGATGATCTTACGTCAATTTAAAAACAAAAATTACATTTGCTTGCCACCTGTCAAAGTGTGGCCAGGTTCTTCTTTGACAACAGAGCCAATGGTTGTATTTCTCCATTTTCTTCCATAACCCTCACCGGTTATGTATCACTTACACCTTGCAGTTTGCTTCCTTAAGATGGAACAAAAAATAAATGGCGTGCTTAAAGCAATCTGAGTGCAAAATTCATCTAGATTTTTATGATTTTCTTCCCATCTGTAGCAATCTTCCTGCTCACATCTAATTCAACAACAGTTTTGTTTTTGAAAGATTTTATTTATTTATTTTTAGAGACAGGGGAAGGGAGAGAGAAAGAGAAGGAGAGAAACATCGATGTGTGGTTGGTTGCGTCCTGCGGCCAGCACTCAGTCCACTGAACCACACCAGCCAGAGCTCAATAACAGTTTTTAGTGCCTCACCTTAGTCAAGTCTTCTAAGGATTCAACTTTGTTTTCACACTCTTGGTTCATCAATTTATGTAATATTTAATTAGATTACAAATTACAATAACACATACAACCGGCATAAACACAGTTGGTGTCAAGCACAACCAACTGTTGGTAACCAATGGCTTAGCCGGGGGAGTGGAACTGCCCGGCATTATGGAAGAAGGAACTCACTGCCTAGCTTAGAATCATGGCTTCTCCACTAGCTAGTTGTGTGATCCCAGAAGACAAGCTATGTAGCTTTTGTGCTCTCTTTTTCTCATTTGTGAAATGGGATCAAAGGAGAAAATACTTGTGAAGCACTTAGAACATGGGTGGTACGTGCTAAGTAATCAATAAAGCTTACTTAATATCATCGTTGTGGCTGCTGGCAGCAGTTGTCTTGCAGCCCATAGGCCTCAGGGGCCTACACCCAGCCTCTGCTATGTTTCATGGAGCAAGTGGGGTGCATAGGTTGGTTAAGAGGTACCTTCTATAGTAATATAATCCCATGTCCTAAATGAGAAAATAGAGGTCTGAAGAGAGTCATTGACTCCAGAGCCTCTTGGCCAAAAAGCTTTTTAGAACTGGAAAGGGCCTTAGTGATCATGAGGTTTGTATCCAGAAAGAAAGGGGAAGATTCATCATCCATTTTCCTTTTTCTTTTTACCTATTGAGTCCAAAAATCTCAGCAAGGAGCAAACAGCCTCAGTGCTGAGACTGCAAAGCCCTTTTCCAGCCTGCTCAGGAGCCCACTTGCTGACTGCGTTGTATTCCGTGTCTATACAGGGCTGAACAACCAGGAAGAGGCTTGGTCCCAGAACCTCCTCAGGTCTGTGTGTGGAGGCACCGCTGAGGCTAGCAGAGTGGGATCACATGATCATGCAGAAGCCAGATGTGGTGGGTCTCCTCTGTGGGTCCCTGCTGGGGGTTTCCCCAGGCTGTTTTAATGACCTGAAGGAGGCAGGGCAGAGCTTGCCAGTGGGAATGGCTGTGGAAAGAGCACAGGCAGCCTGCTCTGGCTCTAGTTTCTGTCACCCTCTCTGGACCTTACCTCTGCCGGTGGGCTACAGAGCAGTAGGGAGTAGACTTAAGCTGCCTATCCCCCCATTCAGTGGGACTCTCTCTTTCTCTGAGGTCTACAGTCAGGCCACACAGGAGGCAGGGGATATGCCAGGCCTCCAGAGCTGGGTGAAGGTTGTTTGGGTTGTTGTTAAAGGGCAGAGACAAAGAGGCTCAGGGCACTGGGTATTCCCAAGCACTGGACGACATCTTCCTCAACTTCAACAGTGATCACATTCCATTAAAATCTCCAAAGTCACATTCTTCCCCACTCTCTTTATCCATTCTCCAGGCCTCTTTCCCTCCCCAAGGATACACCTACTGATTTGGGGGCCACTGGGTACCAGAATGCCAGAGTACTCCATTCTGGGTGGCGGGGGGCTTGGTCTCCAAATAGGAGATGGGTCCTAGGTCCAGGACTTGGATGGAGTGGGACAGACATATTCATCACAGGCCTCTCCGAACCAAGAATCACCATGGTGGAAAAGAGAACACTTTGGGAGAACAGGAAGGGTGGGTGTCAGGGAACGTGTTGGTCACTGTACATGAAGGGTGCACCAAAAACTGTGCCCTGTGTGGGACAGGTGATTGACAACCCTGGGTCATCTAGGGCTAAACATGGGAATGATTTAGCAGTTCCAGAAGGAAACACACTGAAAAGAAAATATCAGTGAATTCAAGTCAACAAATAGCAAGGAACTCTGCTGCCAGAGTTGGAAGTCTTTGAGGGAAGACAAGCTAGAGTAAGAAACAACAAGCTAGAGTAAGAAAAGCACCGGGTACCTGGCACCTAGTGGGCTTCCAACAAACCCTGGTGCTCTAAGATGCAGTTCTAGAAGTTAGGGAAGCTGTAGAAGCAAGGGAGAAGAGGTGATTCCAGAAAGGGTTCAGGAACACTGGGCCAGAGTCTTGAAAGAGGAGCAGAAATGGGGAGAGGGCTGGTTTTGGGTGTCAGACCTGAGGTAGGAAAAGGGGGGCAGTAAGGGAAATGAGGGGTGTGGGGAGACCACTGCCCTCAGCCAGGACAGCCTACATGTACTCACGCTCCAGTCCCTGCACAAGCCAACCCAGTCACAGGGAACTTTCATGAAGCCCTCTTCCTCTTTCTCCTCATGGCCTTCCTTTAACTCTTTCTCTTCCCACCCACTCAAAGATCTATAGGGGCAGGGAACAGGGCGCAGAGCGGCACCCAGCCAGTTCCCCTCCCCCCGGGACACCTACGAGGTCCCAGCCCTCCACCCTCCCCAGCACTGCTGCAATACCTCCTAATACCCTCAGAGGTCATATCCATCCCAGAAGCTCCGCTCCACCCCACCCCACTCACCTGTGCTTCGCTTCTGCTGGGCCCCTTGCCACCCTGGCTGGAGTTCCTGCTGGGCCGGCTCCCCCTGGAGCCTGAGGCCTCCCTGGAGCTGAGGTCTGGAAGTGAAAGGGAATCAGTTTGAGAAGAATGGCTGTGGATGTGCACGTGAGTACATGCTCCCTCCAGACACAGGGCCCCGGAGACAAAGAAGTGCTAGAGAGAACGGGGCTGTGCCATGCGTCCAAGAATGAAATTTCAGGTTGAGCCCTTAGCTTTGTCAGGGCCCCACTAGTAACTATACCGTAGAGCTCAGGCTAATGGACTATCAGATGTGGCCAAAGCCTGACCACCACCCCCTTCCACTCTGGGCCTCGAGGAGCAAAGTCACAGAAAGTTGGTGGACGACTTTAGATGGAACCCATGTCCTCTGACTCCCAATCCAATCCTCTTTCTGTATCAGCCTAATTTAACTTTTGCTCACAAATTATAAATACAGTGTCCTAATCTTTAAAATAAGAGAAGACATAAAGTATATTAAATAAATATAATAAATACTAAAGTAAATTTCAATTCCTGAGATGAGAGGCTTTCCAAGGGTATCTCAGAGGGTGAGGAAGGAGACAGTTGGAGAGACATCAACCTGTTGAGAGGCCGAGAGGCAGAGAGAGGGTGAGGAGAAGAGGAGAGGAGCGTAGTGGAGACCCAAGGAGAAATGGCCCCAGAGAACCGGAGATGGGAGAAAGGGACTTCCCTGGAGCACTGCTCCCATTGTGTAGCCCTTTGGGGAACCACAGCCAAGGACTGAAAATCCACTTCTTGGTGTGGCTCAGGGTCTGTTTATTTGTTTGCTGATTTGTTTATAGAGAGGAAGGGGGAGAAACATTTATTTTTTTGTTGTTGGTCCACTTATTTATATATTCATTGGTTGATTCTTGTATGTGATCTGACTGGGGATTGAACCCACAGCCTTGGTGTAGTGGCACGCTGTCCTAACCAACTAGGCAACCTGGGCAGGATCCTCGGGGTCCTTATTTGCACTCCTTGGCCTTCACTCACTGAGCTGGTTAACAGTCAGCCAAGGCCCTGGCAAAGCCCTAGTGTTGGACACGTGCTACAATCCCCTGCCCCCATACCACCCCCAGGTAGCCTTGGGAAAATGATACGTGTACCATATGCTGGTCCAGAGGCAGGTGAACACAGGAGAGCAGTGAGGCGCAGCATCCCTGAGGACATCGGCTCTGCTTACCTCTACCCTCTCCCTTCTCCAGGTAACCTCTCCCTATCCCCAGCTCCTTGTCTTAGGTGTCATCTCACCAGGGTATGAGTTGGGTCCAGCCTACCCTGGGCCAAAAGGGTCTTCATGGCATCCGCCAGCTTGGCCACCAGCCGCTCTCGCACAGAATCTGGCTCCTTCTGGGAAGAGGGAGGATAATGGCATAATAGGGAAGGCATGGGCTTGTGGTTCTCTGGGAATTGGGGAAGAAAGAAACGGGAAAGGAGGGAGTGAAGGGGCTTTGTCTTCTTTCTCTTTTGCCCCATCCCCATGCCTTTGCCAGGGTCCTGCCCAGAACTGTGTATAGAGATAAACTCTTACTCACAATAGTGTCCCAGGACCTAGCACACAATGTGCCCAGTGTATGTTTGATGAGTGAATGAATGATGCAGAGAAGATAAGACATGAGGCAGGAATGTTAGCCGGAGAATGCCCCCTGGAAGGCTAGCAGGAACAGTTAGATTCTGGGATGGAGGGTCTCACCTGACACCGAGCCAGTGCTTCCTTATAGTACTTCAAGGCCTGATCATGCTGCCCCAGTCTGGCTGCAGCAGCCCCCAGACCCTCGCAGGCCTGCCACTGCCCCTTCATGTCTCCTGGGGAAGAGATCCTGAGAGGTCCTTTTATGGCTCCTACTCCACTAACCCTCCCCTGCAGAGGTACTTCCCACCCCAACCCCCCTTTTGCCTCCCCACAAGCCCCAAGGAATCTCCAACCACCTCTGCTAACCTCCTCATTCTCACCAGTGTCCTGGGCAGCCTGCAGAGCATGTAGGTAGCTGTCTCTGGCCGCCTTGTCGTCCCCCAGTTGGCTCAGTGCAAATGCCAGGCTGCCAAAGCTCCGACCTTGTTCCCACCGCTGTCCCACAGAGCCTGATGACAGAGCCCACCCAATTCTAAGAGAGGACCCTGGCCACTGGGGCATCAGGACCCTATCCCCGAACAACCAAGCGGGGGTTGCAGGAGTGCCATGGCTCAGCCCCAGCACACCTTCAGCTGTACCACAGAGGCCCAGACTTTCAATACTCATAACCAACTTCTCCTTGGTCCTGAGTTTTGGTCTGAATGCCTCCCCCTGGCTATTATCAGCCATCCAACAGCCCTATGAGGCAGGCAGTAAGGTATTAATAGCTCTTCCTTCTGCCCATGCTGCCTTCCCAGCCCTAGGCCTCAGCCTTTGGGCCCATAATACTCTCTCTTGTCTGGCTATCCCATCTCCTGTATCCTTAGCACTTCCCCCCAGTTCTGGGCTCCCCGATCCCATAACTAGTCCTAAAGGTCCATCCACTCTTCAGCCTTTTGGCTCCTGCTGGAACCCCCTCTTAGTCCCTTAGTCTCAATCCCATTCCCCAGCCCCTGATACTCACCATGCAGGACAGCAGCCTTCTGGTGAAACTCCTGGGCTTCCTGATAGTTGCCAAGGGCATTGTGGGCCATTCCAAGGTTTCTCAGAACTGTGGCCTTCTCCCCAAGCCCCCGGCATAAGGGCAGGGCCTGCAGGAAGGCCTCTGCTGCTAGCGGGAACAGCTGGAGCTGGGAGTAGCCCAGGCCTAGGTCATTATAGAGTTGCCCTAGAGGTAGAGGGCAAGGCCAGAGTCACTGGTAGCCAGGTCAGATGCAACTGAGGCTATACTGGTTTAGCCCTCCCACTCTTAAAGGTTCCCCCCAATTCCCTTCTCCATCCCTCAGAAATGCCTCTGCTTCCACCCCACCTCTCAGGGTATCACTAGATCTGAATCTCCCCAGATCCCACACATCTGGACCAAAGGCCTCACCCAGCAGTCCCCGCTCAGTACTCATCTCAGCAAGCCTCCGACTCTCCTCCAGCACCTGCACCACTTCACACATGCTGTGCTGCCCGCTCTTCAGCATACACACCGCCGCAGCCCCCAGTGCCAGGGCTGCAGACTGGGGCTGCCCTGCGCGAGCATATGTCCGGCCTGCTTCCTGCAGGCAGTGAGCTGCTAGTTCCGGCTGTCCCAAAGCCTGGTAGCAGGCTCCCATTTTTGCCTGGGCTTGCCCCTGGTCACCTAGTGGCTGGTAGTGGCCCAGGGCCCTGTGGTACCAGGCCAAAGCTTGAGGCAAGTTGCCCAGGGCATGGTAGGCCAAAGCCACATTGAAACACTGGTCACCATGGCACCTGCCCTGTGCCTTCTCTTCAGGTTGGGCTCTTAGGAGCAGCTCAAGGCCTCTGGCTGGGTCCCCGGTCTCCACGTAGGCAGCACCCAGATTGAAGGCACAGGCCCGGAGAATAGGGGTGTCCCTTTTTTGCGGGACCTTGGAAGCCAGGAGAAAGGCCCTCTGGAAGCTGGTCAAGGCCTCATGGTTCCGGCCAGCCAGGAGGGCCTCGTGGCCAGCCTTGGTGAGGGCTTGGATGCTGGCCTCTAGCTGTTGCCACTTTCTTTTCTTCTTTTTCTTCTTGGAGCTTGAGGGCTCGGGCTCAGGTTCTTGCAGTGTATCCTCAGGGCTGGGGGAAGACATGGTACTGACAATGGAAGCACAGGGTTCAATGCGTCACCCTTCACTTCCTCCAAAGCAGGATCCCCCTAGGGGAGTGACTTTCAACCTCCTTTATCTCATGGCACAGATAAACTAATTACTAAAATTCTGTGGCACACCAAAAAATGTTTTATATTTTTTGCCTATCTAACAAAAAAAATAGGTATAATTTTGATTCATTCACACCAGATGGTTATTGTATTGTCTGCTGTCATTTTTTAAGATTTTATTTATTTAAAGTTTTATTTATCCATTTTCAGAGAGAGGGGAAGGGAGGGAGAAAGAGAGGGAGAGAAACATTAATATGTGGTTGCCTCTCGCACACCACCCACAGGGGACCCTGCCTGCAACCCAGGCATGTGCCCTGACTGTGAATCAAACCATGGACCCTTTGGTTCGCAGGCCAGCACTCAATCCACTGAGCTACACCAGCCAGGGCTGCTGTTATTTTTTTATTTGACAATCTAGGGAAAAGAGGTCAGTGCCCCTGACTGGTTAGGTATTGCATGTTTTAAAAGTTCTTGGAACAGCCCTGGCTGGTGTGGCTCAGTGGATTGAGCATGGGCCTGGGAACCAAAGGGTCACTGGTTCAATTCCCAGTCAGGGCACATACCTGGGTTGCAGGCCAGGACCCCAGTAGGGGGCGTGTCAGAGGTAACCACACACTGATGTTTCTGCCCCTCTCTTTCTCCCTCCCTTCCCCTCTCTCTAAAATAAATAAATGAAATCTTAAAAAAATAAAATAAATAAAAATTCTTGCAACATACCAGTGTGCCACTGCACACTGTTTGAAAATGGCTGCTTTAGGGCAATTCAGTTCTAACCCTGCCTTGGTGTGAACCTCAGGGTTTCAAGAATTTCTCTCTGCCATCCCACTTCGCTTTCATCTATCCCACTGGGCACCAAATGAACTAATTCTAATGTCCTGACTAATTCTTAGTCCTTCAAAACTCAGTTCAAGTAATAGCTTCCTTTGGAAAGTCCCCTATCCTCTCCCCTGACTGCTGTGGCTCAGTGGGGTGGGCATTGTCTTGCAAACCAAAGGGTTTCAGGTTCAATTCCTGGTCAGGGCACACGCCTGGGTTTTTGGCCAGACCCCCAGTTGGCAGCTTGCAAGAGGCAACCACACATTGATGTTTCTCTCTAAAAATAAAAAAATAAAATCTTAAAAAAAAAAAGACAGAAAGTCCCCTCCCCTCAACCAACTGGCTCCTTCTGTACACCCATAGCAACATTATGTCTTTTCTGGCATTTGTCACACTGGTCAGAGTTGTTCACTTTCTTGTCTGTCTCCCCTATTGGATTTGGAGCAACTCAAAGGGCCTGGCACATAGTAGATTCTCCATAAACATTTCTCAAATGAGATAAAAAGGTTATGGAGATGGATGGTCTGATGGTTGCACAACTGCTGAGGCAGGAGACGCCATAGGAAGAACTCTGAGACTGCGATACTGTTACTGGTCAGGGGCTAGCATCCTGGTTGCCAGGAAACGCCTTTTACCAATTAGATAGATTAAATAGTAAACCCAGGCAGGGAGGAGGAAGAAGACAGGTCTCCCACGCTAACTCAGCAGTCCTGAGCCTGGTCTGATGATATTGCCAGGTGTTCCAACATCACAAGAAACACTAGGTTAGCAAGAAAGAAGGGAAGTCCTTGAAATTCTATGTAGCATCTCCACTATCTGGGAAAGAAAGCCTTGAAACTGTGCTTTCATCCCAAGGCCTGAATGTGGGAGAGGGTCCCTGGTGCCCAAAGAGGGAGCCCATAAAACAATTTTGGTTAATTGTCTACCTCTGGTCACTATCTGTTTTACAAGGGAGTCCCTGATGCTTACAGAAAAAGCCTATAAATAACTTTGGAAAGTGCCCCAATTTTAATTAACTGCCTCCTGTCATGAATTTGTTTTACAACAAGATGAACAAATAGGGTCTGGAGCAAGATAAGTATTTGGGCTAACAGACCCCCACACATACCTAAGTATGGGTAGTCACATTCCCCCAGGAAAGCTGGCACCACATTTACCCGTTAACCAATATGTAACTTTTTTCTCTTCTCCCACCAACTGTGTAAGTTCTCAGAACAAAGGACTCTCTCTTTTTTTTGGGGGCTTGGGGCACTCTTAGCTCTCTTGGCTCCTGGGCCACTGGGCCTCTGACCACCCAGCCTCAGGCTGCCTGGGGGCTCGCCACCCTGGTCTTCAGTCCCTCAACTTTTGCTGCCCTGCTTTGCCCTGAAACTTTGCCTTTCACCCCCCACTCTACCCAGTCCCATTCTCTTCCATGGGAACAGCTACTAATAAACTGATTACACGCTAATTGGTTTGCTGATCTGTAATTCTTTACATGCGTCAGCAAGAAGAACCACGTTTCTCTCGTCAACAATGCCACTTAAAATGGTTTAAAACTATATATTTTGTTATATATATTTGAATACAATAAAAATGTTTATTGAATGAATTAATGAATTGATGAATAAACTGAGCACATACAGGGTCTCTCCATCATCTCCTTCACCCTGTGCCTCCACATACACCCATCCACTCACAGTGCAGGTGAGTGGATCTAATATTAAGATATGATTCAAGTCAGTTTAACAAATATTCATTGAGCTCCTGCTACGTACCAGGAGCCATAAAAGGCACTGGAGTCACAAAGCTGAAGAGGCTATTGAATTGGCAAGAAACTAGCTTCCAGGTGTGAGGATTCTCTCTCTCTATTCCCTGCCCCCTCCACTCATCTCAAGGGGAACTTCTTTCTCCCCCATCTCCTTGGCTTTCTGCCTGCTGGCTAATTCCAGTCTCCCAACATCCTGCTCTGGTCTCTAGGGCACTCTTAGATCCAAATGCGTTTCTCTCATCAACATGTGTTTCCCCTTGGTGTCTCTCCCCTATAAAAATGGAGCCTTTTCATAAACTCTCCTCCCAAAAGACAAAGGGTGAAAAAGACCCAGGCACTGAGCTCTCAGCCCCTCCCCCCCTCCTATTCCCAGTTTTAGGAGACATAGGCAGAGGTGATATATCCTCTTATTAAAGAAACTTCCCTTGCTCCTAAGAACACTTTCAAATCCTGCTTCTTGAAGGCCCTTATCCCTGGGGCATTCCTGGCTACCTCCACCAGGTTTTGGGGCCCCAGCCATAAAACACCTTACCTCCTTCGATCTTCTCTGCAGCTGGCTTTCTGGAATGGGCCCTCTGGCTTGAATTACCTTTCTGGCTCCTTACTCAGAGCCTCCTGAGTTACCAGACAACTAGGTACCACCCTCTTCTCCTAGGGAATTCTTCGATTGACAGTTCAGGTGCCCTGTCTCAGAGCTTGGACACAGACACCTGAATTCCATTTCCATTCCTGTCCCACCATTCTCCAAACCTGCAGACACACTCTCAAGTCCTTCACCTGAAGCATGAGTCAAAGCATCATGGGCTGGTTACTAGCTGCAACTTCAAAGTACACTCATACACTCGTACACCCATACACTCATTTCACAGAGGAAGGGACCAGGCTCAGAGAGCAGGTGTGACTTGCCTGAGGTCACAGAGCAGCCTTGCAGCTGGGATTAGATTGCAGGTTTTCTGACTCTGGGCTAATTAGCCTAGGGTCATTTCCACTAACTGTGATTGCAAGCTTTAATAAAGCTTGAGCTATCCCGGAAGTGAACCCTCTCACACATGCACAAATGGTCATGCACACACACTGTTAACACACTGTACTTCTGTGTGGTAGCCTCGCAATTGGGAACAGGGTGAAAGGTTGATGGTCAGGAAAGGTCTGGAGATGGGAAGAGCCTTTCTGCCCCCAGACTCCTTTTCCCAGCTTCAGTGATCTGCAATTTCCAAGTTCTGCTTAATGAATGAGAGGACAGCAGGCCCCAAGGCAATGGGCACCTACTGCCCTAATTCACCAAGGGTGCCCGTATCAGAGAGCAAATGTCCTCATTTTCCTGAGGAAAGTCCTCTTTTAAGCAGGTAGGGCTTTGCCAGAAACAAAATTATAAGGAAATAGCCGGGCTCATCTGCATTGCCTGGCAGACTTTGCTGAGTGCTGCTGTGCTTTGCAGGAGGCAGACTCCCCCAGCTACCTGCAGCTTCTGCCCCAGGCTTGGGCCTTCCAGAGCTACATCATCTGGCCAGGACCAGTTATGCAGCTTGTTCTGTTGTTGACTCTGCACACTTACCTTAAAGGGAGAGGATGATTTGGGGAGGGGACAGGAACTGAAACTGCTCTCACTAGGGTTGCAAAGACCTCTGAATGATCTAGTCATTATTTTCTTGGATCGTTTTCTGTTTGATTTCCTGCTCTCCGACATATCCTTGCAACTTTCTGCTTACTCGGCTTCCACATCCCGTGTGTGTGTGTGTGTGTGTGTGTGTGTGTGTGTGTGTGTGTGTGTGTCCTTGCTCTCCTGCTCCTGCTCTGACGACTCCTTTTCTGTCTCCTTTTCTGTGCCCTCTGTCCACCTCTTAAATTCTTCCAGAGTTCCCAAACACTCCGCCCTTTGCCCTTTCTCGCTTTACATACCCTTCCACAAACATTTTGATAGGGGACTCAAGAGTTGGAAAATTTTCGTTTAAGGTAAAAAGTTATAAACCTAGCAAGTACTGTATATGTTAAAGCTTTTGTTTCAGAAACTACAGATAAGGCCCGTCCTGGCTCCTGGGAAAACGGCAGACCTCCTGGGGCACTGCTACAGACAGCCTGGGGACAACTGGAGGCATCTGGGCCTTTGTGTTCCAGGGAAAGACCCGTCCCTGGGAACAGCTAACTGCCCAGGCCTGGAATGTGGCAGTTTCTCTCACCTAATCCTCCCTGAATTTCAAAACCCCTCACCGCACCTTGTTTATAACCTGCTATAAAAACCTTGGCCTGGAAAGAAAAGACAAGATGGTCAGTTAGGGTATGAATGCACCATCTTCTCAGATCGCTGGCCATCTGAATAAAGTGCCCATAAAGATTCAATCGTTGTCACTGCTTATTGGTTTTGGTAGTGACAAGCAGCCCGAATGCCGGCGTTTTTTCCAGTTTCATAATCATTCACTTCTCTGATTTTACCACCACCGATAAGGCAATAATTTCTAAATGTATACCTCTAGACTTAGTTTGTCTAAGCAAAATTCCTAGTTCCTCAAATCTGCTCATTCTAATGGGCTGGCCAAAAAGTCTGTTACTTTTTTTCCAAAAAATGAAAGACAGACTTTTTATTTTCACCCATAACTTTACTGATTTGGATATTTTGAGTATGTCAGCTAACTCCGACTATTGGCTTCTAGCGGGTAGAGGCCAGGGGTGCTGCTAAATATCTTCCAATGCATCTTGGCTGGTGTGGCTCAGTGGATTGAGCGCCATCCTGCAAACCAAAACATCATAGGTTTGCTTCCCAGTCAGGGCACATGCCTGGGTTGTGGGCCAGGTCTCACATGTTGATGTTTTTCTCCCTCTTTCTTCCTCCCTTCCCCTCTCTCTGAAAAAAAAAATAAATAAAACCTGTTAAAAAAATAAACACCTTTCAGTGCATAAGACAGCCCCACAGCAAAGAATTGTATGGCCAAGATGTCAATAGTACCAAGAAACTTAGCAAACTACTTTTGATACATTCGATCAGCCACAGCACCTTCTCCATACCCTGCACAAATCTTTCTTTGAGTTTTGGTTTCATTTTTACCTTTCTTGAAATAATAAAGCATAATATGCCAAAAATGTTGCGTATCTTCTTCCATCTTCAACATTAAAATGGCTACACAAAAATTCACCAATTTTGATAAGTTTTTGTGAAAGCATGCTGATACAACATCTGTTCCAATACAATCTAAAATTGTTCTGAATAAGTTAAAGACAACTAAGCACTACCTGAGCCATCATACGGAAAAAACATAACAGACTTTTTGGCCAACCCAATATGTTCCTGGTCTTGGTAAACCAATAAGCCAGTCTCTAAGCTGGAAACCTGGTAGACACCCATGACTCCCCACTCTCTTTCAGCTCTCAATCCTATTGGTTCTACTTCTGAAACCTCTTTCTAGTGTACCCTCTCTTCTGCAGTCTCATGGCCACAGCCTTGGAAGTGGTATAGTATGTAGTGATTAAGAACTCAAGCTTGGAATTGGACTAAATTTGAATCTTGGTTCTACCAGTTTTTAGTTGTGTGAAATTTCTAAGTCTCAGTGTCCTCATCTATACTGTAAAGATTAAATAAGATGGTCCTTATAAGATGATGCTAAATATAGTACCAGGATACAGTAAACACTCAATGAATATTGATGTAATGGTCCGCAAATCATATATTTGACATTATATCTCTACTTCAAGCACCTATTCCACCAGGATGGTAGAAACAGACTGTTTAGTTTGCCTTGTCCTTTCTCCCAGGGTGTAGTCCAGTTGGAGGAAGTATGAGATGCTAAGACTTAAGAAGGAAGGCCCATCTTGTCCTTGGCCACCTATTTACTCTCTTCTGACATCTTTCTTCTCATCCACTGGTCCTTTCAGACTTAGGGACCCTCATCCCAACTAGAAGAGGGAGTAAGTCATCTAGGTACTATCTCTCTGGCTGGGATGGGCAATTTCTGCACAGCAGTCTAAAGGCATAGCTGACTGGCTGGTTATGCAACTGTTCCTACTTGGGGTCCTATGCTCTTCCAGTCCTTCCCAGGAAACAGGGAGTGGGATCTCTGTCACAGGGAGCCACCAACATCTAGATTCTCCCTACTCCCCACCTTCCCCCAGTGGTGGTGGTGGCAGAGTGGGCAAGAGGAATCCCTCCTAGTCTCGGGGAACACCCACTCTCTTCAAACCCCGCATCTCCCAAACGGCTTTGTCTCAGCCGAGTCTCCTGTGTTTCTCTGAAGGTTTGGATATTTTCTATTTTCTGCCCCTTCACATTTCTCCCCTGAGCCTAGGTTGCCTAGCTGCTTGAATGGGTATGGGGAGAAGGGCAAAAGGAGAAATACCAGATGGGGAAGACTATTAGGTAATATACCAAAAAATAATTTTTCAGTATAGTTGTCATTATATTATTTTTATTAGTTCAGACTCTTACTATCTCTCACCTGTGCTATTGCAATAAACTCCCAGTTGATCTCTGTCCCTGGCCTCACTCCCTTTCAAGTCTTTGCTGCCACAGGAATCTTTATAAAATATAAATCTGTATCTGACCTATGTCTAAAGTGTACTTTGGCCTGTGACTGCTCCCCAGACCATGGTGCCCAAGGCCCTGCAGGATTTGGCCTGTGCTTCTTCAGGCTTACTTCCCACCTCTCTCTGGTTGGGCTTTGTTCTCCTATGAAACTGAACTGATTTTAATTTCCTGAACTCACCTCCTTGCTTTTGTACATGCTGTTTCCACTTACTGGAATTCCTCTCTCCTTCAATCTGTTGAATTCTTGTTAACTTTTTAACCCAGATCAGCTGTCACCTCCACAAGAAAGTCTTCCTGTCCTTCATCTCAGCAATTGACTTTTATCCTCTATGTATCACTGATCTCTAATTTATTTGACTATATGTGTATCACTCATTACAGAGCAGCAAGCTTCTTTAGGGCTTTAACTGTATTTTTTAAAAGATTTTATTTATTTATTCTTAGAGAAGAAAGGGAGAAAGAGGGAGAAAAACATCAACCTGTGGTTGTTTCTCAAGCACTCCTCACTGGGGGCCAGACCCACAACCCCGGCGGGGAATCGAGCCAGCAACCCCTCGGTTAGCAGGGGGCACTCAATCCAGGGAGCTACACCAGCCAGGGATAGCTGTACTTCTTTTTCTGTGAATCCACATCATCCAGGCAGTTCAGGTTGAGGTTAATGGGAATACTAGGGGGAAATGATAACGGCAAGGGCAGGGGCTACTTGAAATAAGATGGTTTAACAACTAAGGAGCCCTCGAGGAACAGCAACCCAGGGTACCACCAGAGAGAAGCCCTCCCCGCACTGGGGCGGTCTCTCTATCCTCCCCAGCAGGGGAGCGCCTCCGCAGCCTGGAACTACAAATCCCAGTGTTCCCTGCGCACATATCGGAAGTGTTGGTCGGTGAGTGGCGGCGGCTGGCGGCGGGAGATTCAAACCTGCAAAAGGAGAAACATGGAGAGAGGAACGGGTCCTGGCCGGGCGGTCTGTGAGTGTCAGAACGTGCCGAGGAGGGTCCGGCGGTGGTGCCCCTTATCGGGGGCTAGGTGGTACTTGGGAGAGGTTGGGAAGCGGCCGGGCGTGGGGCCGGCGGGACTGTGTTCAGCGAGGAGGGAACTTTGAATCTGGACTCCTGCGGGCAGGAGTCAATCTGTGAGCAGCAAAACTTCTCCGACTTCCCTGGTTACAAAGAGTTTTCTCCCTTATTCCCAAATTGCGGGGCTCCTACATTCTGGGAGAATGTAGATGGTTTGGATAGCCCCGTAAAATTCAGCAGTTACTGATGGCTGCCAAGCTTGCTAAGCGCTACCAGGTGGACTGGACGCCTAAGGAGACCTGGGAGGTGAGGCGGACCAGTTTTGCCACCCCAAAATACTGCCTTTTGGGATATTGATTTTAAGTTAGTTACTAAGAAACACAAGATTCAGAAAGAACTTCTGACCCTCTGTCCTTACCCGCCTAATGGAATTAAAAAAAACCTTGCTTAATACAGAAACTAAATGTGATAGGCAGGGAGAATTCCAGAAAAGCCCATTTGTTGAACTTCTCTCTGTGTACCCTGTTTCTGGGTGACCCAGCAAGGATTTGTTTACCACGTGTTTGCTCTTTCTCATCTACCTGTGACTTATCTAATTTCTTTTTTTTAATATATTTATTGATTATGCTATTACAGTTGTCCCATATCTAATTTCTGTTTGCAATCCCAGACCCTGCCTCTGTCTCCTTGAGTCTCATATTTTTATGGTACCCCTGAATGTACACCGTAATAAGTTTCTCCTGTTAATCTGTCTCATGTTAATGTGATTATTAGCCCAGCTAGAACTTAGAGAGGAGAGAGGAAAGTTATTTTTTTGACCCCCACAGGGGCTTCTTAACTTTTTGATGCCTCTTTGAGACAATGCCTGCCAAACTTTAGGGTGTCAGAATTACCTGGGGAGCTTGTTTAAAATGAAAACCCTACCCCGGAGTTTTAGCTCCAGTAGGTCTAGATGGGGGCTCATAATTTTCATGTATAACCAGCCCTGCTATGCTTTTTCCTCACCCCAGGTAATTATGATGCAGTTAGTCCACGAACCACACTTTTAACAACACTGCTTTAGAGAGAGGCTGGGGTCAGAAGGATGGGGCAGCAGAAAGTCTTCCATCAAACCTTCTGAATAAAAGGCAAAATTTCCTTCCTATCCATTGAGATTCATAAAACAAAGCCTGTGTCCACCAATATTTTGAAGAAAAGCTAGTTCCAGACCTGAGAAGGACAGGAAGACTGGGGTTTTTTTTAAATTTTTTTTTTAGACTGTGTGGGTACGTACAAAGCCCTACCCATGTCTCATACTCCTCAATTCATAACTCAGAGGTGATATCATTCACTTACTGGTTTATTTTCCATGCTTAGCAACCAACACTTGCTCCTCATATACCGCATCAGAGGAACTGATATATTTCCTACAGTTGGCCAGTGCTTTCAAATCTGAATGGGGGCGTGTATGTGTGTGTGTGTTTTAGCTTGCTTAACTGCCAATTCAAATAAACCCTGCCCCTCCCAAATCATTGCAGGATATGCAGTATAAAGACATAAGATAAAGAGTGGGAATGACATTAGGTGCTGAATCAAAGACAGATTGACTAAACTCTGTCTCTTCAAGCCCTCTGAGTTCATTTTCTTGGTATGTGTGTATAGCTTTCTCTCATTCTAATTTTGTATTGCTTTCCCTAAGGAGACCAGGGGGATGGGGGAGAGGAGAAAGGAGGAGGATAAAGGGAGGCTGTGGCTAAGGCAGGCTATGAATATAGTCTCATTTAAGGGATTCCCTGTTCTTGAGTTTGGGGCTCAGAGTATTGTCTGCATTTTATTTATCCTGGAGGTTATTTTCCTCCTCAAGTGACCTGTACCAAAGGAGAATAAAGATATCCTATCTTTTTTCTAGGATTTTATTTATTTATTTATTTATTTATTTATTTTTAGAGAGAGGGTAAGAGAGGGAGAAAGAAGGAAAGGTACATTGATAGGCCAGAGAAACATCCATTGGTTGCTTCTCACACACCCCCTACTGGGCACCTGGCCCACAACCCAGGCATGTGCCCTGACTGGGAATCAAACCCGTGCCCTTTCAGTTCGCAGGCCAGCACTCAGTCCACTGAACCACACCAAGCAGGGCAACCTTTGTGATTTTGAAAAATTCTTTGTCCTTCTGCCCTGACTGGTGTGGCTCAGTGGTGTGGGCGTTAGCTCACAAGGCAAAATATCACCGGTTAGATTGCAGTCAGGGCACATGCCTGGGTTGCGAGTTCAGTCCTCTGTTGGGGCACCTACAAGAAGCAGACAATCGATGTTTGTTTCCTCTCTTTCTCCACTCCTTTCCTACTCTCTAAAAATAAATAAAGTAAAATAAAATTCTTTGTCCTTCCACTTAATCCCAAGTGAGTGGACTTTTTCATGTTGTTCTCTCTATTGAACTGCCTTCTCCCTCTTTCTACCTGTTCTTTCTTTTTCAGATTTTATTTATTTATTTTTAGAGAGAGGGGAAGGGGGGGAGACAGAGAGAGAGAGGAATATCAATGTGTGGTTGCCTCTCGCATGCCCCTTACCTGGGACCTGGCCTTCAGCCTAGGCATGTGCCCTGACTGGGAATCGAACCGGTGACCCTTTGGTTCGCAGGTCGGCATTCAGTCCACTGAGCCACAAAAGCCAGGGCTCCACCTGTTCTTTGTTTAAGATTCTACTCATAGGTAGAATCCTTTGCTTCCACTGCTGCTTGTATAGATTATTCATGGGTTATAATCTTGGAGTGTTTTTCTGTTCTAATAATTATTTTTGTATTTCTTGAGAGTAGATGTCTGCTAGCCCAGTGACTGACATAGGAGGTGTTGAGTGAATGAATGGCTGTTGAATAATGAGTCCTAGTGGGTTCTGTTAACCTAGCCTAGAGAGAGTATGTGAGGAAGATGACACAGTCAGTTCTTGGAGAACTTAGAGTCTAAGTAGGGGTAAAATAAGGAGCTAAGTTATCAGTCGAGGAGGGATCTGGATATCCCTGCATGGAGGGAGGTCCATGAAGTACATTTGGGAAGGAGGCAGTCAGGAAGATGGCTGAAGAGGAATGGGAAGGAATGTCTTTGATACAGGACGGATACCCCTGTTAAAGGGTTCAAAGGCCACCCTTAAGCAGGGTGCTGACTAGGTTAGCTTTACTGGATGGGAGTGGAAGACTGGAACCAGGGTGTCTCAGGGAGAAGGAAACAGATATATGGGAGATGCTTCTGGTCTCGAGCAGAGTTGCCTAAGAAAGTCTGTTAAGAAGAAGCTTCTTAATGCCTATGTAATGCTCCCTTCATTGACCTTATCCCCCTTCACTCCTCAGACGAACGCCTCACAGCTGAGGAAATGGACGAGCAGAGGCGGCAGAACGTTGCCTATCAGTACCTGTGCAGGCTGGAGGAAGCCAAACGGTGAGCAGAGGGACTATGTCTGTCTGGTCTCCCTTTCCCACACCAAGTACCTGCTCCCAAAGCAAATGCAAAAGGGTAAGAGTCCATTCGGTGGGCAAGGGAGAGTTGAAACAGCATCTTTTTTAAAAATATATTTATTTATTTATTTTTAGAGAGAGAGGAAGGGAAGGAGAAAGAGAGGGAGAGAAACATCAATGTGTGGTTACTTCTCACACACCACCAACTGGGGACCTGGCCCACGGCCCAGCATGTACCCTGACCAGTAATTAAACCAGCGACCCCTTGGTTCACAGGCCGCCACTCAGTCCACTGAGCCACACCAGCCAGGGCAGTAGTCCCAATTTTTCCCTCTTTTCCCCCCTCTACCCAGCACCAACACTCCCTTAGGCAATCTCCCTACCATTGTTCATATCCATGGGTCATGAGTATAAATCTTTGGCTACTCTATTTTCTATACTTCCCCATGGCTGTTCTGTAACTACCTATTTGTACTTCTTAATCCCCTCACCTCTTCACCCATTCTCCCCCTGCCCCCGCCCATCTGGCTTCCGGTAACTAACCTTTCTTTTTTAAAGATATTTATTTATTTTTAGACAGAGAGGAAGGGAAGGGAGAAAGAGAAGGAGAGAAACATCAATGTGTGGTTGCCTCTCGTGTGCCCCTCACTGGGGAACCTGGCCCGCAACCCAGGCATGTGCCCTGACTGAGAATCAAAACAGTGACCCTTTAGTTTGCAGCCTGGCGCTCAATCCACTGAGCCATACCAGCCAGGGCTGGTAACTAACTTCTTTTCTCTTGCTGCTTTAAGATACTCTCTTTATCTTTAACTTTTGGCCTTTTAATAATGATGTGTCTTGGAGTGGGCCTCTTTGCATCCATCATAATTGGGACTCTCTGTGCTTCCTGGACTTGTGTGTCTATTTCCTTCCCAAATTAGGGAAGTTTTCTTTCACTATTTTTTCAGATAGATTTCCAATTTTTTGCTCTTTCTCTTCTCCTTCTGGCACCCTTATGAGATGAACTTTGGACATCTTAAAGTTGTCCCAGAGGCTATTTATACTATCCTCATTTTTTTGGATTCTTTTTTCTTTTTGTTGTTCTGCGGTTGTTTTTTGCTTCCTTTAGATCCAAATCATTGATTTGATTCTCAGCTTCATCCATTTTACTGTTGTTTCCCTGTAAATTGTTCTTTCAATTTAGGATATCCTTTGTTTCTGGCTGGGTCTTTTTTTATGCTGCTGAGATTCTCACTAAGTTCCTTGAACATCCTTATAACCAGTGTTTTGAACTCTGCATCTGATAGATTACTTATTTCCATTTCGTTTAGTTCTTTTTCTGGAGTTTTGATCTGTTCTTTCATTTGGACCATGTTTCTTTGTCTCATTTCGGCAGTTGTGTTTGTGTCTATGTATTAGGTAGAGCTGCTTTGACTCCATGTCTTGGTAGTGTGGCCTAATATAGTAGTTGTCCTGTACGGTCCAGTGGCACAGCCTCCACTATCACCCAAGCTGGGTACTCGAGGTGCACCCTTTGTGTGGGCTGAGTACACCTTCCTCTTGTAATGGAGCCTTGGTTGCTGTTGGCAGATCAATGGGAGGATTTACCCAGGCCAGTCAGCTGCAAGGACTGTGACCAGTGACCACCAACCTCTGCCCTCTGAGGAGGATCAGCTGTGCAGGGGCAGGGTAGTGGTGTTCTGAGTGGTCTGTAGCTGTCCACTGGGTGTGTTGGCCCTGGAGTTTCCTGGGTGGTGCAGGCCAGGGCCAACCCTTCCTGTGTTTTGCCCGGGGCACCTTGCCTGAGCTATAAAGCAATCTGAGGCTGGGCTTGGAGATTCCCAGGTGAAGCCAAGCTGTGACTCTAATCAGGCTGCCGCTAGGGCTCACTGAAGCAAGCTGTTGTTTGTTTGGTAGAATTTAGGAGCCTGGCTTAGCCATTCTTTTGGAAAAGCATCTTGGGTGGGCCCATAAGTGGGTTGGGTAGAGCCCCTGTGGATCTCCAGGTGGGTCACACAGTGTTAGTCAGGAGTCTCAGATATGGCACCAGCCTACCAGCCTGGGGGAGGGGTAGGGCTTAGCAAAGGGACAATGGCCTCTACTCACCCAGATGCCAAACAATTCAGTCTCTCCCTGTATCCCACTGATGCCCTTCAAGCTGCCACCTTGGAGGGGGAGCTCAGAATGAGCGAGTCTGAGTAGGTGAGTCAGTATGTGGGTTCCCTAAGAGGAACTGCTTAGGGCTCCAGCAGCCTCCTCCACTGACTCAGTCCGCGCGGGTTTTCGCAGCCAGAAGTTGGGGCATATCCTCCTGGCACTGGAATCCTGTGAGGTTGGGGGGCGGGGCCTGGTGTGGGGCTGGGACTCCTCGTTCCCAAGATATCAATCCTGAATTTTTATCCATGTGGGTGTGGGGCCAGCCCATTCCACATCCACAACCCCCCTACCAGTCTGGATGGTGTGGTTTCTTCAATTCCGTAGTTGTCAGACTTCCATTCAGCTCGATTTCTGATGGTTCTGAGTGAAGCTTCTATATAATAGTTGTGATTTTGATGTGGTTGTGCGAAGAGGTGAGCCATGTCTGCCCAGGTCACCATCTTCACATCTTTTTTTTTTTCTCCTCACTCAAGGATATGCCTCTATTGATTTTTATCTATCTATCTATCTATCTATCTATTTTAATCCTCACCCAAGAATATATTTACTGATTTCAGAGACAGAGGAAAGCGGGGAGAGAGACAGAGACAGACAGGCAGACATTAATTGGCTGCTTCCCTGCCTCCCACACGTGCCCCGACTGGGGCTCAAACCCACCACCTTTTGGTGCACGCGATGACGCTCCAACCAGCTGACCCACCTGGCCAGGGCAGCATCTTTATTTTTTTTTAGAGCAATTTTAGGTTCACAGGAAAATTGAGAGGAAGATACAGAGATTTCCCATATACTTCCTGCCCCCACACATGCATAGCTTCCCCGTAATCAACATTCCCCACAGGAGTGTACATTTGTTACAATTGATGCACCTGCGTACAGTGACGCATCATTGCCACTCAAAGTCCGCAGTTTATGGTAGGGCTTACAGTCAGTGTTGTATATGCTGTGGGTTTGGACACATGTGTAACTACCCATGATACCATTATAGTATCATACAGAATCCTTTCACTACTTTAAAAATCCTCTGTGTTCCACTCTGACCTATGTGGCTCTGTTGGGCGTTGTCCTACAAAGAGAAGGGTCGCCCGTTCGATTCCCAGTCAGGGCACTTGCCTGGGCTTTGAGTTTGGTCCCAGACGGGGTGTGTATGGGAAGCAACCAATCGATGTTTCTCTTTCTTTCTCCCTCCCTTCCCTTCTCTCTAAAAATATATAAATAAGATTTTTTAAAAAATCTTCTGTGTTCTACCTATTCATCTGTCCCTCTTCTCTAACCCCTAGCAACCACTGATAATTTTATTGTCTTCATATTTTGCCTTTCCAGAATGTCATGTACTTGTAATCATATAGTACGTAGCTTTTTCAGATTGGCTTCTTTTATTTAGTAATATGCAGTTAAGGTTCTTCTGTGTCTTCATGGCATGATAGTTCATTTCTTATTAGCACTGAATAATATTCTATTGTCTGGATGTAACAGTTTATTAATCCATTCATGTACTGAAAGACATACTGGTTACTTCTAAGTTTTGGCAATTGTGACCGAAGCTGTTATAAACATCCGTATGCAGGGTTTTGTGTGGACATAGGTTTTCAGCCCCTTTGGGTAAATACCAAGGAGCACGATTGCTGGATCATATGGTAAGAGTATGATTAGTTTAAGAAACCACTAAACTATCTTCCAGAGTGTCTAAACCATTTTGCATTCCCTCCAGCAGTGAATGAGAGTTCCCGTTGTTCCACATCCTTGCCAGCATTTGGTGTTGTTAGTGTTCCAGATTTTGGCCATTTACTAGGTGCATATTGGTATCTCATCATTTTTTTTTTCAAAGAAAAATGTAGGGATTAACACGCTCTTTTAATTTCTTTTAAAATATTTTTAAGGTTTAAAAGTATTTGAAGTTTGTAATTCTCAGAAGGAAAACATTACCTGAACAAATACCCTAATGGCAAGCCACTGTAAAATGTTACAGCTTATTTGGGGCAGAGAGGTGGGGATTCTCTTCAAAGCACCCCAGCCTTCTTCATGAGGTCCAAGGTATACTGGTTTGTATTATTGTGACATCCATTGGGTGATTTAGTTTAGTGTTTTGGTTTTTTTTTAAAGCAAAGGCTTTATTTGTCAGATGGATATTACCCTTGACTTCCAAAGTTGGCGACAGTTTACTAATAAAATTCATAACTTTTGGTTTACTCTTATGTTTTGACATATTTGCCAGGTTCTGGCCACATTCTGGAAGGCCACTGTAACTTCTGGATGCAAGAACCTCTGGATCACTGAGAATGTCATTGATCCCAGGCATTCCTGCCAGTCTAGGCATGCCCTCTCCCTTCCCAGGCGTTCCCCCAGGAAAGCCACATGGAAAACAGCCATACTACGCTCCTGATTGTGGCCTGACTTCTTCCTCCCTCTGGGATCTTTCATGATTTTTCTGAGCCTTCTTAACCCTTTCCATTCTTTCTTTGATCTCTTGCTCTTCACGTTTTCTCTTTGATGTTCTGCAATTTTCTGTGCCCTTGGTTGAACTTCTTCAGCACTGCACTAGCGTCTTCACCGTAATCCAGTTTGTAAGCAAGGGAGGAATATGGGCTGCTTCTTTCCAATGGCCCAGAAATCTGTGTGTTTTCCCTTGCCACTTGTAAGGTTGAACTGAATTGGGATTTGTTTCAACAGCTTTGTCAATCTCAGATGGCAGCATATGGCTTCTGTAATTTGACGAAGATACTGGCTCTCCTGGCATATAGAATGGCCAAGTGAAGATTCAGTTTGATGTCATCTGCAAACAAGTCATTGATTTTCTGTAGTTTGCCATCATTTAGGGCATCGATGGCAGCCACTTTTTTTTATTATTTGCCTGATCCATCATCTCCTCATTTATCTCTACATTTTTACCTCCCATTTCTTGAGGGGCATCAATGTCTGGTTCAATCACACCTTCATTACCAAGTTCAAGATCACGTTCCTCACATGATAGTTTTTCTGTCTTTATGTTTTCCTCCACCTTCTTACTATTGTCTTTTTCATCCTTGATATTTTCTTCTGCTTTGGTTTTAAGAGTAGCAAGTGGTAGTTTACCCTTTGTGCTCTCCACCCCCTCCATCAGGAAGCATATTACCTCATTGTGCAGAATGCTCAGACTGTGATTATACGATTTCATGAAGGCCCGAAGCTGGGTGGGTGGGGATGGTCCATGGTTGGTACGCTTCAAAAGGCAGCCAGTGAGGCTGAGGCTATGGCTGAATTCCAGGGTGGGGCTAGGTAGAAGGGGATAGCTGCTTCAAGGCAGAACCTCATCATTGTTTTAATTTGCATTTCCCTGATGACATATGATGTGGAGCATCTTTATTTTTTTAAGTATATTTTACTGCTTATGCTATTACAGTTGTCCTATTTTTTTCTCCCCTTTATTCCCCTCCACCCTGCACTGCCCCCTTCCACCAGCATTCCCATTCCTCAGTTCATGTCCATGGGTCATACATGTAAGTTCCTTGGCTTCTGTATTTCCTATACTATTCTTAACCTCCCCCTGTCTATTTTGTGCCTATCATTTATGCTTCTTAGTCCCTGTACCTTTTCCCCCATCTCCTCCCTTCCTCTCCCTGCTGATAACCCTCCATGTGATCTCTATTTCTGTGATTCTGTTCCATTTGTAGTTATTTGCTTAGTTTTTGTTTTTTAGGTTTGGTTGTTGATACTTGTGAGTTTGTTGTCATTGTACTGTTCATATTTTTGATCATCATCTTTTTCTTAGATAAGTCCCTTTAGCATTTCACATAATAAGGGCTTGGTGATGATGAACTCCTTGAACTTGACCTTATCTGGGAAGCACTTTATCTGCCCTTCCATTCTTAATGATAGCTTTGCTGGATAGAGTGATCTTGCATGTAGGTCCTTGCCTTTCATGGCTTGGAATACTTATTTCCAGCCCCTTCTTGCCTGTGAGGTTTCCTTTGAGAAATCAGCTGATAAGCCTTATAGGAACTCCTTTGTAGGTAGCTGTCTCCTTTTCTCTGCTGCTTTTAGGATTCTTTCCTTATCTTTAATCTTGGATAGTGTAATTATTCTGTGCCTTGTTGTGTGCTTCCTTGGGTCGAACTTCTTTAGGACTCTGTGAGCTTCCTGGACTTCCTTGGAGTGTATTTCCTTCGCCAGACTGGGGAAGTTCTCCTTCATTATTTTTTCAGATAAGTTTTCCATTTCTTGCTCTTCCTCTTTTCCTTCTGGCACCCCTATGATTCGGATGTTGGAATGTTTAAAGTTGTCTCAGAGGTTCTGCAGCCTCTCCTTATTTTTTTTAATTCTTGTTTCTTCATTCTGTTCTGGTTGAATGTTTGTTTCTTCCTTTTGCTCTAAATCTTTGATTTGAGTCCCGGTTTCCTTCCCCTCACTGTTGGTTCCCTCTATGTTTTTCTTTATTTCACTTTGCATAGCCTTCACTTTTTCCTCTATTTTGTGGCCATGCTCAACCATTTCTGTGAGCATCCTGATTACCATTGTTTTGAACTCTGCATCTGGTAGGTGGCTATCTCTTCATTGCTTAGTTCTATTTTTGTAGCTTTGATCTGTTCTTTCACTTGGGCCATATTTCTTTGTCTTAGAGTGCGTGTTATCTTCTAAGGGGCAGAACCTTAGGTATTTACTAAGGTAGGACAACCCACATTGCTGTGGTGTTGTATGTGGGGGAGGGGTCAGAGAGGGAACAGTGCTGCTTGCTCTCTCAGTCCGCTTTCAGTCACTTCCCCTGCTACTCACAAGCAGATTTTGCCCTTCTGGTGCTGCTTTCCAGGTGGGTGGGTTCGTGTACGTTCTAGGACCCTGTGTGTCTCTCCAACAAACTATCCTGTGAGACTGGGAGTTTCCCCAATGTCCACAACCCCCACAGATTTTTACAGTTAGAAGTTTTGAGCCTTTCTTTTCTTATGCTGGAACCCTGGGTTGTGCAGTCTGTCTTGCTCCCCAGTTGTTCCTTCCGGTTTATCCGCATGCAAATGTGGGACAGCCCAGTCCGCCAGCTGCCGCCTTACCACGCACCTTCTCTGCCCTGGCTACCCATCTCCACCTTTCCTACCAGTCTGGACGAATGTTTCTTCTTCAACTCCTTGGTTGTCAGACTTCCATACAGATCGATTTTCTGGCAATTTTGGTTATTTTTTGTCTTTAAATTTGTTGTTGTCCTTCTTTTGTTTGTGTGAGTTGGCAAAATGTATCTACCTATGCCTCCATCTTGGCGGGAAGTCCTGGGGCATCTTTTCATATGCTTATTTGCCATCTGTATATATTCTTTGGTGAGGTGGCTCTGAAGGTCTTTGGCCCATTTTTTAATTGAATTATTTGTTTTCTTTATTGGGTTTTGACAGTTTGTATATCTTGGATAGCAATTGTTCATCAGATACATGTTTTGCAAATATTTTCTCCCAGTCTGTGGTTTGCCTTCTCATTCTCTTGACATTGTCTTTTGTAGAACAGAAGTTGTTAATTTTAATTAAATCCAGCTTATCAATAATTTCAGGGATTTGTTATATCTAAAAAGTCATTGCCATACCCAAGGTCATCTAGATTTTCTCCTATGTTATCTTTTAGGAGTTTTATGCTTTTGTGTGTTACATTTAGGTTGATGCTCCATTTAGAGTTGATTTTTGTAAAGGGTGTAAGGTCTGTGCCTGTTTTTATTCATTTTTATTTTTGAATTAAAGTTGACATTCAATATTATTTTAAATACTTATTTATTTATTTATTTTTAGATGAGAGGAGGGAGAAGCGAGGGAGAGAAACATCGATGTGTGAGAGAATCTACCAGTTGCCTCTCTCACGTCCCCAGCTGGGGACCTGGCCCATAACCTAGGCATGTTCCCTACTGGGAATCAAACCAGCAACTGGTAGATCCTTTTGGTTTGCAGGCCAGCAGCACTCAATCCACTGAGCCACACCAGCCAGGGATACATTTAATATTATTTTATATTAGTTTTAGGTGTATAGCATAGTGGTTAGACAGTGTTATAATTTATGAAGTGATCCCCCTGATAATTCAAGTGCTGACCTGGCACCATATATAGGTATTCCAGTGTTACTAACTAGATCTGTGTCTGGACTCATTTCTTTGCAAGTGGATATCCAGTTGTTCCAGCACCATTTGTTGAAGACACTATCTTTGCTCTGTTTGTGCTGCCTTTGCTCCTTTGTCAAAGATGAGTTGACAGTATTTACCTGGGTCTACTTCTGGGCTCTTTGTTCCGTTCCATTATCTATTTGTCTATTCTTTCACCAGTACCACACTGTATTGATTACTCTGGCTAAGTGAGGTAGCATCCGTCCTGTAACTCTGTTCTTTAATATTGTGTTGGTTATTCTGGGTCTGTTGCCTCTCCATATAAACTTTAGAATCAGTATGTCAATATTCACAAAATAGCTTGCTGGGATTCCGGTTGGGATTGCATCGACTCTGTAACTCAAATTGGGAAGAACTAACATCTTGACAATATTAAGTTTTTCTATCCATGAACATGAAATATCTCTCAATTATTTATTCTTTGATTTTGCTGATCAGAGTTTTATAGTTTTCCTCACATAGATCTTGCACATATTTTGTTAGATTTATACCTAAGTTTGTGGTTTTGGGGGGAGCTAATTTAAATGGTATTGATTTTAATTTTACATTCCACTTGTTTGTTGCTGGTACATATGAAAACAACTGACATGTATACATATTAACCTTGTATTTTGAAAACTTGCTATAATTGCTTATTAGTTCCTGGAGTTATTTTGGTCACGTTTTTTCAGATTTTATACACAGACAGTCATGCTGTCTGTGAACGAAGATAACATTCTTCAATACATATCTCTAAAATATGTGGGCATTTGCTTACATAACCACACTGTCATTATAATGCCCAACTAAGTTACCCATCAATCCTTGGAAATCAATACCCCGGCCATTTTCAGATTTTCCTGATTGTTTCAAAAAATCTATTTTTACAATTGGCTTATTCAAATAAGGATCTAAAAAAGTTTCATATATTAATCTGGTCACTATGTCTCTTAAGTCTTCTTTAATATAGAACACCTCATCTCCCCTTTTTCGTTCTTTATGCAATTAACTTGTTGAAGAAACCAAGTCATTTGCCCTGTAGAACATCCTACATTCTGGTTTTGCCTCTGCTTTCTTGCGTCATTTAACTTGTTCCTCTATACCCCGTATTTCCTGTAAATGGATGTTGGCTCCAAAGGCAGGATAAATACTTACTTGTTTCCTTTGTGAAAATAGTATATTCTTAATGTTCTCCAAAAAGGTAGGTAGGATGGTGTAGACAGGAAGTCAGGTGTCTGGCAGGGAAAGCAGGAAGTGAGTTGTGACAGGCTCTGTCTTTGAAAACAGCTACTTTCCTGTAGAGCTATTATGTGGAGAAGTTTGGAGATCAACTGACAGTGTGGAGAGTGAGGAGCCCCTGTTTGCTCCCTTATACAACTATCAACAATGAGAGTACTTCACATTTGAATTCAAAGTGTTCTCACATTCCTTAGCTCGTTTAATCCTGGCAGCTGCCCACTGACAAAGGGAGTACAAGTGGTGGTGTCTTCATTTTGAAGGTGTGCAACTGAGGCTCAGGTGAGGTAGGGGAGATGATGTGAAAAGCACATTTTCTGACTCCAAGGGCTGTGACCTTTCTGTCCCTTTGTGCTGCTCCCCTTCTGTCAACCCTGGGTGTTCCCCACTACCATCACCATCATCAAAGCTGGGCTATGGGCTATATGGACCATTCAGGTAGACATGACCTTTCTGTACCTGGTTTCTCAGAGAACATGCAGAATGAGAGAAGTGAGCAGATTCAATTGGGTTCAACAGTCAAATGCATAACCAGACTGAGTGAGAGGTTACATCGTGTATCACACAGGTGGCAAACACAAGGCCCCGCAGGCTGAATCCGGCCCTCCACCTTATTTTATCTGGCCCGGCACCTTGTTTCTACCTGGCGGCAGCACCAAGCTCCTTGCCCCTAGTTAAGGAGTAGTTACATTTATACAGTCCTAAAATTACATTCGGCCCTTTGAAGGCAACCACGAGGCTGATGTGGCCCCTAGTGAAAATGAGTTTGACAACCCTGATGTAACAGATAAGGGCCTGTTTAAGCCCCGCTGAAGGTGGGCATGTTATGATCTGTCGGGAGATTTTCTGGGGTGGTTGGGGGCTGAGGATTGGCCAATCCAGGTGTTTGGGGCAGCTTAGGAGAAGGTGAGAACAGCCAGGCAATGGGCAGAGAGGGGAATAGGGAGCAGGGCAGGAACAGGAGGCAGGAGAATCAGAACCTGCTTAGGGGGAGAGAGGGCGGGAAGGTCCTGTGGTTAGAATGAACTGCGGTGGCCTGCCAGAGCGGGTGAGAAGGTGCTCTCATGCTCTCATGCTCTCAGCTGGATGGAGGCCTGCCTGAAGGAGGAGCTTCCCTCCCCAGTGGAGCTAGAGGAGAGTCTCCGGAATGGAGTGCTGCTGGCCAAGCTGGGCCACTGTTTTGCACCCTCTGTGGTTCCCTTGAAGAAGATCTATGACATGGAGCAGCTGCGGTACCAGGTGTGAAATAGAGGTCTCTACCTTCTACCTTCTTCTCTCAAACTGCCCCTTCTCCTCAAAGCTGTGAGAGTAGAATGACCATATAACTTATTGACTAAAACTGGATACTTTTGAGGATGAAAAGGGTGTTACTAATCATTGCACTGGGACAACAGGTATGAATTGGTATCTCCCAGCCCAGCAGTGTACATCATCCTTAGCAAGGGACAGACACTTGGTAGGTGGGCTTTCAGATACCCCTGATATGGGAACTTCCAAGAAGACTTTTCTACCCACAGTCTACGCTCAGGCTTGTGGTTTTTGCCACCTAAAGGTACTTCCTGGGCACACTGCCCCTTCCCTGTGCCCTGGTTAGCCCAACTTGCCTCTCCTTCCCATCTCAGCTCTGCACTCCCCATTTCTAGGAAGCCTTACTAGGTTGTTAATCCCATCCCTGTGCCATTTCCCCCAAATATCCCTCTGGGCCCATTCCTTGTGGTTTCTGCTGGTCTGTGGATCTCTGTCCTGGGGAGATGGGAAGTCCATGGGGCAGGGTCCACTGGCTCCTCCAGCCACTTGAATCTCTAAGCTGTGGTCTGGGCTTTGCTCATAGGGAACCCCGAGAACTGTGGGAATAAACTCTCTTCTCATTCTTTCCCTTTCAGGTGACTGGCTTGCATTTCCGTCACACAGACAACATTAATTTTTGGCTCTCCGCAATAGCCCACATCGGTCTGCCTTCGGTAACAATGGGCCTCAAGATTGGGATTCATCTGTACTACTCACCAGCGCCGCCCCCTGCAGCCCTCCACACACACATTTTGTCTCCTTGGGACCCTTTAGCCTTCATCTCCATGTATTTTCTAAACTAAATTAATCTAAGAGTTTAGGTTCCTTGAGGCTGTGTCTTTGAACCAGGTTACTTGGTCTCTGCCTCCACTTCTCAGTGTGTAAACAAAGGAGGCAAAGGCTCCCTGGCTCGAGTTTCATTGTTCCCATTAGGCAGTGAGGCCCTTGTGTAATGCAGGAGATGGGGCTCGTGTTGGTCAGCCATCTTTCCACCAGGATTTCATAATGTGAAGTAGGGGATATCATGTCCCTTGGTGATAGACTTGGAAACCCAGGCCCCAGACCCCAGTTGAATATGTGGTACATGTCCTCTGACTCTTCAAATCCCAGTCGGCTTCTTGTCTATAAAACAGGTATAGTGATCCCTGCCCTGTCTGTCTCTTGAGGTTGACAGGATTGCATGATCCATGGGAACTCTTTGAAATGTAAAGAGCTATACAAATAAGGAGTGATAGGATTCTACAATGTATGATTTTTTTCTGCCTTGTTTTTCTTCTTTGTAGAAGTATATTATAAGACAAGGAAATAGCAGTTAAAAAAGGCACTTTGGTGGGAGGCAGGAGCAATAGAGGCCATGTGTCCCAGTGGGGTTGGAACACTTAGGTCTCTAGATTTGGTCATTAGGAGTGTAAAGTAATCAAGAGGTACTGAGGTTGGACCTCAGTTGCTAGGCAGTGTGGAAATCCATCCCTAGGGTGACTCAGTTCCTCTTAGAGGAGCTCCCATTGATCAGAGGCCTCTGGCTTGTAGACAGGGATGACATACATTGACTCCTTTGTGGTCCTTGGCAACGTATGCTTCACTGAGCCCTCTTTGGGACCATGGCCAGCTCCCTAGCATGCCACCTTTCTGGCAAGAGTCCAGGGTGAGGGGCACAGGCTGGCTGTGTCTATGGGATGAACAAGGGGCCTGTTTATCCTAGAGGATATGGCCTGCATCCTATATCCTTTATAGCTCTGTCTAGTGTTTGATTAATCTGGGACTGTGTTCTGTGACTGGGTCTTGGCTTAGTAGGTGTCCCCATTGCTTTTCTTTTACACTGAGCTGGCTGTAAATGGTTGGGGAGACTAATCTAGAAGTCCCAGGCAACAAAGGAGCACACACCCCAGGATGGAGAGGAAGATCTGTGACTCAGCCCTCTCTCTCTGTATGTGGTGCTGCTTAAAGGTCCCCAATGGCAGTAACTGCTGGTTTCTCCTCCAGACCTTCTTCCCGGAGACCACGGACATCTACGACAAGAAGAACATGCCCCGAGTGGTCTACTGCATCCATGCACTCAGGTGAGAGACCCCAAACTTCTCTCATCCTGGTTGCTCCAGGTGGCTGCAGCCAACCCTTGACAGCAACAAGTGCTGCAGCAGGAAGGATGGTTGGTAGACCACAGGGAGCACCTCTCAGCAAAGTAAGGTTTTAGATTTGTGTAATTGTGTTTAGAGTTATGTGCATGTTTGTGGGATATTTATGCATAACCTGAGTGGGTGAAGGAAAAGAGCAGCAAGGGAACGTTCTTCAGCTCGTGACTGGGGTACACAGGATCCATCAAGAGCAACTCAGTGTGAATGGTGAAGGCTCTTTGGTTCTACTCATAGCCAGCCATCAGCAACCAGTTGGCTAACTCATAGAAGTGATTGACCATTTCCTGTGTCCTGTACGTCATTGCTTCCTGACTTCATTTCCTGTGTTCTTTCGAGTCTCTGTGCCTTGGTTCAGTGGGCCTGTGCTCGCTATTCCCTTCCCACTCTCCATCTCCATCCAGTGGCCTGCCATTGCAATGTGCCCTTATCTGTGAAGTCTTCCCAATCCCCAGATCCCCACGGCATCTTATTTATCTTTTATGGCACTTGCCTTGGGCTGCCTTCCAATATCATCTCTTCCTGCAGATTGGGGGAGCTTGGGGGCAGGTACTGAATGGTCTTCATCTCTAGGTCTCCATAGTATCTCCTGAAAACCCATTATGGGCAGCATGTCAAAATAAATAGGCTCCACTGCCTTCTTCTTTCCCAGTCTCTTCCTCTTCCGGCTAGGATTGGCCCCTCAGATACATGATCTATACGGGAAAGTGAAATTCACAGGTAAGCCATTTGTTCCCCAACCACCACAATTCTGGTCAGGCTCCTGGAGTTTTGGACCTGATGAAGGGCACCTGTGGTATCATTGCAGCTGAGGAACTCAGCAACATGGCCTCGGAGCTGGCCAAATATGGCCTTCAGCTGCCTGCCTTCAGCAAAATTGGGGGCATCCTGGCCAATGAGCTCTCGGTGGATGAGGCTGCAGGTAGGGATTGGGTTCTGCTCTGCTAGGGGTAGGCTCAGTGAGAATGGGAGGACTCTGAGCCTTACAGCCCTCAGATGGCTTCTGGATACCTCTCATCCATTGGCAGGGCCATCAGGCTACGTGATTGGTCTGGCCCCTGGGGGTGGGAAAGGGATGATGTCAAGTGGCTCACAGGTGATCTGGCTTCCTTGTTTCGATGCCCCCTCCTAGTCCATGCAGCTATTCTTGCCATCAATGAGGCAGTGGAGCGAGGATTGGTTGAGGACACTCTGACTGCCTTGCAGAATCCCAGTGCTCTGCTAGGGAATCTTCGAGAGCCTCTGGCAGCCATCTACCAGGAGCTGTTGGCCCAGGCCAAGATGGAGAAGGCTGCCAATGCCAGGAACTGTGTAAGGAGGAACCTTCGAATGCAGGGGCTAGACAGCTGGGTGGTTTGAAAAATCTCAAGTGAAACCAGGACTCCTATACCTTGTTTCCAGGTCCCAAAGTTGCTCAGAGAAACTAACTTGTCAGTTATTTTACAGAAATAGGAGAGGAACTTGGGATAACAATGAGGATAAGACAGGAAAAGAGATTCTAGGGGGATGATTCTTCAGTGAGGGCTGAATATAGAACTGAATGAGAGTGGACTGGAGATTCCAAAGGCTGGTTGACTTAACTGTGTCAGTGCCGGGGGGGTTGGACCCCACAATTTCCCCATATTCCTTCCTACCACGCTGACTTTTTGGCCTTGGGAGGCCCCTAGAAGAAGAAATAGGTAAGCACAAGGAGGAGGAGAAGATTTGATTGGTTTTCCCGGGTTCCCCTCTCAATGTAGTATTTGCAGGATGATGGAGGAAACCGGGACATCTATGACTGTTACCTAACTCAGGCTGAAATCCAGGACAGCATCAACCATGTCAATGGTAAGAGAGATAGGCCAGGAGGGGCTTAGGGGAATGCTCTCAGGGTAAGCTCCTGCATTGGAGGTTAGAGGCTGGGGCCAACCCTTATTTCAGGGAAAGATCAAAGTCAACTTGTGTCTGTCTAGGGGACTTCTGTTTAAATGGAGATCCATGGAGAGGGCATGGGATCCTTCAAGAAGGGGATGTACAGAATGGATGGGGAAGGGAGATCAGGACAGGAGGGCTGGTTGAAGCTTCAGGGTCTGGGGTGGTGAGAAGGGAAGGCTGTGCAGATCAAGATGAAGAATTTGGCCTGGATCAGTTGGGCCCCAGGAATTCAGGGGACTGGAGTGGGGGTAACTCTGGGCCAGCAGGGAGAGGGCAGACTTCTAGGACTGGGCTGGGGTTAGTGGCAGCGGGCTTTCCCACAGTGTACATTATGGAGTCTTGTCTTTTTCAGTCCATGGGGCTCTAGAAGTTGTTGATGATGCTTTGGAAAGACAGAGCCCTGAGGCTTTGCTTAAGGCCCTTCAAGACCCTGCCCTGGCCCTGCGAGGGGTGAGGAGTGATTTTGCGAACTGGTACCTGGAGCAGCTGAGCTCAGACAGAGAGCAGAAAGCACAGGTCAGGCTATGTCTATCACCTGCTACCTTCTCTGTCTGACCATAGGATGGGGAAGGGCCTCTTACTTAGGCATCACCTCTGTCAATTCTTTGTACTCAGTGCTGACTACATGTTTAAATGGTTAAATCACCCCGAAGTCTAATGGGCTAGACTGATCAACTTTTGCTCTCTTGAGAGTTTCTCAGACCGCCTGGAGTGCACTAGGCAGTGTTAGTGAACTTCCCGCATTGCTGAATTGGGCCTTCAACTTACTAGTAATCTCATTGTCAATGCTGTTGAATTTCACCATGACACTACTTATGTTTGCATTACCTGGGTTGTTATATCAGATGCTTGCTAGGTAATAAAAGAGTCAGAGGTTAGAGATGGGTTAATAGGGACAAGTTAATAGAGGTGGGTGGGCCAGGCTAATCTGCCTAAATGGGAGAGGAGGGGTTGACCGTAGGTGACTGGGTAGATATGGGAGCTTATGCTGGCAGCTTCTAAATCATGTTCAGTACTCCTGGAGGACTCTTTTCTATTGCATCTCCTCCTTTTCCAGGAGCTGGGCCTGGTGGAGCTTCTGGAAAAGGTGGAGGTTCAAGCTGGTGTTGCTGCTGCCAACATGAAGGGTGATCAGGAACAAGCCAGTAAGTCATATCCAGGCCGAGGTCTGGCCTGGATGCATCACAGGCTCTTGGAAGAGTAACCCTTTGCCAGTTTCTGTGTAGCACAGTGCAACTGATGCCTGACTTTCCTGCCTGGCAACGGCCTTCTCTCCTCTCTCACCTAGTGTGCCCTATTCCTGGCTGCCTGGAGGGACACTACAGATAAGTTCATTAAGGCCTAAGAGATAATGATAGCACTGCACCAGGCTGCACTCCCGGGCCTGGCAATTTCCTTCTACGCACTTCCCCTGTATTTTGACAGTTGCAACCTGCTAGAGATCCTTTGCCTTCTGAAATGTAGTGATCTCCCATATACAATGACAGCAGTGTACTGTGTGTGTTTTTGTGCCTTTATTTCTCCCCTGTAGCTTGTGTGTTCCTGCCGCCAGTGCCCGTGTCCACCTGCTGTTCTATAAGCCCTGGTGTTTCGAAGCTAAACTACACTGATGCACCATGGCCCCCCTTTTGCTTACTCCTGCCCTTTACAACCCACCCAAATGGCTCCACCTTGGAGCTGGTGTTTTATTCCTCTGTGCTGTCGTCAAGATTTGATCCCCCCTTGGAACCCCTGGCCTAACCTCATCTTAGTTATGCTCCACAGCCTCCTGTGAGTCCTGTGCTCAACACCTTAGGAACTCACCTCAGCCATAACAGCCGCTCTGTGTTACTTGCTGAGCTACTCAACTTCTAGGCCTGACGTATTGCTTCTTTCAGAGCTTCTTCTTAAAGTGACCCAGCCCCTTTTCCTCCTGAATATTTAGAAACACATTTTGAACCTAGCAGAGTAGTTTTTAAGAGTAGTTATAAAGCCATGTCCCCGCAGAGATCCCCAGCAGAACCTGATTGGTCAGGAGAATAGAAATGGCTCTGAACGCCCAACCTAGGTAGCCTCACTTCTTCTTCCTCCCCTGCAGTGCTCCAGGCTGTGCGGAGGATCAACAAAGCCATCCAAAAGGGGGTGGCAGCTGACACAATGAAGGAGCTGATGTGCCCTGAAGCCCAGTTGCCTCCTGTGTACCCCTTTGCCTCGGCTATGTACCAGCAGGAGCTAGCAGCACTCCAGCAGCAGCAGGGGGTAAGCCCCAGAAACGGGTCTTGCTCTTGGGTTCCCAAGCAGCTAGAGGGATCAGGCAATCAGCCCAGAGCACCCTCTGAAGGTACTCTTAGATGCTGACAGAGATTAGGAATGAGGGCGACCCGGCTTGCTCCCCTGAGTATGGTATAATAGCAGATACTCTTGAGCAAAAACTGCTTTACAAACTTACTTAATTCTTAAAAGAATCCTATAGGTGTTATTTCCATTTTAGAGATGAGGAAACTGAGGTGCAGAGGTTAACTTGCCCAACACAGATGTAGCTGGCAGTGCGGAGTGAATGCTAAGCTGAATGTACTGGCAGCCCATGCTTTTGACAACTCTGCTGTCCCACATCACCCCAGTCCATACAGCTTCTCTGACGGTGGGGTGATAGGACCCTCCCTTTGGGTGACAGGGCCTTCCCAGTCTATTAGAGGATCTAGACAGAGACACGGGGAGGGAAAAGTAGATGATATAAGTGGAATATGACTTCAGACTAGGGAAGTGGAGTGAGCAGAACTAGGGGTAAGTCTGGAAGGCTTCCTGGAAGAGAGAAAGAAAATCATACCCACAGCAGGCTTTTATAGAGCATCAACTCCAGGTACAACACTCAGGAAGGGCACAGTCTCAGCACAGGAGACTATAGACCAAGCATTAGATAAGGACTAAGAGGTAAAGCCTAGTGACAAATGTGAACTTTCAAGCCAGGCTGCCTGAATTCAATTTCTTTCTGCTACTTCCAGCCAAGTGACCCTGGGCAAGTTATTTACCTTCTCTGACCCTCAATTCATATATAAAGTGGGAACAATAGCGTATTTCATGAGATCGTTATAAGGATTAAGCAAGTTAACGTGTGATTGGGAATGAAACTGGCATGTAAGTTTTAGCTATTTTTTAAAAAAGATTTTATTATTGTTAGAAAGAGGGGAAGGGAGGGAGAAAGAGAAGGAGGGAAACATCAGTGTGATAGAGAAACAGATCGGGTGTCTCTTGCACACCTCCAGCCAGGGACCTGGCCTGCAACCCAGGCATGTGCCCTGACTGGGAATCAAACCAGAGACCTTTTGGTTTGTGGGACAACACCCAACCCACCGAGCCACACGAGTCAGGGCAGTTTTAGCTATTGTTATTATTCACAGTATTCTGTTTGTAGAGGGTAGGAATAGTTCTTTAAGACAGAGGAAAGAGCATAAGCAGATATTTGAAAAGGAGGAAGACTGGACAGAGAAGTGGGGCTAGAGCCTTTGTGGTGTGTGGTGTACGGTTGAGGTGCCCACTTTATCTTTTTGTCTGTGTGCCCGGGTCCTAGTGCAGTTCTCGATGTGTAGAAGGGACCAGAAAGGAGCTGGTGGAGCTCACAGTTGCGTGTGGGCTCTGGAGTCAGGCAGCTGGGTTTAACTTACATAATTTGATTGTGGGCTCACCTGTGAAATGGGGATGTTAAAACCTACCTCATGGCTTATTATGAAAATTAAATGATCATTTGTGTGAAATACTTCTACACTGAACACATAGTAAGCATTCTCAAATATTAGGTATGACTGTTAGTGAATGAGGTTTTGGGATAGAGACTCTGGGATATAGTGGAGTCTTGGGGGCAGGATGGCAGGTGGGCCCCAGACCCTGCATTCACCAGCCCTCCCCTTGCTGTAGGAGCTTGGTCAGGAGGAGCTCTTCGTGGCTGTGGAGATGTTGTCAGCTGTGGTCCTGATTAACCAGGCCCTGGAGACCGGGCATGCCAGTGGCTTCTGGGGCAGTCTGGTGAACCCTGCCACGGGCCTGGCCGAGGTGGAAGGCGAGAATGCTCATCGGTGAGAAAGGTTTAGCCCCATGTTGAGAGTGAGGGGATTGGAGGGAATGTAGCCAAGACTCCCAGTTCTACTCGGATACTGGCCTTCTTGCATGGTGGCCTTTTCTTCCTAGGAGTGGGTGGGGGCATAGTCATTCCCCTTTCCTTAATCTAACCACTCTTACATCACAAAGATTTGAGTACCCACTTATGTGCCAGATACTGTTCTACGTGCTGGGAAACAATAGTGAACAAAACGAAGTTCTGCTCTCCTCAAATTTACATGCTAGTAGTGGGGACAGACAAAAAATAAACATGCCAGATGATTAGAAGAGAAAAGCTGTGGTGGAAATAAAACAGGGCACTAGGGGTAAGTGTGGGGGTGTGGGAGGGGTGGTTTGTCCATTTCACATAGTGTGTTTGCGGAAGGCCTCTTTCATAAGGGGGTCATTTTGAGAGGGACCTACAGGGCAAAAGTGGTTACTGTGAGGCTCTGGGGCACAGGCCCTGAGAAGTGAGCCTGGCGTGTGCAGAGCACACCAGGAAGCCATCGGGAGATTGGTGGGAGGTGAAGTAGAGGCCGGATGATGTAGGCTCTGGCTTTTAGTCCAGTGAGGAAGACAGCCAGAGGGGGGTTTTGAGTGAGGAGGGAGATGATTTGACCTACTTTTAATAGGATCACTCTGGCTGTTGTGCTGAGAATTGACTGCAGGTCAGAAGGGGAGAAGCAGGGAGGCCTGTTAGACATTTATCGGAGTATTCCAGGCAGAGGTGATGGAGGCTCGGCCTTGGGCAGTAGCAGTGGGGATAGTGGAAAGCGGTCAGATTTGAGACATATTCTGAAAGTCGAACCGACAGGGTTTGTTTATGTAATGGATATGAGATGTGTGTGAAAGTGGAATCAGATATGACGTCCAGGTTTTTGGCCTGAGAGGTTGGTGTGAATATTTACCTGGACGGGAGGTACTATGGAGTATGCAAATCGAGCAGGGTGGTCAGGAGATCAGGCATGAGCTGCTGGGTTTGAGGTGCTTATCAGGCATTCACATGGAGATGCCAAGGGGGCAGCTGGGATTTGTCAATGGGCTGGAGGTGTGCTTTGGGGAGTTATTAGAATCTGGTATTTCAAGCCGTGAGATTACCTTGGATGCGAGTATGGGGAGAAAGGAGGGTTTGAGGCTGAGCCTCGGGATACTCCAGTGTTTAGAAGTCGGGGAAGAACCAACAGAGCAGGCTTAGAAAGACTAGCCAGTGAGATGAGAAGAGAACCAAGAGACTGATATCCTGGAGGCCAAGTGAGGAATGTGGTTCAGAAATTTCCTGACTTCTGGCTGATGATGCACTTGCTCACCCTGCTGCCAGTTACTTTGATGCTCTGGTAAAGCTGCGACAGGTGCGTGGAGTGGATGGGGCCTTCTTGAGCTGGAATGACCTGCAGGCCACTGTGAGCCAGGTCAACGCCCAGGTCCAGGAGGAGAATAATCGTGAGTGGAGTCTGGGGTTGGGGAGCACGGCCCACCACAGGTAGCCCTGTCTCTTAGCTATAAGTCTGGGCCCCTGCCCACCTAGCTCTCTTCCCCAGAGGTTTTTGCGATCAGCCTCATCAATGAGGCTCTCAACCAAGACAGCCCTGAGAAGACCCTATTTGCCCTGCTGCTTCCTTCAGCTGGCCTGGACAATGTCAGCCTTCCTGTGGCCCCTCGGTACCATCTTCTCCTCGTGGCAGCCAAAAGGCAGAAGGCCCAGGTAAGGTTTGGGCTGTCTGGGTTGGTCACTGGACCAGGAAGAACATCCCTTGTTGGTAGGGCTGTGCCCAGTAGGTGTCATTGGGAACCCCAACCTAGTGGACACAGCCCTCTCTAGGGGTGGGGGCAGGAGGAGGAGAAGATGGCCTGCACGGCCAGGGCACTGAGCTCTCGTCGCCGGCACAGAGAGAATGCTGGGGGCCTCTGTGTGGGAAGAGCACAACCTGGGAGCCAGAGAACTGGGCTAGACGCATCCTTCTCTGACATTAGTGACCATGTGGCCTCTGGCAAGTCTCTAATGTCTCTGAGCTCCACGTGTTCATCTATAAAATACTACATGCCCTGGTCATGGGGGGAAAGGCAAATGAATTAAAGAATGTGGTGCATGTAATCTTTCCACTACCTTGTGCGGTAGAGAAGTTCAGGAAGCAGAAGGTGAAGTCAGGATGAGGATTGGCCTGAGAAGGTGTGAACTGAGGCATAGGGTAATGGGGAGTAAGAGCAGTAGGTGGAGCCTCCATTGTTGGCCTCTGTGAACATGACTGAGGGACAAAGACAGGAAGTAAGCTGTTAATAGGGTGGTGGATACTGAGGTAAGTTTAAGAGAGTTCTGGGGATGCTGGGCTGACCTGAAAACAGGTAGCGAAGAGCCTTCTGAGGGCAGCAGTCCCAGAGAGTCACAAGGCTGTGCATGAGCAGGGCAGGAGGAAGGGAGTGGGGACTGCTGTCCCTGTGGCTCTGCAGTGGGGTTCCCCTGAGAGAACCTGGGAACCAGGGAGACCATGCTGGGCTTTTCTCTTTCCTATCTCTCAATTTTGCAGGGGACAGGAGATCCTGGAGCTGTGCTATGGCTGGAAGAGATCCGCCAGGAAGTGGTTAGAGCCAACCAGGACACAGACACAGCTCAGAGAAGTAAATGGGCTGGGTAGGGGCACCAGGGCAGCGGGGGTGGGGGGTTGGGGGGGAGGAACTGTAGGCTCAGCAAGAGCCCAGATGATCAGGTGGACTCCGTTCCCTTTCAACCCCTGTGGGGAAGTGGGCTGGTATCAGAAAGGGGGGTCAGCTGCTCAGACCACAGGATGGATTTCCCAGCAGTCACTGGGCAGGGCAACCTCCGGAGTTGAGAGGGCGTTGTCTACCTACTGTCTCCTTCTGTGTGGGCATTTTCCCCCACAAAGTGAGCATGTGGAATCAGGTGGGGGCCAAACATTCATAACATTTGCTATTGGTAGCTTGTTTGGGTTCCAACAATCAGCTCTGGCTAGAGAAAGAATGTCTAGTCTTGAGTGTAGAGAAGAGGGGTTGGTTTTGAGGAATAGTAGGCAGGATGAGAACAAACAGACAGAAACGTGTTAGTTCTCAGTGTCTGGACTCCCTGTGTCCATCTGTCTGTCTGTGAGTGACTGGAAGGCAGGTGCTGCATCAACCACCTCTACTTCTTGGACTTCATTCTCCTCCTAGGAAACTGTCCTGAGGTTCTGGGCCCATATCCTGCCTTTGACCTTCTGTACAAGCTGACTTTCCTTTTACCCAACCCTGCCCCATGCTACCTCCCTCCAGGAAGCCTTTCTCGACTGCTCTCTTTTCTTCCAAGCACAGCTGTGTGCTGCTTCTTTTCATGCGTCTTCATCCATCTTGGGATATTCCCTGTCCTCTCCATCACATGGGGTGTTTTTGTGTCCTTCTCTGAATCCCTCACTGGTGGACAGGACAGGGCTCATGGGAGGGACTCAGGGAAGGATTGACCACTCCTTTCTGATGCCCCTGCCAGTGGCTCTTGGTGTGGCCGCCATCAATCAGGCCATCAAAGAGGGCAAAGCAGCCCAGACAGAGCGGGTGTTGAGGAACCCCGCTGTGGCCCTCCGAGGGGTGGTTCCTGACCATGCCGATGGCTACCAGCGGGTCCTGGAAGATGCCATGGCAAAGAAGAGGTGTTCAGGTAATGGCCTTAGCCTGACCCCGATTCTCTGCCGCCCCAGCCACCTCTTGCCTCCACCGACCCTTCTTTGCTTACTTGGCTTCTGCTTAGGGGACACAGCTTTCTGGGTTCAACATGACATGAAGGATGGCACTGCCTACTACTTCCATCTACAGACATTCCAGGGTACCTGGGAACGACCCCTTGGCTGCCACCTCAACACTTCCCATCTGACTCGGGAGGAGATCCAGGTTGGCAGGGCCCCTACAAGGGAGGGGACAATGGGTGAGGGATCCCCTGTAAGAGAGGCTCCCACCTGCAAAGGCACCACAGGCTCTTTTTCCTGCCTCCACAGTCAGCTGTCACCAAGGTCACTGCTGCCCATGACCGCCAACAGCTCTGGAAGGCCAACATTGGCTTTGTCATCCAACTCCAGGCCTGTCTCCGTGGCTTCCTGGTTCGGCAGAAGTTTGCCAAGCGCTTGCACTTTCTGAGGACCTGGCTCCCAGCAGTCATCAAGATCCAGGTTGCAGGCTCTGGCTTTCTCAGTCTTCAGGGCCTGGACTTACCCGAGCTTTATGGTTCCCTCACTAATTCCCTTTTGCTGAATGGGTTTGGAGTGATCTTTTGGCCTTTGAACATACTGGTTAAGAGCATGGATTCTGAGCACCAGACTACCTGGGTTTGCTTCCCAGCTCTACCACTTATGACAAGTTACTTACTTCTGCTGTTTCTTCATCTGAAAAATAGGGACCCAAAAATTATAGCACCCACCTTATAGGGTTGTTGTGAGGATTAGTGAGATAATATCTATAGTGCTTTTAAATAGTGCCTGGCAGAGAGGCAGAAACATGGCATATGTCCTAGTTACTGTCACCACCGTCACTATCCGGACAGTAGGAGAGCTGCTTGTTGTTTCCCCACAGGGAGAGTGAATGAGATTTAGTAAGACGGCGGGGTTTAGACACCAGGAGAACTTCCTTCTAGAATAAGAGGAGTGAAGAGAGGGTGGTGGATAAATGCAAAGGGGGTGGACTAGCTCTTAGGGAAAGAACTTCTGTCCTTTCTCTTTAGCCAGCCCTTTCCAGTTTTATTCTTCCAACCTGGGGCTGGTCCAATGTGGCCTCTAAGACTGACCCACAAGTAACTGGGTCATGAGGCCAACTAGAAAGATAGGCCTCAGGCCCAAGCACTTTACAAGGCAGGAATGATGGGCGGTGAACAAACAGAGACCATCCCAGGTAGATGTGACCTGGAGGGCCTCATGGAGATGTTGGCAGTGTACAGAGACTTTATTTAATGAATATTTCTGAATGCCCAGTGTCTGCAAAGGCTGCCACTTGGCATTGTGCAGGGGCACAGAGATAGGTGTGGGACACAGCTGACTGATCACATCTCTCCCCTCACAGGAACTGGAATACAACTGATGTTAAACACTATGATAGAAGAGACACAAAGACAGCCCCAGAGCATCCCAGGGAGACAGATGCACAGGCCAAGACTCAGCAGCCCTCAATTATGGATAATGATCTAGGCCATGGGGGTGGAAATTGAGGGCTCAGGCTTTGGGGTCAGAGGCTGGAGTCTGCCTCCTTGGTCCTACTGTTTCCGGGTCTGATGACCTTGGGCACCCTACCTAAGCCCTCTGCAGCACTCAGTTTCCTCATTTATAATGGTGGTGCTTGCTCATCTGACGGTTGAGTAGGACAATTACATGTGGCAATGAGTATAGTAGACTCAATGAGTATATGAGTCACTAAATTTCAGGGCCTCCGTCCAAGAACTCAATACAGAGTCTTAGTAACAACATTCAGTGCCCTTAAGCACAGGGATTCCCTCCTATGAGCCCAGACTGGGATTTCAGGCCAATTCCAAAGAGCCAAAAAGCCACACCAACAGTGGGAGGAGGGTAGAGTCATTTGCTACCAGCAGTGGTGCTGTGCGGGGTTGGCCTAGGTCCTGGGAGACAGAGGTGGCACAGAACCTCAGGCCCCCTGGCCTCCACCTGTGGAGAATGGAAAGTCAGAAATGAGCCTTCTTGGTGTGCTGAGACTAATCTCTCCTGAAAGCTCTGACCTTCGCCAGGACCTCAGTCAGTCCTGAATTCCAACCAATCCAGATTGGGAGGCCTCTTTAAGGAGGAGCCATGTGAGGTGGGTGGGGACAAGAGCAGAGAGACCTTTGCCTTTCACTCCAGCAGCTGTGCAGAGGGTATGTCAGGCGGTACCTGGAGTAGGAGAGGAAGGAGCGCTGAAGAAAGACTTAGAAATGGGGTCTTCTGGCCTCTACACTCTAATAAGAACAGACCGCTGGTGTCATGGAGCCAAGCCGTGTCTTAACATCCTGTCCAATTGGAGGGACACTATAATCCTCAGGCTAGGGAAAGCCTGGCCAGGAGAGTTGGCTTTAAGAAGAGCTGGGAGGACAATTGGCTGAACAGGGATACACATAACCCACCAAACTGTGACACTGTCAGTGGTAGAGCACTCTCCAGGGCTGCAGTGCCCAGGAGATATTTGACATGGGCCCTGAAAGTCGGGAATGATTTCAGAGGGGAGATAAGGCTGGGGAGGGAGGGTGGGCATGTAAACAAAGATTGGGGGATAGAAAAATCATTAAACATGTTTAGGAGAAAAATATCTGATGTGGCTGGAATCCTTAAGAAGGTAGGGAGCAGAGGAAAGTCAGGTGGTTGGGGACTTTGGGGCTGAGAAAGACACAGTCCAAGTGGTTCTTCAGGAAAATCAGCGTCACACAAGCTTGGGGTGAAAGGGAAGAAGTGCCTAGGAAGGAGACAGAATAGGAGGGAGCCATGAGATTTGTGTCTTAGGCACCAAAGAGGGTGTGGTTTATGGAGGAGATGGTCACTTGAACCCTTTGTAGCTGACCAGTGAGGGCAGAGGCCGTTAGACCGGCAGCTGAATTACTGGGGACCTTGCTCACTTAGAGCTGGGGTGGGTAGCTGTATGGCAGAGTTGTAAAGAGAAGTGTGAGTTATAAGAGTTTTAGTGACCTGCTGCCCATTGGTACAGAAAGTGGGCACACAGCTCTGCCTGTGCACACTTTCAAACCTTGCCCCGTGTGCCTTCCCAGACTGTGCGTGTGAGGGAGTTCGGAGTGTGTGATGTTGTCTGGATGGATTCCAAATGGGTGGCTGAGTGTGTTTTGGAGAGATAATGGTGCATGGTTTGGTGAAGTTGGTGCTTTGGTGTATGCTTTATTAATTCCTTCTAAGCAACTGTATCTTACCGTTGAGTTTCTGTGAGGAGGTGTTGGTTAGCACGGGTGTGTGTGCCCGACTCCAGTGTGTGCATGTGAGCTGGTACCAGGGAGTGTGGCAGAGGGCATGGTTGGCCATGTGCAGGAATTTGGTCTCCCCCTGAAACTGGAAGCTCTTTGAAAACAGGGCCAGTTTCCCGTTCCCCCTCTGCTTGCCTGATCCCACCCTTCCTTGGAGAGCCCAGGATAAGGCTTTTCCACAAACCTCTCAGGCCAATGGGGACCAGCCAAGGTTACTTCTTTTTCTCTCCTGATGCGCAGGCTCATTGGCGGGGTTACAGACAACGGAAGATTTACTTGGAACGGCGGCAGTATTTAAAAGCGAACGTAGATGCTGTAATCAAGGTAGCTGTCATGATTTGGGCAGGTTCCTTTCTCTCTTGAAAGATCCTCTGAGAACAACTTCTAGTCCTCTCACCAACTTGTGATCTTTGGAGATGGCTGAATTGTCCTGGAGCTGAGGGCATTGTGTCTCTTTTTTTCAGATTCAGGCTTGGGCCCGGATGTGGGCGGCTCGAAGGCAATACCAGAGGCGTCTGGGCTACTTCCAGAAGAATGTGAGGGTGCTCCTGCTCTGCCTGTCTCTGTACTCGACCTTTACTCATGAAACCAGGGCAAGGGCAGCCAGTGACCTTTCTTCCATCTGTGTTCATGACAGGTTAACTCTGTTATTAAGATCCAGGCGTTTTTCCGAGCCAGGAAAGCCCGAGATGACTATAGGAGGTTAGGTAAGCTTTCTGGTCTTGCTCTGCATTGTGAGTGAACTGCCTGGTTTCCCGCCGCTGTCTGTGAGTGTCCGCTGGGCAAGTCTGATGGTTTCCAACCGTCAGCAAGGGAGAGAGTCACACCACCCCACCACTTACAAAGTGGGGCCTTGGAGAGGTTACCTGGCCTTCTTGAGCCCTTTTTTCTCATTGACAGCAAACCTTGAGTATGCCTTGGGACCTGGAGTGGGCAAACAGTGAGGAGATGTGCCCCTGCCTTTGGGGATCCCCCAGTTTCATGGAGGAGATAGAGATCCCCCAGAGTCAGGCAGGTCTAGATATCCTTCCTGGGGCTGCACAGCAGGTAAGGGGGAGGTACAAGTCCTTGTCTATTCTTGTCTGTGCAAGAATGTCAGACAGGTGTGATAACAACTGCCACCCTGCCCACCCCAATGACAAAAAGCCTGGCCACAGGGACAGCTCCTCTAACCAGTTTCATTATATATTAGGCTTCAGTTATCTTCTTTGCTACCGCTAAAGCCACAAAAAAAAGAAAAGGTTCTTTTTCCTCTCCCTAAAATTCCAGCCTTCTTCCACTTTGCCCTCTCCCTGCCTATGACCTTTCTACCTCCCAACCTCTGCTCCAGCATGCAGGAATCCAGGTGAGGCTAGTGGGCGCACATTTATTTATTTATTTATTCATTCATTTGGAGGGGGAGGGAAGGAGAAAGAGAGGGAGTGAAACATTGATGTGAGGGAGAAACACCAGGCGGGGCCGAACCTACAACCCAGGCACGTGCCCTGACTGAGTCAAACTGGCAGCCCTTCACTTTCCAGGACGGCACCCAAACAACTGAGCCACACTGGTCGGGGTGGGGGGCATGCATTTAAAGAGGTCCTTCTAGGCTCCTCTTGGCTCCTGTCCAAAGTCCAAAAGCCCAACCTTGGAGGTCCTCCTCCTTGTTGTGAGGTGGACTAGTGGTCCGTCTCTAGGTTCCCCACTGGCTCTTGGATTCCTGAAAAGGATGGCCCTTTTCCTTTCTGGGCCTGAGGTTACACTCCTGGGCTCCACGTTGAATATACTGTTTGGGAGTCATCTTTACCTCTTTAGTCCCTTGTTTCACCCTGTCCTGCCTTCGGGGGCACCTCCTATTCCCTCTGGCCACGGACACTCTGCCCATCTGCCTCCAGACAGCCAGCTGCTTTTCCTCCTTACCTTTCCTCAGCTTGGCCCTTATTATTTTTTCTCTTTCTGTGTGCTAATAACACTATCCTAGCCGTCCTTTCTCTTCTTTTTCCTTTCTTTAGTTATAGTTTTCCTGAAAGAACTTTACTTTTTTAGTAAAGACTTTATTTATTTTTAGAGAGGGGAAGGGAGCGAGAGAGAGGGAGAGAAACATGAGTCAGTTGCCTTTCGCACACCCCCAACCAGGCACCTGGCCTGCAACCCAGGCGTGTGCCCTGCAACTTTTTGGCTTGCAGGACAACACCCAACTCACTGAGACACACTAGAAGGCTAAAAACTTTCTTTTCTCAGTTCTGTCTCCCACTTTTATTATCCCAAACTCTACTCAGCACTGCCACTTACTAGCCATGTGGCCCTAGGCAAGTTACTTGACTTATTTATTGCCTTGGTTTTCTCATTTGTAAAATGGAGATAAGGGCAGTACCTGTCTTGTAGGGTGTTTTGAGGGTTAAATGAGTTAATGTACTATATTTCAAGATGTCTTTAGTTGTCTTCAATTCTACCACTCTTCACTTGTCCGAGACCCGCCCTCCATGCAGCAAGCAGATTAATCCACAAAACCCGCCCATGTGATCTGGTCACTCTCCTGTGTAAATCCTGTCAGTGAACCCCATTGCCCTGGATGGAAGTCTAGTCTTCCCACCACAGCGTCCAAGGCTCCCTGTGGTCCAGCTTCTGCCTGTCCCTCTGGCTTCGCTGCCCCCTGGCTTCGTCCCTCACCGCCTGCACCCTCTGCGCTGTGTTCCAGACACGATGGACTCCGGCACCTCCTGAGACAGCCGTCCGTGTTCGCTTGCTCTTACCTCCTTTTCAGACATCAGGCTGAGAGCCTTACCTCCTCCAGGAAGCCTTTCTTCACTCCCCAGGAGGGTTTGGGTGGCCCGTTTGTTTCCCCAAAGGTCCCCGTGTTCACACCTCTGAAAACACTAACTAGACTGTTGTGAATTGTGGTTTCCTTATCTAGTTCTCTTACTGGACAGGGCCTCATTTTATTCATCCTTCAAATCTGACTCTTTCATTTATTACCAGTTGTGTAAACAAGTCAAGTTGCTTACCCTTTCTGTCCTCAGTGATTTCATCAATTGGGTTTAGTATACTGACCTCACGGGGTTGTTTTAAGTGTGTAAAACAGTTTCTGTCCCATACTGAATATTATATGTAGTTTCATTGCTATTCCATGTAGCTTTGCTCAGACGCTGCTCTTTGCTCAAATACCCATTCCAAAAGTGATTCCAGGAGAAGCCCCATCTACCTCTGACCTCCCTGTATTATAAAACCCACTGGGCATCCCTGCTTCTTCCTGTGCAGATACTCCTGCCGGGGTAGGTAGAGTTGGGTGGAGGCTATTAAATGGAGGTGAACTTGGGATGAAAGATGAGAGCAAGTTGGCTTAGCAAAAGTAAGTAGTAAATCAGAATAGGAGGGCTCGGGGGATCGTCTGAGGGAGCTAGGACTCTGACTTTGGTGTGGAGGTCACTGAGATAGGCCCAGGTTGGGGATAAATCCACAGGCAGGGGAAGGACAGCTCTTATGTCACATTTGGTTATAAGATAAGGAGTTCAGGAACAGGACTGGCTTGGGAGGCTGCCCATTGTCCTCTACCTACAAGCAGAACCAGCTAGAAAAGGACTGGGGCTTGGGGGCCTGCTGGCCTCAATCAGAATGGGTACAGGGCGGGATAACAAAGGTAGGGGGTGGGCAACAAAGCCTCTGATGAGGCATGTCTAATCCTGATGCCTCTTCCCTTCCTCCCAGTCCGTGCATCCCATCCCCCTCTCAGCGTGGTATGCAGATTTGTCCACCTCTTGAATCAAAGCCAGCAGGACTTCTTGGCTGAGGCAGAGCTGCTAAAGCTTCAAGAAGAGGTGGTCAGAAAGATCCGGTCCAACCAGCAGCTGGAGCAGGACCTCAACCTTATGGACATCAAGATTGGCCTGCTGGTGAAGAACCGGATCACCCTGCAGGTGAGGGGCCTACCAGCCCACCCTCTTCCCCAAACCTAGCTGCTTCTGGAGTGGTGATACTGCACATTCTCTGGTTGCTAATCCAATCCTTCTAAATGTCTGGATTTCATCACCTGGCTCAGGTCCTTAACCTAGGTGTCTCTTTTATTCTAGTAATTTGTTGGGCACACGTGATACAGTAGAAAGAGCACTGGGCATAAAATTGAAATGTCTGATTCTTAGTGGTGGTACTGTGGGTTGGTAATTTAACTGGGAAGTCTGTTTCCTCATTAGTAAAGTGGGAGTAATGAGAGGGCCCACCTCACCAGACCAAATGTAGAGAAAGATGCGTAAGCTCCTTAAACTGTGAGTTACCATACAAATATGCAGGGACTGGGTAGAAATGATATCTCCACTTAAATTTGTACAACAGTCCAATACGAACTAATGGGAACATTTTAGGTCTTGTTTCCCAGTAACTGTTGTCAGTTTTGGTTCAAATAAAATCTTACTAAATTTTTTTTTTTTTTTTAAGAAGAACTAACAGCAAATCCATTAGGCATTATGCCTCAGCCTGGCAACCCAGTTCTCTCTGGGGACTCACCCTGTGAGGGCAGGGGTGCCAGGTGGAGTTTTGGGGTAGTAGGAGGGGCTCATCTTCACCCTAGAACTGTTTATCTCCCTTGGCTCGTCCACTGAATACCTTGAACAGCAGAAAGCCCTGGCTGTTCCAGGCACGGATTCTAGACCATATGTTCTGTGCTCCGGGCTGGCCTGGGCTGGTTGTATCACCTGCTCCCCCACCCCTGCAGGAGGTAGTCTCCCACTGCAAGAAGCTGACCAAGAAGAATAAGGAACAGCTGTCGGATATGATGATTCTGGACAAGCAGAAGGGATTAAAGTCGCTGAGCAAAGAGAAACGGCAGAAACTAGAGGCTTATCAACACCTATTTTACCTGCTCCAGGTGAGCAGAGGACTTTGGAAGGAGATGTCTTCACCATCTCCTGAGGGTCTAGGACCTTGAGGCCTTTGTGTCTGTGCTTTTGCCTCCATGTGAGATGTCCTTTTCCATAACCCTAATGCCTTACTCCCTGAGAAAGTGTGACAGTGTTTCCTCCATTGCAAGTCCCCGTCAGGAAAACCTTCCTTTATCTGATCACTAGTCCTCAAGGTGCACGAGTGGCCGTTCTCATCTCCCCCGTTTCTTGTAGACTCAACCCATCTACCTGGCCAAACTGATCTTTCTGATGCCACAGAACAAAACCACCAAGTTCATGGAGTCAGTGATTTTCAGCCTATACAACTATGCCTCCAACCGCCGTGAGGCCTATCTCCTGCTCCAGCTGTTCAAGACAGCACTCCAGGAGGAAATCAAGTAGGTTTGTTTTCCAGGTGCAAAGGAATGGAAAGAGTGGGTTAAGAGACGCCACTGTTGATACCTTCACAAGGTAGCAACTTGTTGAGGTTTGAGGGTAGAAATGTAATCAGGAGACCTCTTTTCTCTGCCTCCAGTGGAGTGACAACAAGAAATGTCCTAGGACAGCACAGTGGGCAGACATGGGCTGACATGTTAGCACAAAGATGAGATAAAGGTAACAGGACATTTTTAAGAGGAGGGATACCGAGCAGGCTCTAAGAGCCACAACTTCAAGAAGAAAAAGCAATATTTGTCCTACACAGAGGCAAGAGGCCAGCTTCAATGACCTCTTGAACCACAGGTCAAAGGTGGAACAGCCCCAGGACATGGTGACAGGCAACCCAACTGTGGTGAGGCTGGTGGTGAGATTCTACCGTAATGGGCGTGGACAGAGTGCCCTGATGGAGATCCTGGGCAAGGTTATCCAGGACGCGCTGCAGGACAAGATGCTGAGCATCCACACTGACCCTGTTCACATCTACAAAAGCTGGATCAACCAGATGGAGGCCCAGACAGGGCAGCGCAGGTGAGCAGACGGGCAGAGAGAGGACAGAGGGAGAGCCCTCTTTCATCTACTCTGTCTTAGGCCTCCCTGGGGAAGCTTGGGTGTGCTTTGAACGTGGCATATAAATGAGCATGCTGATTTATGAAAATATGACACCAGCCCTATAGGGTGAAATAAGGTAGCTTTTCAAACCCCTCTGGTAATTAACATGGAACTGATGTAAGTGACCCTGGACCTGGTGTGCCTGACATAGAACGAGCAGCACAGATGAATATGCAAGTTCATTTAATGGCTATGTCAGTGCTTGCAAATGATATGTCAGACTTGCTGGGAGTTGGGATATGGACTCTTTATTTATAGGGGTATAGATGAATATTCAGATTTACAAATGAATAGGCAAATGAGATAGTAAGAGAAATAGGTTGGCCTTACAGATTGGAGGCATTACTCAAGTGCAGGTACTAGGGAAAAGGAGCCACCGAGGAGAGCAACAGTGCTGGTGGCTTCTCCTGGTGGCACACAGGCTTGTGGGTGGGGGACCACAAGGCCCTGGCGCAGCTTTCCCCATTGCCCTAATTGCCAAAGGCTAGATACAAACGGATGGTGTCCTCCATTTTCTTTGGGAGTCTTTCCAGACTCCAGGTTCTTCATTCCCTTCTGCACTCTTCCAGCTCCCTGTGGATATTCCAGCTTTTTCTTCTTCACCTTCCACTCACATGGCTCTGGTCCTCTCTGAATCCTTTCTCTTATTCTGGCCTGATCCCCATAAGTATGCTGGGCTGCCCTTCGCAAATGAATATGTGTGAGATGCTATTGTTAGATGAGAGTTTAAGGGGGAGGGCTTCAGGCAGGGGAAGCCCTGGGAGGGGGCTCTGGCTGACACCTCATCTCTCTCTGCCCACAGCCACCTCCCCTACAACGTCACCTCGGAGCAGGCCTTGAGCCACCCTGAGGTCCAGAGACGACTGGACATCTCCCTTCGCACCCTCCTTGCCATGACTGATAAGTTCCTTGTAGCCATCATCTCATCTGTGGACCAAATTCCGTATGTGCGGCAGCCCCACCCAGCCTAGGCCGGCCGTGATGGGAAGAGCAGAGCTGCCCTGGGCGGGTAGGGCAGGACAGGGAGGGAAATGTGTCTGGGGTGCCCAAGGGCTTCCGGGAGACGGGTGGAGACAGAGTGCATGAACACTCACTTGGAGCCTGAGCCGGAGTGTAGCACGCAGGTCTGTATGCGACCTGTTAGGACATCACTGGAGCCAGAGAATGGGACGTTGAATGGTTATGGGGGCGTTTTATTATCTGAGAACAAATGGGGGACAATAGGACTCTTCAGTCCACAAAGTCAAAAATGAGAAATACTTCAAAGCAGTAAGCACTTTATAGTTCTCTCCTTTCTTAAAATTTAGTAGGTGTTATTTTGAAAATATTGACAAGGTGAGCCTATCACGTAGGTCATCATTCAGCCAGCCAGCCATCCTTCCTGGTGCTTATTGCCGTGGGGGGCAAGGTGGGCACACCGGTGAGGGGACCCACAGAGACTGTAACTCTGCTCCCCAGACCTGGAGAATGGGGTTACAAGCTTACAGTTAGGACTGTCCTAGAGCCCAAAAAGGAAACTACACAATGAGCTGTAAATTCCTGTCTCTGGTACCCTAGGAGATAGCAATAGCTTTCAAACAAATCTGAAGAAGTTTGTAGGTGGCACATCCATGATGAGAATAATAAAAATAATAATAAATTCTGGCATGTTTGAATGGCACTCTACCATTATACATCACTTTCTCAGACCCATTGTCACTTGACCCTCACAAAACCCTATGAAACAGCAAGGGCGAGAATAACCCCCATCCTCTAGACCAGGGGACAACTTTCAAAGGGGAAGAAAATAGTCTAAGCTGTTATCTCCAGTCGTGGCAGAGTCAGGACTGGAGCTCCTACTCCAGTTCCTGGTTGTGCTTGGACCCTGCCTATCCCAGGCCAGGCCCTCACAGGTGCTCGGTAACAGAACAAGGTTGGCCACCTCCGGGCCTCCTGGGCTGTCCTGGGGCAGGGTCCTGGCTGTGAGTGCCAGGCACCCAAGGTACAGGCTAAAAGTGTCTCTGTGGGGAAATGCGGGGTGAATACTGGGATCTGGGGAGTCCCCAGGGAAACTATAGGAGCCAAAGAAAAGACTCAGGGGCCGGGGGGGGGGGGGCGTGGGGGGTGGGAACTGTGTGAGAGTCTAGCAGATGCGTGGCTATGGTCACTGACAGTGCAGGAAGGAAGGGCAAGGCCTAGAGACGTCTGGAGGAGGCATCGGGGAGCTGGCTCTAGAGGGCCAGTGCTACTGCCCAGTTCTGGTGTGGCTGAGCCTGAGGAGGGAGAGGCCAGCAGGCGCTCCTGACTTGAACTCTGGTAGAACCCCAGTTACTTTGTCTGCAGCTACGGGATGCGATATGTGGCCAAGGTCCTAAAGATGACTCTGGCCGAGAAGTTCCCTGATGCCACGGACACTGAGATCTATAAGGCAAGTGTCTTTCCTCCCCAGCCTCTTGGGCTTTCCTTTGCCTCAGTAGTGTCTGTGAACCCCCAGACTGAGATAAAAGGACAAATCAACCCTGTAAAAATGTAAAAACACAAGAAGCAAAATATTCTCCATGTAAATTGACCCTGGCTTACCAGCAGGGTTCAGCTGGCAGATGGAAAGGCAACTGGGACATGAACTGACAGAGTGGAGAAGCACAGACTTGTTGGGAGATCTGGGTTCTAGTCCCATCTCTTGCTCAAGTTTGCTGTGTGACCTTGAGCAAGTTGCTGGCCTGCTCTAGGTCTTGCTTTCTCTTCTGTAAAATGATAGCATTGTACCAGAGATAGAGATAGTCCTTTCTAGCCAAGTGAGCTGGGTGGGTTAGGCTGGGGCTGCGGCTGGCAAGGCAGACCCCAGAGCGCTTCTGGAATGGTCTCCTGTGTCCTCAGGTTGTAGGGAACCTCCTGTACTACCGCTTCCTGAACCCAGCTGTAGTGGCCCCCGACGCCTTCGACATTGTGGCCATGGCTGCAGGCGGTGCCCTGGCCACCCCCCAGCGCCACACCCTGGGGGCTGTGGCTCAACTCCTGCAGCATGCTGCAGCTGGCAAAACCTTCTCTGGGGAGAGCCGGCACCTGCGAGTCTTGAATGACTATCTGGAGGAGACACACCTCAAGTTCAGGTCTAGGGTCCTAGCACCCTTGTTCCTTCCTACCCCCTTTTTCTCCTCATCTTTTGTTTCCCGCTTCTCTCTGGAATTCATGAGGAAGAGACTCATGGGCTGAAGAGAATTGTTAGTGGGCTGGAGGGGAGATTACTGGAAGGACTCCCTGGTGGAGATAAAAGAGGGCTGTTGGAGGAAGTGGTTTGAGGGAACTGGGAGAGAGGTGGGGCGGGACAGAGGGGTGAGAGCTGAGGCTGGAGAGTCCGAGTTGGCTTGAACAGTCACTGGAGGGGCCAGAGGAAGGGCTGTGGGAACAGAACATTGTGGGGTGCTGACCCGATCTTTCACACACTCTCCCTGTGGAGACAGGAGGTTCATCTGCCGAGCTTGCCAGGTGCCAGAGCCAGAAGAGCATTTTGCAGTGGATGAGTACGCGGACATGGTGGCTGTGTCTAAACCCATGGTGTACATCACCGTGGGGGAGCTGATCAACACACACAAGGTGAGGAGCGGCACCCTGGGGGGTGCTGGGTAGGTGGGCCGGGCTCTGGAAGTCCACATGGGGTGGAGGGCCTGCCCTCAAAGGAAGGCCTGGCTCAGACCCTGCGTCTCCTTTGCTTCCTCCACGCTGCAGCTGTTGCTGGAGCACCAGGACTGGATTGCTCCTGGTCACCATGACCCTCTACACGAGCTCCTGGAGGACCTTGGGGAGCTGCCCACTGTCGCTGACCTCGTTGGTGCGTGCTGGGGCCTGCTGGGCCGGCTGGGGGCCTGCAGGGAGCCCGAGGGAGGGATGGACAGGCAGGTGAGCAGGGCATGCTAACCTGCCCTTTCTAGAGTTTTCGTTCAGTCTGGAATGTGTGCCGGGAAGCTGGTTACGCACTTGTCCTCCCTCCCCCTCTGGTTGGGAGATGGACGCGTAGGCACACACTACTATGGAGAGAGCGGACAGAGTAGAGGCTCAGCACCGTTATATAAATGGCCAGTTAAATCACGTAAGATAGATGTGGAGGGATAGATGTGGGCCTGTTTGGGGTATCAAAAGTTTCCCCAACAAGGGAGGATTTCAGGAGCTGTGGAGTGGGAGGAAGCGTGTTCTGGGGGTGGACGGGCAGAATGGAGAGACCGACAGATAGGAGAGAGCCAGGAGCTCCGGGCTCAGGGAGGGACAGCCCCCCTGCCCTCAGGACACCCAGGCTGAGGCTACTGGGGAGGCATGTCTCCAGTAATGCGAGGGTAAGCTCTGGGAAACAGCCCTTCCATTGGTGCTCAGGGCGGAGCCCAGGGCAGTGCGGGAAGGCTTCCTGGAAGAGGGGTGCGTGGAGCAGTGTGTCTACGGTGCTCCTATCTCTGCATGTAGAGTGTGTGCTTGTCCCTCACATTTCTCACCTGACCTCAGGGGGAAATGTAGGTGCAGATGGGAGCATGGATCTGAGCAAACTAGAAGTGTCCCTGACACTTACCAACAAGTTCGAAGGGCTAGAGACAGACGCTGACGATACCGGTGCCCGCAGCCTACTTCTGAGGTGAGTGAGAGCGGCCGCGGCCCCTGCTGATCTGAGCTTTCTGGATCTCAGGCCCGTCAAATGGCCTACACTGAAGTGGCATGCCACCTTCTTCCTGGGCTCTCTTGTCCTTCAGAAAGTTCTCCCTGAGGCCTAACTGGCATTCCCCTTGCTGCCATCTCAGCTATTTGCCTCCTACCATCCTCAGCTTCTGATCTGTGTTGTAGCTGGAGGCAAAGGAATAGTTAACATACTGGCAACAACGGATGTGTGTGTGTGTTTATGCTGTTTACCCAACACTTTTCATATGCTATCACTTAACCTTAGTAACAAAGTGCTTTCTAGTTAAGGGAAGAAACTTGAGGTTAAGTGACTGGCCCAGAGCCCCACAGCCAGTTGATGGTGGAGCTTGAGTTCTAATTCCCTGTTGTTGCCGAGTGATGGTTAGGAGGTGGACATGGAGCTCGGTTTCCCCAGTTCTGCAAAAGTGAGGGAGGACTCAGGGGGCTGGGCTGCTCATACAGGCAGAAGAGGAGCCAAGTCACTACCTCCACCTCCCTGCCAGCAAGGCAGCCCCTCCCCACTCATTCACCCAGCAAGCAAGTGAGCTGGGTGTTCAGCTTTGTCTTGCCATCAAAGTGGGATGGAGCTAGGGCTGAACACACAGCCAGAGCCACCAAGAAGGAGGTGGGTGTCTGGTACATTGACAGCTGAGAAGGGACACCTGGGTTGGGGAAAGTCTCACAGGAGAGGAAGTACATGCTTCAACCGAAGGACTCAAAAGAAGACACTTTGCGGGAGGGCCCTGTAGGCAGAGGACACAGGTGCAAGAGACCACAGTATGTTCAGAATGGGGTAGCTCTTTCTGTATCACAGGGGTCTCCCTCCTGGTGGCATTCTTCTCACACACACTCCCCCTCACTCTACCACCTCCCTAGTGTCCCTGGCAGCTGTGATGCTAGGCAGGGTCCACTTACTGTCTGCCGTCTAGCCAGTCCCACGTCCAGACCCTTCCCCTGTCCCTTATCTCTCCCCCATCAACCCCCTCTCTGCAGCACCAAGCAGTTGCTGGCCGACATCATGCAGTTCCACCCTGGGGACTCCTTCAAGGAGATACTGTCCCTCCCAGCATCTAGCCCACAGGTACTGTCTCATTCATCTCTACTTCACCCCACCAGCACTACTGATTCCTTCCCCTGGATCCCACCCATAGTCTGCCACAAGCAGATACCTCTCACCAGTAATGAGAGCTCTAGAGGGCTAAGCCTATGTCCTTGACCCCAGAGACCCACAGGCAGAGAACAGCCATAGCTGTGGGGAGTCTCAGGCTGCAGGATCCTGGGACTCCACCTTCCTCCCCACTCTCCACTAAAACCAGAGCGAGCTCTGCAGGGACACCAGCCCCTGGTACCAGGTGTTGTGGGGGATGCCAAGAGACAGTCTAGACAGACTACCTTAAAGAGCACCAAAGGCCTGGTGCTCAGCAGAGAGGGTGGGTGCTTGAAGGCCTAGAGGCAGGGGAAAGTGGTAAGTGGGTGGGGAACAAGGGGCAAATTGGGCCAGCTGGAGTGAAGACTAAGCCAGGGGCTTCCCGGAGAAAAGGTGGGATGGCCAGTAGAGGCACGTCCTAGCACACAGCACGAAAGAAGGGAAATGCCCTGAATACCCTGGAGCATCTCGGAGCTCGAATGTTGGGAAATCGCAGCCAGTCTGTCCGGAATCCTTTATGCTGTACTTTTTGGGTCTCCCTTGGGCCTCTGCTCCCCTTGGTGCTCCATGAGGCCCTTCTATATCTGTGATGTTACACCTTGATGTTCCTCACAAGCCACCCCTGTCTCTTTCCCCCAGAAGCTGGGCTCTGGGGGCAGTCTCCCAGTGATACCCTGAAGTGCCCAGGTTTCCCTTTGTTTCTGGTGCCCCTGGGGCTGCCCTGGCTTGGGGGCAGAATGGTAGGGCCTCAAGCCAGAATCTCTGTCCCCCCAGGAAGCAGCTCACAAGCGGCTGATGTGCCGACGCCAGGCCTGTGAGGCCCAGAACTCAGAGCTGCTTCGACGACACCGCTCACTGACAGCTGGCTCTCTCCTGCCACTGGCAGAGAAGCAAAGGCGTGTCCTACGGAACCTGTACCGACTGGAGAGCCTGGGGTTGGTCAGTGCCAGCAATGGCTACCAGGAGCTGGTGGACAAACTGGCCAAGGTAATGACCTGAGCCTGGGGCCATGTGCTTGTGCACACATGTGTGCCCATGTGCGTGCACGTGTGTGCATAGTATCAGCACTTCAAGGGCAGGCCTCTGCCTGGAAAGTGCCCACCCCAAATTTTCACCAACCAGGTATTTATGCAACTAACTCTCTTTTACTAAAAATTAAGTAGGCTTGAAACAGTTACTCCTCAGTGGGGAAGGTCCTAAAGATGTCCTTTGTGGGTTGGGATGGCATCCTTGAGATTGTGCTCCTCCTAACAAAAACAGCCTTGAAATCCCCCTCTTCCTGCTTTTCCTGAAGGTCCTCACAGTGAGTTGTTCTTGGGCCTGGGTCAGGCCCTGAGGTTCTCCTGCCAGAAATGGCCAACTCCCCCTCCCTTGGTTCCCCAACCCCAGGACATCCGTAACCAGCGCAGGCACCGGCAGCGGCGGAAGGCAGAGCTGGTGAAGCTCCAGGCCACACTCCAAGGCCTGAGTGCTAAGACCACTTTCTATGAGGAGCAGGGTGACTACTACAGCCAGTACATCCGGGCCTGCCTGGGCCACCTGGCCCCCGGCTCCAAGTAGGTTCTATCTTCCTCCCGTGTGACCTCTCACCCTGCCCATGGCAACCTTTGCCCTGCTCTCTACCAACAGAAGAGCTGGTAAGGGACATCTCCATCCAGCACAGCATGGCCCTTTCCTAACTCAGGTCTTTGAATCTCCCTTGTGAAGTTTTGGGCTCAGGTGTAGCCCCTTCTTTGTCTCCCACTAGTGAGAAGTCGCCCTCAGGGTCTAATTCCTTCCTACCAGCCACAGAGAAGTACACTGTCTTTGGTGGTGAAGGGTTGACTGGATGACTTCTCTGGGGCCTTTTTTCAATCAGGAGTTCTGGGAAGGGGAAGAAGCAGCTATCTCTTCATTACACTGCTGCCCAGCTCCTGGAGAAGGGTGTCTTGGTGGAAATTGAAGATCTTCCCACCTCTCAGTATGTTTCTTCAGAGGCAGAATGTCAGCCTCTTGCTGTCCCATTACCTGGGGGTGGAGCTCTTGGCTGGGGGCTGGGTAGGAGGGGAGAAGAAGCATGGTCCCTGCCTTGAAGGAGCTGTTGGAATGGTGGGGAAGACAGGACATCTCCAGACAGAAAGTTGAAGACACTGGGTGTAGTCTGGCACTAGACACCCCCAGGCAGAGGATGCTGGGAAAGATTCCCGGAGGAGAGAACATTTGATTGGGGCCAGGCATATATGGGTTGGTGAGCAGAAGTAAACGGGAGAAGACAGAGCTGGGCCCTGGGAGTGACAGAGAGGAAGCCTGGGCTCTGGGTGACACGTGGCACTGACCAGGATGAGGGGCAGTGGGTGGAAGAGCGGGACTATGACTCTGGAAAGAGGCAATGGGCCCCATTTTGAATCCTCTTCCTGATAGCTTCAGAAATGTGATTTTTGACATCACTCCTGGAGATGAGGCAGGAAAGTTTGAAGTAAATGCCAAGTTCCTGGGTGTGGACATGGAGCGCTTTCAGCTTCACTATCAGGTGAGAGGACATCCTCGTGATCCCTCAAGACACCTGCCACGCTTTCGGTGCTAGCCTTATGACAGGTGACCTCAGGTCCCCACACAATCAGTATCGTCTGTTCCTGAAGAAAAGGGTAAGGTCGTGCAGCCCAAGCCCCTCTGTCCCCATGCCCTGACATAAACAGACCCCACCCACTGCCAGACATCAGGAGAATGGCCTGGGCTGGCAATGTCAGGAGTAGGATTGATATTTGAAGCCCTATCGCAAGTCAGGGACTTTACACACACGGTGTCTCGTTCAATCCCCTCCACAGCTCTGAAGCATTATGCCTGTTTACAGGCTCTGAAGCTAAAAGGTTAAGAAGCCAGCCTAAGGCAGAGGCTGTTCAGGAAAGCAGTCGTTTCAACTCTAAATCTTTTTGCTCTGCTGTTTTGCCTTTTGAATGAGAAAACTCATTTCAGGCATGGCTGTGCTTGCATGGGCATTTGGCCAAGTCACTATACCTCTCCTGTGGCCTTGGTTTCCTCATCTGTGAAGTGGGGTTGCAGTGCCCCATTGCAGTGGCCAGTGCCACCGGATGACTATATAAGTCTCCAAAATGTCTTACAGACTGGCTGGGCCACAGTGAAGAAGCCTTAACCCCCTCCCTTTCCCTTCCCCTTCTACTAGGACCTCCTGCAGCTTCAGTACGAGGGTGTGGCTGTCATGAAACTCTTCAACAAGGCCAAGGTCAATGTGAACCTTCTCATTTTCCTCCTCAACAAGAAATTCTTGCAGAAGTGACAGAAGCAATACGCTGGTGCTACCCTAGCCCTTACTTATCTCACTGGATGCTTTGCTTAACCCTAATACACTACTCTGCTTCCCTGCAGACACCCAGAGCTCCCTAGCTGGGAGCAGTTTGTCTATCTGGCCACAGGGAGGGTCTCTAATTGGCTAAAGTCAGCCTTGCCCCAGACTCTGGCTTGTGGCTTTTAAGTCCCAGAACCTCATAGGTTTCCAGCTAGATGGCAGGGCATGAACCTAGATGGGATAGAACCCTGCCCTTTGGCCTGGGAAGGCGATGGCACTCGTGTCTGTGGCTGCCCTCCCGTGATCACCCTGATATTATGTGCACTATACTCACAGCCTTATTTCCTCTACCTTCTCTGCAGACCCCAAGGCCAGGGCCAGGCTCCCTATCCCAATCCCACTTCGTCAGCAGTGGGTGTTCCTGCCCTGCTGCAGCCCAGGCCACCCTGCTGCTGTGACCCCTCACACCCTCCAGCCCCTCACCCTCACACCCAGGAGGGGACAGACAGTGCGCGCCGATGCCCACGTGGAGTTGCGGCACTGTTATCCTCCATGGTGGCAAGGCAAGCTGACCCTCCGTTAACCTCAAATCCCATTCCTTTGTTTATGGTCTGTTTTATATGTGGTATCACTAGGCTATTTATTCTCTCTCCCAGCCTCACACTTTGGATCATGGTTTTAATTCTTTCATGCTTTTGAGCTCAGAAAAAGATTCTCCTTTCCCTCGTTCAAACTGATATTTATGCCAATCTTTCATACCTTGTATTTAATGTCACCTTAGGTCACCCCAATAAATTCAGTTTTAATAAAAAGACTCAGGGTGAAAACCTGGAAAGATAAAATGAAGTCACCTTAGGTCAAGGGCAATAGTCCCACTCATTATTTCAGCTTCGTATGGTACAGAGAACAGCCTTTCCCTTTTCTCTTTCACCCTCAGGACTCCTGTACCTTAGAGCTGACTCTTCCAGGCAATTTTTATAATCTGCAGTCTTGTCTCTGCCACTGTCTCTCTTGTCCCCACATCTACCAACTTCCTGTCCCTGTTGCCCTTCTGATTGCTTTTCAATTAAAGCCACTATTACTCCACATCTGTTGTTGACCCTTATTTCATTTGCACAGAGCAGGCCTCCATGGTCTTGGACAGATATTTCCTGAGAGAACTTCCTACAGCCTACCTAAGCCCCCTGCCTGCCTCCCATGTGGGCCCACTCTGCCTGACTGAGCTTGTAAAAGCTTAATGAGATGCGGCATCTATGCCTCTCTTCCCTCCCCAGGGAACAGACAGGAGGAGGAAGGAATTCTTAGGTTTCAATTCTGTTTTCATCAGCCACTCTGAAGACTAAAGCTAAGAAGAGGAGAAACCTGTCCGGGTTCTACCCCACCCATTTTGCACACATTTCCAGCAGGTTTTTTCCCTGAGCCTTGGGTGACGACACCAAAGGTGCTTGAGCAGCAGCTCCGTAGATATTACATGAAATCCCCCTTCCGTGAGGAAAGCCACCCTCCTGCCTCCCTGCTTCCTGAAAGCAGGGAGGGAAGTTTGTGGAGGAGGGCACAGGACAGATGACTGTCCTGGTGTCTGAACTCCCAAGCAGCCCATTTTGGACCCGCACAAGTTTGCCTGCTGCAGCAGCCTGCCTCCCTACACTCCATGCCGTTATGTCACTCAGGATTTGTCTTGCTGTCACATTCAGTCTCAGTCACATCCTTTCCCCCTCTTAACATGTCACAGCGAAGACTTCAGTACTGCCTTGCTCCGGGTGACAGTGACACATAGCAATAGATTGAAGTTTCTATACAGGATCAGTCAAAAATCCCACAACCAATGACTCCAACACTATCCCACTGTGATGCTCCCCTACAGTCACATGATCTTGGCCCCATACAGCACATACAGAGATATCACAATAGCTACCATTATTGAGGGCCTGTCATGGGCTGGGGTATTAACATATTCACTTCACAACAACTCTACAAAGGTATGTGGTCACTGTATAATGCAACTAAAGTAAGTAGGTTTGGATAACTACCTGAGGTAGTAAGGGACACCTTACACAGCTGGTAACGGGCAGAACAGGGTTTTAAATTCAGGCCCACCCATTCAGAATTTATATTACCCAGCATTTTCTGTTGAAATAAACATTTGGACTTCCTTCAACCCACTCTTTCAAGCCTACCCCCACTCCACCATAAGTGGTGGTCCCTGATGAGCTTTAGTCTATCTGTCCTTTTCTAACCTTCAGTGCTCAGTCTGAGACACAGGCACTTGGCTCCTGTGGTTGGGAATATACACCAGTGCAACCTCTGGTGAGATTAAAATGCAAGTGCAGGGTGCCAGGACTTCACCGGGGAAAGACTAGTCTTTCTGCCAGATGGTGCTGTGACAGCTGGGTATCCACATATGAAAGAATGAAGTCGGACCCCTGTCTCACACCATATATAAATAGATCACAGAACAAATTAAATTAATTAAAGTGGATTATAGACCTAAATGTAAGAGCTAAAACTATAAAACTCTTAGAAAAAAACAGATACAGTCCTGGCCTGGTAGCTTAGTTGGTTAGAGCATTGTCCTGATACTCCAAGGTTGCAGGTTCAATCCCTCCCTGGTCAGGGCACATACAGGAAGGAATCAACCAATGAGTACATAAATGTGTGGAACAACTAATCAATGTTTCTCGGGTCAATACAAAACTTTAAAAGAAAACATACATACAAGTTTTCAAAACTTTTGGCACTGGTTTCCTAGGATACCAAAAAGAACAAGTGACAAAAGAAAAATTAGATAAATAGGACTTTGTCAAAGTTAAGAACTTATGCTTCGCCCTGGCTGGTATAGCTCAGTGGTTGAGTGCTGGCCTGTGAACCAAAGTATCACCGGTTCAATTCCCAGTCAGGGCACATGCCTGGGTTGCAGGCCAGGTCCCTAGTGGGGGCTCACAAGAGGAAACCACACACTGATATTTCTCTCCCGCTCTTTCTCATTCCCTTCTGTAAAAATAAATAAATAAAATCTTAAAAAAAACAACAACAACTTGTGCTTCAAAGGTCACCGTTAAGATAATGAAAACAGAATGGGAGAAAACATTTACAAATCATATATCGGATTAGGCACTTATATCCCAAATGTACGAGAATTCTTACAATTCAAAAATAAAAAGATGATCCAATTAAATGGACAAAGAATTTGGATAGTTATTTCTCCAAGGAAGATGTATAAATGGCGAATAAGCACATGAAAAAAATGCTCATCATTAGTCATTAGCAAATGCAAATTAAATTGAGATGCTATTTCATCCCCATGAGGATGGCTAAAGTAAAACAGGCAGTAACAACTGTTGGTGAGGACACAGAGATGACAACTTATATATTGCTAGGAGGTTATAAAATTGTGGAGCCAGTTTGGAAAACAATTTGGTAATTCCTCAAAACAGCATGTGATCTAGCAATTCCACTCCTATTTTCAATAAACCCAAGAAAATTGAAAGTGTGTGTCCATACAAACTGTACATAAATATTCATAGCCTCATTATTGATAATAGCCAAATGGGGAAATAATCCAAATGTCCATCAACTGAAGAATGAGTAAACATAAAGTGGTATATCCATACAATGGAATATTATTCAGCCATCAAAACACTATCATCCAGGCAGAAAATTAACAAGGAACCAGCAGCCTTAAATGACACAGACAAAATGAGTTTAAATGATATTTTTAGAATATTCCACCCCAAAGCAGCAGAATATATATTCTTTTCAGATGTGCATAAAACATTTTTCAGGATAGACCATATGTTAGTCCACAAAACAAGTTTCAAGTTTTAAAAGATTGAAATCATACCAAGCATCTTTTCTGATCATGCTGGTATAAAACTAGAAATCAATTACAAGGAAACTAAATCACACAAACACATGGAGGCTAAATAACGTGCTACAAAACAGTAAATGGGTTAAAAACAAGATCAAAGAAGAAATCAAAAGATACCTTGAGACAGATGATAATGAAAACAGAAAGATCCTGCCCTGACTGGTGTGGCTCAGGGGACTGAGCACTGTCCTGCAGACTGAAGGGTTGCCAGTTTGATTTCCTGTCAGGGCACATGCCTGGGCTGTGGGCCAGGTCCCCAGCTGAGGGTGTGCAAGAGGCAAATGACCCACGTTTCTCTCACACATCAATGTTTCTCTCCTTCTCTAAAATTAAATAAATAAAATACTTTTTAAAAAAACACAAGGACCCTAAATCTATGAGACACAGCCAAAGCAGTTCAAAAAGGGAAATTTATAGCCACACAGGCCGACCTCAAGAAACAAGAAAAATCTCAAATAAACAATCTAACCTTATACCTAACGGAACTAGAAAAAGAACAAAGCCCATTCCATTTATGTGAAATGTCCAAAGTGAGTAGAAGGAAGGAAATAACAAAGATCAGAGTGGAAATTTAAAAAATAGAGTCTTAAAAAATACAAAAGATCAATGAAACCAAGGGCTGGTTCCTTGAACAAATAAAATTGATAAAACTTTAACCAGATTTATCAAGAAAAAGAGAACCCAAAGAAATGAAAGTGACAGAAGTGACAAACTGGCACCATAGAAACACAAAAGATTATAACAAAATACTATGAACAATTAAATGCCAACATAATGGACAACCTGGAAGAAAATAAATTTTATACAATCTTCCAAGTCTAAACCAAATGAAACAAAATCTGAACATACTGATAACTACTAACAAAATCAAATCAGTGATCAAAAAACTCAACAAACAAAAAAGTCCTGGACCAGATGGCTTCACAGGTGAATTTTGCCAAATATTGAATTTGAGTATTTTTCAAATATTAACACCTATTCTTTTCAAACTATTCCCAAAAAACTGAAGAGAAGGGAAGGGTCCTAAGTTCATTTTATGAGGCCTGCATTACCCTTATTCCAAAACCAGACAAAGACACAACAAATAAAATTATGTGCAAAGGTTGCTGATAAACATAGATGCAAAAATCCTCAACGAAATATTAGCAATACAGTAAAAAGATCAACCAGGATTTATTCCTGGGATGTAAGATTGGTTCAGCATCTGCAAATTATTAACATGAACACCATATAAGGACTTCCGGCCAAGACGGAGGCATAGGTAGACACACTGTGCCTCCTTGCACAACCAAAAGAAGGACAACAGCAAGTTTAAAAACAAAAAACAACCAGAACTGCCAGAAAATCAAACTGTATGGAAGTCTGACAACCAAGCAGTTAAAGAAGAAACATTCATCTAGACCTGTAGGAGGGGTGGAGACGGGCAGCTGGGCAAAGAGGACTTGCAGCAAGTGGTGGCTGGAGGACTGGGGTGGGCAAGGCAGTGGCTAGTGGATCCAGCAGCCCCACATTCGCGTGAAGATAAACCAGGAGGAACAACTAGGTAGTGAGACAGACCATGAAACACCGGGTTCCAGTGAGGGGAAATAAAGCCTCAAACCTCTGACTGAAAACACCTGTGGGGGTTTAGGCAGCAAGAGAAATTCCCAGCCTCACAGGAGAGTTCGTTGGAGAGACCCCCAGGGTCCTAGAATGTAAACAAACCCACCGACCTGGCAATCAGCACCAGAAAGGCTCAATTTGCTTGTGGGTAGCAGAGTAAGTGACTGAAAGCTGGTTGAGAGCTGAGCAAGGGGCATTGTTCCCTCCTGGACCTCTCCCCCACATACAGCACAACAAAGCAGCCACCTGGGTTGCTGTGCCCTGGTGAACACCTAAGGCTCCGCCCCTTACTACATAAAAGGTGTGCTGGGACCAAAAAAAAAAAAAAAGGCCCAAATGAAAGAACAGATCAAGGCTCCAGAAAAAATATAACTAAGCAATGAAGACATAGCCAAGCTATCAGATGCAGAGTTCAAAACAATGGTAATCAGGATGCTCACAGAAATGGTTGAGTATGGTCACAAAATAGAGGAAAAAGTGAAAGCAATGCAAAGTGAAATAAAGAAAAATGCACAGGGAACCAACAGCGAAGGGAAGGAAACCGGGACTCAAATCAACAATTTGGAGCACAAGGAAGAAATAAATATTAAACCAGAACAGAATGAAGAAACAAGAATTTGAAGAAATGAAGAGAGGCTGCGGAACCTCCGGGACAACTTTAAACATTCCAACATCCAAATCATAGGGGTGCCAGAAGGAGAAGACGAAGAGAAAGAAATGGAAAACTTATCTGAAAACATAATGAAGGAGAACTTTCCTAATCTGGCAAAGGAAATAGGCTTCCAGGAAGTCTAGGAAGCTCAGAGTCCCAAAGAAGTTGGACCCAAGGAAGCACACACCTAGGCACATCATAATTACATTAGCCAAGATTAAAGATAAGGAGAAAGTCTTAAAAGCAACAAGAGAAAAGGAGAGTGTTACCTAGCTGATCTCTTAAAAGAAACCTTGCAGGCAAGAAGGGGCTGGAGAGAAGTATTCAAAGTCATGAAAGGCAAGGACCTACATCCAAGATTACTCTATCCAGCAAAGCTACTATTTACAATGGAAGGGCAGATAAAGTGTTTCCCAGATAAGGTCAAGTTAAAGGAGTTCATCATCACCAAGCCCTTATTATGTGAAATGTTAAAGGGATTTATCTAAGAAAAAGATGATGATCAAAAATATGAACAGTAAAATGACAACAAACTCACAAATATCAACAACCAAACCTAAAAAGCAAAAACAAAAACAAACTAAGCAAACAACTAGAACAGGAACAGAATCACAGAAATGGAGATCACATGGAGGGTTATGAGCGGGAAGGGGAGGGGAGGAATGGGGTAAAAGGTACAGGGGATAAGTAGCATAAATGATAGGTAGGAAATAGACAGGGGGAGGTTAAGAATAGTATGGGAAATGTAGAAGCCAAAGAACTTACATGATGACCCATGGACATGAACTAAGGGTGAGGGATGTGGGTGGGAGGGGGTGTTCAGAGAGGAGGGGAATAAGGGGGGGGGGATGGGACAACTGTAATAGCATAATCAATGAAATATATTAAAAAAATGAAGGCTAGCCACACCTGGCTGGTGTGGTTCAGTGGATTGAGTGATGGCCTGCAAACCAAAGGGTTGCTGGTTCGATTCCCAGTCAGGGCACATGCCTGGACTGTGGACCAGGTCTCCCATAGGGGGTGCTCAAGAAGCAAACACATATTGATGTTTCTCTCTCTTTAAAAAGAAATAAAAATAAATAAATAAATAAATAAATAAATAAAAATAAATAAAAAATAAAGGATAAAATCATGATCATATCAATACATGCAGAAAAAGCATTTGACAAAATCCAGCATCCATTTATGATTAAAAATGTAGCAAAGTGGGAATACAGGTAATATACATCAACATAATAAAGGCCATATATTAGTGATTTTCAAACTTTTTATCTCATGGTGCACATAAACTAATTATTAAAATTCTGTGGCACACCAAAAAATATATTTTTGCCAATTTGATTTTTTAAAATGGTATAATTTTGATTCATTCACACAGAATATCTATTGTTTTGTTAGCTGTTGTTATTTTTCTATTTGACAATTTAAGGGAAAAGAGGACAGTGTCTCAGACGAAATAGGACTTGCATGTTTTAAAAATTCTTGTGGCACACTGGTCGAAAATCACTGCTATATGTATTACAAACCCACAGCTAACCTCATAGTTGATGGTAAAAAGCTAAATGCACTTTCCTTAAGATCAGGAACAAGACAACGATGCCCACTTTCAACACTTCTATTCAACAGAGTATTGGAAGTCCTAGCCACAGCAATTAGACAAGAAAAAAAGACATAAAATGCATCCAAATTGGAAAGGAGGAAGTAAACTTATTATTTGCAGATAATATGATACTATACAGAGATAAACCTAAAGAGTCCACCAAAAAACAACTGCAACTGATAAATGAACTCAGTAAAGTAGCAGGATACAAATTAATATTCAGAAATTGATTTCACTTTTAAACATCAGTGACTATCAGAGAAATTAAGAAAATAATCCTATTTACAATTGCATCAAAATAATACCTAGGAATAAATTTAACCAAGGAGGTAAAAGGCCTATAGTCAGAAAACTATAAGACATTGATGAAAAAATTGAAGAAGATACAAATAAATGGAAGCACATACCATGCACAATGGCTAAGAAGAATTAACATTGTTAAAATGTCCATACCACCCGAAGCAATCTATAGACTCAATGCAGTCCCTATCAAAATACTAATGACGCTTTTCTAGAACTAGAACAAATAATCCTAAAGTTTACATGGAACTACAAAAGACCCTGTATAGCAAAAGCAATCTTGAGAAAGAAGGACAAAGTTGGAGGTATCATGGTACTTGATAGCAAACTATACCACAAGTCTACAGTAATTGAAACAGCATAGTACTGGAATAAAAATGGACATGTAGCTCAATGGAACAGAATAGAGAACCCAGAAATAATCCCAGGCCTACCAAGATCTGTACGGAAAATCCCAGCCATTGTTAATATAACTGTGCAGCATTGATGTAGCCTGGAAGCCAAGGAGAGTGGACTGGAATGCGCATGCATGAACAATGACAACTTCACTGTACTAATCAGTGGGGGTAGTGGATGCCACTGAGTGAGCATGTGTACTGTGTGGCCATCGCATTCAAAATGAATCCGCATCAGATTTTTCATTAAGCTTGAACATTCCTCCACAGAAACTATTTGGATGATTCAGAAGGCTTTTAGGGACCATGCAATGAGTGCAGTGCAAATAAGACTGGTGCAAAGCTTCAAAGATGGTCGAGAGTATGTTGAAAATGATTCACATTCTGGAAGGCCTACAACAGGCAAAATATCTGAGAATGTTGAACTTACACAGGCTGCAATCAACTAAGATCGGCAACTGACAGTGCAAGAACTAGAAGCTGATCTGGGGATCCCACAAACTACTGTGGCTGAGGTTTTGACACAGGATCTTGGCATGGAATGTTTCATGGCAAAATTCATTCCACGGCTTCTACTACCAGAGCAGAAGGAACATCATGTTGCAGTTGCTAATGACTTGATTTAAACTGCTACCAATGAACCAGATTTCCTCAAGAAGGTCATAACCAGAGATGAATCCTGGGTCTATGGCTGTGATCCAGAAAAAAAGGCCCAGTTGTCCCAATGGAAGTCACCTGGTTCTCCATGTCTAAAGAAGGTGCAGCAAAGTCACAGCAAGATCAAGACTGTGTTTTGAACAGTGGAAGAGACACTGGGAGAACTGTGTGAGGTCCCAAGCTGCCTACTTTGAAGGGGACTGAGGCGTCATTGCCCTATGTACAATGTTTCTTATATCTTGTATCTTCTTCAATAAATGTGTCTATTTCTCATAGTGTATAGCTGGAGAACTTCCAGACAGAGTATGTGGTTAAATCGTGACAAGTGGGGCAAAAACATACACAATGGGGTAAATACAGTCTCTTCAAGAAATGGTGTTCGGGAAAATGGGCAGATAGATACATGCAAAAAACCAAAATTAGACCACTTTCTTATACTATAGGCAAGAATAAACTCAAGAGAAAGACTGCCCTGACTGGTGTGGCTCCGTTGTTTTGGAGTCGGCCCTTGAAGCAAAGGGTCACCCGTTCAGTTCCCAGTCAGGGTACATGCAAGAGCCAATCAATCGATGCTTCTTTCTCACATCGATGTTTCTTGCCCTCTCTTCCTCCCTCCCTTCCCTTCTCTCTAAAAATAAATAAAATATTTTTAAGAGATAAATTAAAGACTTAAATGTAAGACCCAAAACCATAAAACTCTTAGAAGAGAACATAGACAGTAAACATTGCTCTGACATTGCTCTTAGTAATATTTTTTTGGATATGTCTCCTAGAGCAAAGGAAAAAGAAAAAAGAAGCAAATGAGACTACATCAAACTGAAAGGTTTTTGTCCAGCAAAGGAAACTATCAACAGAATAAAAAGAGAAAATATTTGCAAATGATACATCGATAAGGGGTTAATATCCAAAATATATAAGTAACTCATACAATTTAATACCAAAAAGACAAACAATTCGATTAAAAAATGGGCAGAGGACCTGAATAGACAATTCTCCAAAGAGTACATACAGATGGCCAAAAGATATATGAAAAGATGCTCAACATCACTAACCATCAGAGAAATACAAATTAAAACCACCATGAAATACCACCTCATACCTGTCAGAATGGCCATCATCAAAAAATCCATCATCAAACGTGCTGGCGAGGATGTGGAGAAAAGGGAACCCTCGTGCATTGTTTGTGAAATTGCAAATTGGTGCAGACACTACGAAAAACATTACGGAGGTTCCTCAAAAAATTGAAAATGCTACTTCTGGGTATTTATCCAAAGAAATCTAAAACACCAATCTGAAAAGAGAGATGTATCCCTGTGTTGCTTGCGGCATTATTTATGATTGAGTAAAGATGTGGTACACACACAGGGTGGGGCAAAAGTAGGGTTATAGTTGTGTGTACGGGAAACACAGAATTTATTCTTGTATTATTGTTTATTAGTTATTATATTATCTTCTATACAAGCAACTGTAAACCTACTTTCGCCCCACCTGTGTGTAATGGAATATTGCTTGGCTATAAAAAAGAACGAAATCTAACCATTTGCAACAACATGGATAGACCTAGAGGACATTATGCTAAATGAAATAAGTCAGACAGAGAAAGACAAATACCACATGTTTTCCCTTACATGTAAAATCTAAAAATCAAAATAAATATATAAACAAAACAGAAAAGAACTCATCGATACAGAGATCAAACTGATGATTGCCAGGTGGGAGGAGGATTTGGGGACTGGGTCAAAAAGGTGACGGGACTGAGAAGTACAAATTGGTAGTTACAGTCCTGGAAACATAAAGCACAGCTTAGGGAATACATACAGTTAATATAGTGTCAGGTGGGCGCTAGACATACTGAGGGGACCACTTCATAAGTCGTATAACTGTCTAACCACTATGCAGTATACCTGAAACTAATGTAATAGTGAATGGCAACTGAAATTGAAAAATAAAACATGTTTTCAGAGGAAAGAATATTACACAATTTTTAAAAAGGAGTGAAGTAGCCCTGACTGGTGTGGCTCAGTGGGTTGAGTGCCAACCTGTGAACCAAACGGGTCGCCGGTTTGATTCCCAGTCAGGGCACATGTCTGGCTTGCGGGCCAGGTTCCCAGTGGGGGGCATGCAAGAGGCAGCCACACACTGGTGTTTCTTTCCCTCTCTTTCTCCCTCCCTTCCCCTCTCTCTAAAAATAAATAAATAAAATCTTTAAAAAAAAAAGGACTGAAGTACTGATAGATGCTACCACATGGAAGAACCTTGAAAACATTATGCTAATTGAAAGCTAGACATGAAAGGTCACGAAGTTCATGCTTCTGTTTATACAAAATGCCCAGAATAGGCACATGTGTAGGAACATAAAGTAAATTGGTGGTTACCAGGGCCTAGGAAAAGGAGAGAATGGACAGTGATTGCTAGTGGGGATGGGTTCTCCTTTGGGGGTGATGAAAATGTTCTGTAACAGTGGTGATGGCTGCACAACTCTGTAAACACAGTAAAAACCACTCAATTGTATACTTTAAAAGAGCAACTTTTATGGTATGTGAATTATATTTCAATAAGCTGGCTTTTTTAATGGTATCTGCACATACCAAGCACGGAACTTTTCCTATGGATATTCTGGACAAAAGAACAGAGAGCTCTGGAGTATTTGTGGCGGTATTGTTTGTAACGGCGATGCCCTTAGTAGGGCAGCCGCCCAGAGGAACGCTAGCGACAATGATCTAGACCTGTGCGTACCAATGTGAAAAGCTGTCAGTGGTCTATGTTGTTTGGAATGACACACAAGAAACTTGGCAGTGGTCACCTTTGGGAAGTAGCAAGGAGGGGAAGTATCTTTTCTGTGCTCTTAAATTACAATTAGTTTATGTTAATCTCATGAAAAGGAAAGCCAAACACACTGTGGCTCTGACTGAGCTGTGAGCCACGGGGTTGGGTGGTAGGTCCCTTGCGCTGCCACAGTGCTGCTCAGAGCAGGACCCACAAGCTGCTTCTGGTCCACTACTAGGCACATGCAGGCACTGAGACAAGCACTGAGGAATGCCCAGCAGGCTGCCAGTCATTTAATCCCTGAATTGAATGAGAAAAAAATGAGTGAATTTTATAAGTCTTTTTCATTTCATTTTTCTAGTAACTAGTTGTTACTGTATTTCACAAAAATATCAGTCCATAACAGAGTGAAATCTTTAAAAAACTGCTCTTCACTACAGACAGTCCAAGGAAACCTGTTCTAGAGGCACACATTTAGTAGTGTGATATAAGAATTGACACTGTTGAATTAAACAGACTACTGGAGCAGCTGAGGTCATACAGTACATGCGATGTTGGATTCTTCTTTATTCATTTACCCATAAAAACATTTTTTCCGTGTCTTTAAAATTTCTTCAAAACATTAATGACTATAATAAAGCCCATACATGAGGGGGGACCCCCAAAAAACAGAATTGTCTCCTGGAGGGTGGGTCCTTGCAGTACGGGCTTCCCCCACTAGGTGACTGTTCTAGGAACCCATCTGTGTCAGTGTACCAGCTGGCGTTGTTGTGAGAGGCTGTGTTTGGCTTCAGTGAATTTTTTTTGAAGACTCAACATGTTTGCCCATTTTGTGATGGGCGACTTACGAGCGCACCTGCCCACACCGTGCTGAGTGTTCCACAGTGTTTGACCAACAATGGCAGCCCCCTGTGCCCCACCCTTTTCACCCAATCTTTCCCCAAGCAACTTTTTTTTGTTTCCCAGGATGAAAAAAATCCTCAAAGGGAAATGTTTTGCTGATGTGAAGAGGTGAAAATAAAATAAAATAAAAATGGCAGAAGCACTAAAAGGCATTAAAATCGATGAGTTCAGCCCTGGCTGGTATGGCTTAGTGGCTGAGCGCCGGCCTGCGAACCCAAAGGTCGCTGGTGCAAGAGGCAACTGTATCTCTTGCACATTGATGTTTCTCTCCCTCCTTTCCTCTCTCTCTAAAAAGTAAATAAGTAAAATTTTTTTAAAAAATTAATGAGTTCAAAAACTGTTTTGAGCAGTGGAAAAACTGTCCCCATAGGTGTATTGTGTCAAATGGAGAGTACTTTGAAGGTGACTAAAGTTTAAACATACAGAATAAATAAACAATTTTTATAAATGAATTACAGTTTTTTGGGTCCCCCCTTGTATTTACTGTATTTAACATTCCTACAATATTGAAGTTGTTTTCTATTTTCACTATTATTAATAATTCTGTAATGATAGCTTTGTATACAACATCTTTACTTACTTTTAATTATCTCCTTAGAATAGAAAGCTAGAACAGAAATAACTAGAAAAAAGAGCAGGAACTTAAAATATCATTTTTTCTTGGTTATAATACATATTTATTGTAGAAAATGTAGAGAATATTTTATGAGCAGCCCTGACCTGCGTGGCTCAGTGGGGTGGGCATTGTTCTGCAAAGTGAAAGGTCACCAGTTCAACCCCTCGTTGGGGCACACGCCTGGGTTGTGGGCTGGTCTCCAGCTGGGGTGTGAGAGGCAACCAAGGGATGTTTCTCTCCCTCTCTTTCTCCCTCCTTTACTTGCTCTCTGAAAATAAATAAAATCTTTTAAAAAAATATTTTAAGAGCAAAAAAAAAGGTAAAAGTAATTCATGGTCCCATCACAGAATGATAACCACTTTTAACATTTTTACGTATTTTCTTCCAATCATATTTGTTTGGTTCTTTTAAAAATATTCTATTTATTTATTTTTAGAGAGAGGGGAAGGGAGGGAAAAGAGAGGGAGAGAAATATCAATGTGTGGTTGCCTGTTGTGCACCCTCCCAACTGGGGACCCAGCCTGTAACCCAGGTATGTGCCCTGACTGGAAATCGAACCAGTGACCCTTTGGTTTGCAGGCCAGCACTCAATCCACTGAGCCACACCAGCCAGGTTGAATCATATGTGTAATTAGAGTCATGTTATGCATATTATTTTGTAACCAGATTTTTTCTCACTTAGCATCATAAACATTTTCCCATATTAAATGAGATACACCATAATTTAATTAATCAATCCACTACAATGTAACCATCTTAGATGGTTTAAATTTTGATATATAAAAGAATGCTGTGTTGCAAATGCTTTGTGGCATTGTTCTCTCTTCCTCTAGGAAACAGACCCTCCTTCCCTCCCGGTGACAGGTGGGGTTAATGGTTGGTGGAATCAGCCTCACACTGACCAGACCTTGGGCTCAGGACTCTAGTGCAGACAATAGACCCCTTTCCCCTCTACCATGAAAATTTGAATTCTGAGGGCAGAACCCAGGAAGGGAAGCCAGTCAGAGCTGAGTCACCAGCTGGCAGCACCCTGGAGAGATGGCCACTAGTTTCTGGCACTGGGGCCCCCCAGAAAGATCAGTGCGTCATCTTCTCCAGGTCAAATCATTTCACTCCTTACAACCCTGAATGCCACTCAGCATCTCCCAACAGACACCTACTTGCTGAAGCACCTTGGACTGTGTTATGTCATTTACAAAGATTCCGTCCTGATTTCTTCTTGCACCTAAAATCTTTGTGCCCGCGTTTATTTCCTTGGAGTGTATTTCTAAAAGGGAAGTTGCTGCATCAAAAGGTAAGCACTCTATATAGAATCTTTTTACATGTAGCCTAAGAGAATCTGTACCAATAACAGAAAGAAAGAGTTCCCGGAAGGAGAGAGAAAAGTGGTATACCCTGCTGGGACCAGTGGTCCTCGGTCCAGAAAGCAGCTCAGCCAGACTTTTGCAAATCAATGCAAAGCTGTCCTTGCTGTGGCTTGTAGAACCTCTCAGTTGCCTTTCCAACAGTGTTGCATCATAAGAGAAGCCCTTTCTCCAAAAGGATAATATGGATTGCCAAATGCAATATGGTACCCAGAACTAGATCCTGGGACAGAGATAAGGACTTTAATAGCAAAATCAAGTAAAGTCTGGGGTTTGGTTAACAGTTATATGTTAATATTCATTGCTTAGTTTTGGCAAATGTGATATAAGATATTAACCTTATGGAAACTGGGTGAGGGACAAACAGGAACCCTCTGTACTGTGTTTGCAACCTTTCTGTAAACTTAAAACTGTCCCAAAATCCAAAGGTTATTTAAAGTTGAATTGTACCACACGGGCTTGTGTGGCTCAGTTGGTTGGAGGGTCATCCTGTAACCAAAGGGTTGCGGGTTTGATTCCTGGCCAGGGCACATACCTAGGCTGTGCATTCTGTGTATGATCCCAGGTCTGGGCGCGTATAGGAGGCAACCAATCCATGTTTCTCTCCCTCTCCCTCCCTCCTTATCTAAAAGCAATGAAAGCCCTGGCTGGTGTGGCTCAGTGGATTGAGTACCAGCCTGCAAACCAAAGGGTTGCTGGTTCAATTCCCAGTCAGGATACATTCCTGGGTCGCAGGCTGGGTGCCTGGTGGGTGGCACACATTGGTGTTTCTCTCCCTCTCTTTCCCTATCTCTAAAAATAGATGTGTAAAATCTTTAAAAAATAAAATAAAAGCAATGAAAACAATTCCTTTGGTGAAGATAAAAAAAATGTTGTATTGTTCCAATGTATAGTCCCTCTAAGAAGGAACAGAAGTGTGGTAGTCTTACCACACACCCTTGCCAGCAGCAATATTTTTAAAAATTCAGTCCTTCAGCAAATATTTATCAACTGCCCTCTTAGATGTGCCAGGCACTACCTGAGATACTTGGGCTCCATCATTAAGAAAAGCAGACACAGAGCAAGGCCCATATAGCACTGACGTCATGGCAGGTAAAGACAGGTACGTTGGCATGTCAGAAGTCAGGAGCACTTTGGCAAAAGCAAAGAGCAGAATAAGGGATAATACGGTGAAGGAGAGGCATGGGCGTGGGCTGCCATTTTTAATAGGGTGACCAGGAGAGGTTTCGTTAAGGAGAAACATCTCAGTGATGACTTGAAAGAGGTGAAGAGTAAGCCATGTGCATATCAGGAGAAAAGGTTTGAGATAAGATGTGGAAAGACACATCATGTATGGCCTTGTAGATGCCATACCAGGTGTGGCAGAGACGCTCACCCAAAACTCCATTTACTCTGTTACGTCTCCCAGCTCCCTTGCAGTTTAGGCGGGACTATATGACTCAAAATGTGAGTGGAAGTATTGTGTGTCACTTCTAAGTCTGGCAATAAAAATCCCAGCCCTGGCTGACGTGGCTCAATGGATTGGGTGCCAGTTTGAGAACCAAAAGGTCGCCGGTTCAATTCCCAGTCAGGGCACACGCCTGGTTTGCAGGCCAGGTCCCCAGTTGGGGGTGTGCAAGAGGAAACCAATCACAAATGGATGTTTCTCTCCCTCTCTTTCTCCTTCCTTTCCCCTCTCTCTAAAAATAAATAAATTAAATTCTAAAAAAAAAAAAAAATCCCACATGTGCTTCTCTGTTCTTTCTTTCCCTGATGTGGTACCTGTTCCTGATAGTGCAGCTACAACATGGCAGCGCCTCTGTCAGCTCAGGTCCTTGAGTGACTACTGGGTGGGCAAATGTGTGTTCACAGTTGTTCATATGGAGAAAGACAGGCAGTTATGATTATTATAGTAGCTTTATTAACTCAAAATAATGTCACAATGCAACTGTAAACCTGCTTTTGCGCTCCCCCTATGTGAGCACGGCCCTCGCTACTAACCTGTGACATGTGTCATGGGCTGAGTCACCAGCCGGTAGCACCGTGGGGAGACAGCCACTGTCTGACACTGAGACACGCATTAGGTTCGTCTACTGAGAGAGGTTTTGAGGGCATTTATCACTGTAGCACAACTTAGCTCATCTGTCCTGACAAGGAAGGACTTAGCTTCCACTCCGTGTTAACTGAGTCAATTGTTGTTAATTGAAAAATGCAAGAGCACCCTTGTTTAGTTTCCATTTCTTTGATAATTAGTAAACGTAGCAGATTATACTTTCTAAAATGGCCATAACAAAATCTGCCATCCCCCACGCTTTTCTTGTTGTGACATTGCCACCTATACACCTTCTCCCACTGGAGGTTCGTCGGGGCCAGTAAAACGCATGGAGCTGTCCTCTCCCACGGTAACAATGTCTTCTGGAAGATCTCCTGAAGGGCCTGCCGGAGGCTCTTCTTGAAGAGGGCCCCCCTTTTCAGAAACATTCCCCTGGTGGTGTCCTTGTTCTGTTTCTTTTTTCATCATCGATCTGCCTGTAAGCAGATAATGTGCCATGAACACTCCTCTCGTTAGTGAGAACCTTTCAGGGGTGGGGTCCACGTTTTCCAACTTTTTAAGGAGCAATTGCTTCTGTTAAACCCTCCATTGTGAATTTCTTCATCTTTTTCTCCTGCAGTTTCCTTTTCTCTTGCCTCTCCTTTAGCCGTGCGTTCCCGTTCCAGTTCCAACGCCTCCTCATCAGCCAGTCCTCAGGAACTGCCTCCAGGAGCTCCTCAGTGTCATCCTCAGCCACACCGGGTTAAAGTTGTTTGTGGTTCACCACCTCAGCCACAGCCTTGGTGATTTTTTGTCACCTTTGTGCTACAACATCATGATGGCTTCGACATCACTGCTGATAGAAATGTTTTGGGCTCCCTTATAATCTTACAGAAGTACCATCATGTGGCCCATCCATCACGGACTGAAAATCCTTATGTGGTACATAACTGCATGTCACAATATTTGATATTTGCATATATTGCAAAATGATCGCCACAATGGTGAGAAGTGCTTCTCAGTCTTGAATGCTTACATTCAAATCACCTATGAATCTTGTTAAAATGCAAGTTGGAATTAGCAGGTCTAGAGTGGGCTGAAACTCTTGGCAGTTTTAAGGTCTCCCAGGCGATGTCCACACTTGAGTAGTCAGGGGCTGGCTACCCCCAGCTAGCTCCAGATGATCCCCGCCTTCTTCTGTAACCTTCCAAAAGGGGTGGGGTGGGGGGAGGGCTCAAGCTTGGAGTTTTGAAAATCTGTCTTTCCCTCCTCTGAAAGATTGGAGCCTCCTATTTTTACCTCCAGTCTTTTGACACCTCTTCTATTCTCCAAAATTCCTCACAGACGGGGGCAAGGCCCCCATAACCATCTGTGCACACTCCCTCTGTGCCGCCCCTGAACTTCACAGGGTGGAGATAGGAAGATACAGCCCATCCATTGAATGAACGGGCTGTAGATTTTATTCTCACCTTTCCAGAACTTCACTTCTCTTATTTCCGCTTTCAGTATCTGTCTCAGGAGAAAGACAGGAAGAAAATAGGAGTTGGAAATTGTTTCCCCTTTGTCTACTGTTGCCAGTACTTCACACGCTTCAGCAGAGGACTCTTTTGGGGCCCTTTCTTGATACTCTTGCTTATTCTAAATGTGATTGACCTCACCCTGGCCCCTGCCATGAGAAAGAGAAAACTCTAAAATGTCCCACAAACCTCTGCCAGGCTTTGGGCTTCCTGGTACTAGCCCAACAGGTTTATACTCCTGTGAATTTTGTCATGGTTATATGTGGTCCTCTTGTCCTGAAGGGGATGGAAAAAAGAGGGGCTTTGTTACAAGGCAACATACGTACATTATTTGCATTACCTCTTACAATCTTTGCAGCACCTTATGAGTATCACTCTCACGTTGTCACTGAGGAAACTGAGGCTCAGAGAGGGTCAGTGACATGCCTAAGATCACACAGCTAGAAATGACTGAGCTGAGATTAGGTTTTAGCTTTGTTTGATCCAGCCTTCTCTCCTGGCTTTCTGTAAACCTGAGCAATTCGGAGGTCTGTGTGTGACCATACGGGATCTCCGAGTGGGCGTTTCTTCCTCATTAGCACTTTCAAACATTGAATTCATGAGGGTATTGTCCTAACGATGGTCTGGAGTCCTCGGTCCCTCCAGTATCCCTGTGATCACACAGTCAGGGTTCTATTCCTGGGCAACAGTGAAACCGTTTTCTCCCTTCACCCTTCACTGGGTACGCACAGGCCTGGGCTGGCACCCCGTGGTGGCTTGCTGTGTGAATATGAATACGCTCTTTAACCCTCTGATCTTCACTTCCATCATCCGCAAAATGAGGGTGATAATTCTGTGTCAGGTGGGCTATTGCATGATGATGAAAATAATGTGTACAATGCCTTTTTGAGTGCCTGGCGCAAAGCAGGGATGAAAATAAAACAAGGTCATACCCCTTTTGGCCCCAACTTCTTCCCTTTCTCATGGGTCAGGCCAAAGGCAGCTTCTCACTGGCCTGTGTCTTCTCAGCAACACAGCCCTCCAGGGACAGGTCTGGTGTGATTGAGATAGAGGGCTTGCAACCTCCCAGCCCTTACTGAGACGAAGGGCTGAAGCACACACTGTTCCCTGTGGAACTGGGGGCCTTACCGGGACAGACAGCGAGAAGTTATTAACCAGTCCATGTAACATGTGCAAGTGGAGAGCCTGGTGGAGGAACCAGAGCCCGCTGGGACTCCAGCGGGCAGACCGGCACTATGCAGGAGGGGCCAGGTGTGGTCCAGCACACAGCCCACCCCTCGTCACTTCCCCAACACCCTATCATAGGTGCCCAGTAAGTGTTTGTTGAATGAAAGTACTCATTGTGAATTGGGGCTGAGCCAATGGGAAAAGAGTGGTGACAGTCCAGCGTCCGAAGCTACTTCGGCTGAATGGTTGGAGATGCGGTTGGGTAGGTGACAGGGCTAAAGAAGAAAGAACGGTCTTTCTCATTGGTGGTTACCTCTGCAAACTCTTGTCGACCTGAAAATTAATTTAAAACAACAGAATAAAAATCATGAAATACAGTGGAGAACTCCACTTTGAGAACACAGACATCCAGATGGGTGAGGGACCCTGTTGCCAGGCTGCCTCTCCTCTGTGGAGCCTCTATCTGACGAGGAGGCTGGTACAGGTCACAGTCAGCTTCTCCTCTTTTTCTGTCTCCAAACAAGCTGCCACCCTCAGGCCTCTGCATTTCCACAGAGGCTTCTCTACCTTTTAGCAAATGGGGCAGGTCCTTGACCCTTCCTATCACCCTGTGAAAGATGTTTACCCTGGCCTTTCGTCCCCTTGCCCCTGCCCCAGCCAGAGTCAATTTGATAACTGTCACAAGGCACGAGCACACAATCACGGCATTCTGGAGAAAGACCACACACTCACTAACATGCTTAGAGTGATGGAGACACCCCTCCTCTCTGTCACGAGGAAGATGGGAGAGGGAGCTTGAGCTTTGTCCACCCTGCTCCTTTACATCTCCCTGCCTTCCCTGTATCAGTGGTGCCAGGGCTCCCTCCTATGCGCTCCAGATACACAGCCTTCTGTTGCTTAGCAATGGCGTGCCTCTTTCTGGACTTCAGCAACCAACCACCTTGGAGTTCTACTAGCAGCCACAGCAGGAAAGCCAGGTTGGACCTCCAGGAGCTGCTGTTGCTGCTGCTGACAGACCATGAGTAGGAACAGGCTCCAAAATAGGCCCAAATATGAAACCTAAGTTTTCTTTTAACACTCAGGACCCACAGTGGCTCTTGGAAAGTCCTGCCATGCTCCCCTGGCTCCCTCTCCTACACTGGGCTTCTTACCCCATGTGTCTGCCCTTCTCTCTGCCCTGGGGCTCTGAATCTGTCTCTACGGTCTCTCCTTTTCTTGGAGCTTGAGGCCCATTGTCCTTTTGTCCATACTGTAACGCCATATCCATGTCTCTCTCTCTGGGTCTCTGTGGCTGCCCCAGCCTCTCTTTGGGCCCCTCCTGAGCAGACAGTGTAACTTACAGTCTCCCCTCACTAACACAATCCCTCTTACTCACCACCTCCAAGGGCACGACCCCATGTTGCTGTAACAACCATGATCACACCCCTTGTTACAAGAGAACAGGAAGGCGGCACAGAGGAGGCCCCGGAGGAAATTCTGCTTTGGTCACTTAGCCTGCCCTGGACTTCAGCTTCCGTGGAAACTGATCTTAGACTTCTGGCAAAGGAGAAGAGGAGTAGGCCCAAAAAAGAAAGCAGGTCCTTCCTGCTGCTTCCTCTCTATCCTCTCAGCTACAAGAGCAAAGACTTCAGGAGAATCCCTTGAAGAAGCTCACATCTGTGACTGATATCAGGCACCCACACACTCCCAAAAGAGTGCTCCCAGTCCCCAGCTAACAGAGTGCTCTCCAGTTGCCCTGTCTGTGTCCCCTGACTTGACCTCTTTACCTACACTCCCTGCCAGCCCATTCCCTTAGACCTTGATACTTGGGTCTGACAATACTGTCTCTGGGTTAAGAACCAAGACAAGAAAGCAGTCAGCAAGAGACAGCTGAGAGAAAATACTTACAGAGTAAAGGGAGAGAGGTGAACCTCAGCTCCCAGGCAGGCCTGGCTTGACGATGCTGAAATGAGGGCATGAGGGAAGCTTGGGGAGGGGGGCGGGTCCTAGATTCCGCCTTCCAGCAGAGGAAGCAAGCAAACAGCAGATGGAACAGAGGAGGCAGGAGGCCAGACCAAGTGACCTCACCCAAACTCTGTTGCCTGCTGCTATTGCAACCTGGCGAGACTCCCAGCTCTCCTGGGTCCCCAAGTAGGAGAGCTTTTTATAGTTCACTCCCCAACTTTGGTTTGAATAATTAAACAAGATGGACAAAAATAGCAACTGGACAGCAAAGGCAGTTATTTTGGGGTTTTCTGGAACACAGAGTGCTCCTGGGCAACACCCCACCCCTTCAGGGGGAGGAGCCAGCATCAAGGCTGATGGGAGATTGGGAGATTCTTGAATCTCCCCCTACCATCTCACTCCCTACCCTCGCCCCTCTCAGGAGGGTCTCACTGCTCTTTTCTGGTTTTCAAGGAAGGAGAGGGTTCTCACTACATCTTCCTCATAGCTCCTCCCCTGACAGGAAGTCCCTTCTATTGTCTATTTACTACTTCAGAAATGGGAGCAGATATTGACAATGAAATCAACAAGCAGCTGCAAAACAGGCTGAACCAGAACCAGGTGGCTACTGCTCCTCTGGCCAAGAAGCTGGAATCAGGTTTAAGAGGTCTTGTGCCTCCTGCCCCCTCTGTAACTATTGTAAAGCGGTGGAGGGAATGTAGATTGGGGTGGGGGATGAGAGGCAGAGCTAGAGAGAGGAATTGGCAGGGGGGTGGTGGGCAGTACAAACTAGGATCCAGAAAAGGCCATACATGGATTAGTGTCTGACTGAGGAACTCTTTGAAGGGGCAAGGAGCTCTCCTCTTCCCGTTCCCTTTTGGTGTCCTGTATTCCTGGCAGAAGCCCAGCCTGGGTTTCCCGGGACAGGGTTCTAGCAGCTGAGCTGGGGATGGGGAGAGGTGTGGAGGAGGCCCCCTCAGGTCTCCATTGCAGGCCAGTCATTTGCAGCTTGTTTGCATAATACTTTTGGTTCAACCACAGAGATTAGGGCCTCACTTCAACTCTACCTGAGGCTCTACCGCAGAGCTTAAAACCTGGGCACAGAAGGGACATCTCTATTTTCTCCCTTTGGGTAAAACTTCAGGGGTGGGTTTGGAAGTCAGATTTCAGGAGACACTGATATCATTCATTCATTCCTGTTTAAAAGCACCAGCTATAAGCCTCCCATTGTGTTGGTGCTGGGAATAATTAGTATTAGCAAGGTCCTTCACTCAAGAAGCTCATAGTTCAGTGGGGGAAATGGCTATCTTAAAACCTATTCCCCACCATTATTGCGGGTTTACTAGGCAATACAAATCATACAAGCACTTAAAAGAAATTGTCCCATTTAATCCTCATAGCAAGTCTATGGCCTAAGGAGCATTAGCCCCATTTGACAGTTATTAGAACTAAAATGAAGAGACTTGTTCAAAGTCACTCAGATACTAAACAGTTTAAATGGGATTGGTACCCAGGTTTACATGACTTCAAGTTCTGTGCTCATAACACTGCCCTGGGGTCATGAATACGTGGAAGGAAGATACAGGTTCATTAAATGTTCTGGGTGGGTGTTCAAAAGAGAGATTGTCTTTAGTTACTGGTATGTGCTATGCATGCTCCGTGGGGCAATCAGGGAAAGCCTCCTAAAGGTGGTGGCTTTCTACTGGCCTCTATTCATATCCACTAAGTGTTTTGTTCTTGGTGCTGGGGATACCAAGTGAACAAAGTCTTTACACTGTAGACATGCTGGACAGGAATAGAGGAAAGGCTGAAATTGTAAAAGGGCTAGTCTTCAATGCCAAGTCTTCACCCTCAGAGTTGTGTTGCTCCTTCTGGGTCTTTCTCCCAGGCGCAAATACTCAAACTTCTAGAGGAAAGGCTGGCCCCTTACTCTGGGAAGTCCTTCCTAACATCTATCCTGCATTTCTTCCTGTTCCAATAGACTTTCCTACCTTTCATTTCATTTCTCGTTTTCAAGGCCAAACCTCACAGCAGTAACCGGGTAGACCGAAAGCTTCTGGCCCTTTAAGGCCACCTTCTTCCCCCCACGTGCCGTCTGGTTGGGTTGGCGACGCTGACGCACGCATGACGTCAATGGCAGCTGGCGTGGTCTGGGCACGAGGAGCGAAGTTGGAATGGGGGTTGGGGGCGACAGCAAGAAGGCTGTCATTTGCATTTAAAGGGGCCATTCCCGGATTAGTGATCAGGACTTAAATGTGTATCCAGCAAACTTGACGTCTTGGACTACGGGGCAAGGAAAAGGCGTGATACGGCTGAAGTATCTCGTGGGTCGAGTTTGTAATGTCAATTATGTCCTTCCGCGTAAAGGGGAAATAGTCCGTCCGTGCCCCGGCTGGAAGCACGTGACTTGGAGGGGGTGGTGGGGAGGGGAGAGGGAAGGAGGGAGGAGCTGGGAGAAGACTGTCAGGCTCCGTTTCAGCTGCCCCCGCCCCCACATCCTGCCCACCCTCCTGCAGCTGCCACCACATCCTGCCCAGGCAGGGAACTCATGTGGGGGGCACTGACCTAGGACCTGGCTTTGGCACCCCTTCCCTGCCCCTTTCAGTTGCAGGGTAGGGCCTCTGACTTTGCCCCAGCCGGCCTATACCCTGGCACAGCTTGGGGCACAGCTCCCTGCCGGACTCTTCTCCCGTACCTCACACCTCCCGCCTATGGAACTTGTCCAGAACTCCAGATCAGAGACCCCATTCCTGGGCTAGTACAGTTATCAATGGACAAGTAGAGGTGTTCAGTAAAGTTTTTATAGTTTTAACTCAGGTGCAGTTATACACACGGAGCCATGTAACACGTTTGGTGAGCGTGTTCCATGGCCAGGCCCTGCAAAGCCCTACAGACCCAAATTTGAGTTAAACTGCTGCCCTCAAGGAGCTCAGGATCTGGTGAAGAGTAAATTAGAAACCAAAAATGTCAGCACAATATGGGTGTACTGGTGGGGCAGAGATACACAGAGCAGAGAGTACTATGCACAAATAGCGGCGCAGGTGGACACACAAGTCCATGTAGAGAATGTGTACAGAGAAGGACCGCCCACACTCATGTTGATGGCCCTTTCCTTCACAGCAACATGCACAATGTGGGGAGAGATTGGGGACTTTGTTGGGATCACTGAAAAACTGGAGGAATCATCTGCACAATGAAAGGGAGGAGATGGATGGAGGTTCACCTGACTATGGGGAAGGAAGAGGGGTCACCAAGCAGCCATACAGAGACTGAAACAGCAATAATGACTCCCCAGAGATATGAGACAATGGGCAGGCAGAGAAGCAGCCCTTGGGGATAAGGAAGACCTTTCTAAATTAGGTTAAATTAGGGATGCTTGGGGAGGCATGAAGAAAGGGGGCTATTGATATCCCTTTGCGCTGTAGACTTATGAAGGTGAGACTGTGCAGAGGAGTTTACACATGCTTTGTAGGACTTAGGCAGTTGTCTGTCTGACTCCTGGGGATTTTTTTTTTTTTTTTTAGCAACTTTGGGCTATTAGATGATTTTTCTCTAGGGAATATGGGTTGGTAGCCAGAGGGAGAGAAGGAAGAAGGAGATCCAAGCGTGTGAGACTTCTCAGGCATTTTCCACCTAGAGGATTGTGGGATGGGTAGTTCAGGGGCTAGAAGAAAAGGATGCAGTGAGTCACTTTCAGGAAGTCTTTATTATAATCTGATTTCCAGCAACATTACTCCCTAGAATCTTTCTTAGTTCTCTCTATACATATAAATATATAAATTCTACCCCTCAGTCTCTTCTACTCTGTTCTTCGGTGAATTATCATTACAGCATCTCAGGGTCCAGGACATTCTATCTCCCTTCAGGACTCTCCCCCTATTCCCCCCATCCCCGCCCCCTTAATTTGTCCCTCCAGCTCCTGGCCCTTTAAAACACCCTCCCAGGTGACTCACCTTCCTTCCTCATTCCTTTGTTAAGGACCCAACATTCCAAGGCAGGGAGGACTAACTGGCCAATCACAGCCCTGGCAAGCTTGACTCTGGCTTGAGATTGGCTGGAGCTGTGGTTGGCGGGAGGCTCACCACCGCAGGTCTACAGGAGATTGGGGAGGGGGTTTTCTGGGAATCAGCCCTGGGCAAGAATTTGTTCAAGGACTGCTTCTGTTTTTGAGAGAATCCTTCCATTAGAGCTGGGGCCAGAGAGGTCTCTGGCTTGGAGAACCTCAAAACTGGAGACTGGTGGAAAACCCAGTTCTCTAGGTCCCCTGGGGGCTTGGCTGCCCCACTTTTTTTTTTTTCCTAGGACCCAATGGTCTGAAGGCTGAGTTCCCAGGCCTGTTCCTAAGAAGCCTTTTCCAGCAGCCCTGGATCTCTCCAGTCTCAACATTCTGCTTTCCCGACATCGGAAACAGCCGGAAAATAAACACCCTGATGACTAAACGGTTTCTCCAGCAAGAGCCTGGGGAAGCACTAAAAATAGAGGCTGCAAGTGAGGGGAGGTTCCCCACTTGAGGGAGGGAGGGTGCACTTTCCCATCCTGCTGCTAACAGAGCCCCAGGCCCGGCACAAGGCTGTTCTCAAAGTCTTTGGGGACAGGGCAGATGGGCTTCTCTCGACTACCCTTCAGGGCAAGCTAGCCCCGCCTGGTAGGGAAGACTGACATCTTCTGGTGCTGGGGCCCCATCTCCCAGATATAATGGGGAAGTGAGAAGCTACATTTGGGGACAAAGTGGGACACTTTAAACCAGGTTTCCTGAAGGAGGAGCCAGGTGGAAGGGTTAGAAACTGAGGCCAAGGAAATAGGAGTCTGCGGGCTCCCTGTCTTAGGACATTTAAGAAGCCTTCAACCTATTTGCAGAGCAAGTCTACTGAGCTTGTCTCCTTTGAGGTTTTTATGTCATAATGGGTCTGAAGGTGTCTTTGCAGTCCAGCCCTTGAGTTATTATAATGTAGCATGAGGTACTGTTCTAACCAATCTACTTGTATGAACTAATTTAATCTTCATGCCAACTTTATGAGTTAGGTACTATTACCACCATCTCCAATTTTACCCACGAGGGTCATGAGCTACAGGGCAGTTAAATAATGTGCCTGTGTTCACAGTTCATAAATGGTGGAATAAGGCTTTGAACCAAGACAAGCTTGACTATTACAAAGTTGATGCTTCCCATCACCATGATATGCTGCCTTCCTCTGTATATGCTAGTCTTTTCAGCACTTAACCCAGAATCAATTCTTTGTCCAGTAAATCAAAGCCAGCCAGATAGAAATCGCGGTGTGTGAAGAACTGAGTGCCTTTATGTTCTGCAAGGTTCTTTGAGATATAAGCCAGATCCCATCATTTCCTCAAGCTCTGGGTAGAAAGCAGAACTTAGAAGGTAACAGAGATAGATGGTGAAGTCTGACCCGTATGGCATCCTCACTCTTGTTTAGGGCATGTGAAGATTCACCACACCCTGGAGTAACCGGGAATTTTTATTTATTTATTTATTTTTAAAGCTACTACTGCTGCTTTAATAAGAAGGTTTTGGGCGTTTCCCGAGCTGGGGAAAATTAGGGTCCCGCCCCTTTAAATTGCTCCCTTTGGCTGTAAGTGCTTCGGAGCCGCAAGCTCGGGGATTAGGTCACCCAAGAACTATGAGCTGTCGCTTTAAATTGCTGGGCGTCTGTCGAGCCAGGCCAGGGTAAGGAAGGGGGTCTGTCACAGGTAGAGGGAGCAAACGAGCTCCCTAGGTAGCCCCCAGAAGTGAATGTGTCCCTTTAAATGAGCTTCGGCACACAGTAAGTGGGGGAGATGGAATCTTTTAATCGCTTAGTGTCTATCCTTAATTTATCTAATTAGACTCCCACCTCCCAAATTCTCCTGGGGCTTCGGAGGGTAAGCTGTCGGGGTAGCTTTGGTGTCTATGCACACAGCGCGCGGAGCCTCCCGGAAAAGGACCGTCTTAAGTCTATGGTGGCAGCAGCGCTAGGCGGCGACGCGGCGAGCTCTGAGGGGACACCAAGAGCGCGGCCCGACCCCTTTAAAGGCCTCTGGGTCTCACCTCCCCACTTTGCCTCAGTCCCTCCCTTCCTCCCTCTCGCCAGGCGGAGGGATCTGCAGCTCTTGGTGCTACAGCCTAGCTTGGGCAGGAGATCGGGTGGGGGCCGACCCGACCCGGCCCGGCGGCCTCCGGGAGCGGGGGGCGGGGCCGCGTCTCCGGGCCCGCCCCTGCCTAGGGCCCGCCCCTGAGCACCATGGGTTCCTGCCATTGGCCCCTCGTCTGTCCATCAGCACTTGTTTTCCCACCCCTCAAGCTAGGCTGAGCAGTGCCTACGTCGGCCTTGACTCCCGGGGGCCGGAGGAGTTACCTTTGGAGCCTGAAAGGAGGAAGGAAGCAAAATATCAACACAGCCGAGGCGGCTCGGGCGCTCGGCCCCGGTCCTCCGCTCGCCCGCCGCCCGCCTGCCCGCCCCCCACACCCACGACGGGGGCCCAGGCTTCCCGGCACCGCCCAGGGCCCGCGTGGACGCCGGCCTCATTTATTATTCCCCCGCCCGGAGCTGCGGCTTCCCGGTGTTGAAGATCCCCCGGACTAGAAGCGAGGGATACCTCTTCCCAGCCGTGACACTCCCCTTCCCCCAGCAGGGCCGGTGAGTAGAGAAAAATAATGCGCTTGTCGCTTTAAGAGGCCCCCTCCCCCACCCCTCCCTGGAGTTGAGGTGGAGGGTGGTCCAGACCGTCCCCTTGGAGGGGTGGGATAAGGTGGCCTCCTGAGCCGGGAGGAACTCGCGAAGCGGGCTGTGTTTTCGTGTGGCGTTGGTGGGAGATTACATGGGGGACTGTTTGTGTTGGAAGTCGGCTGTGGGGGAACAAGTGAAGCGGTCTCTGAGGTCGGGGTGAGGACCGGCAGCTTGGGAGTGTGCCGGACTGTTGGTGTCCGGGTGTTCCGACGGTCTCCAAGTGGTCTGGGAAGGGACGCCATCCTCAGAGGGGCCTCCGGTGACAGCCGGGAGCGATTGACATTTTAACAGCCGGCCCCCCTCCCTCTCCCTCCTCGCGCAGCCTGTTCCCTCCTCCTTGGCCCGAAATGGTGCAGAAGGGGGCCTGAGAGGGCGGCGGGAGGGTGGGGGCGGGGGAGCCGCAGCTGTTTGGGAAGCGGGGGAGGGAGGGGGGCATGTTGTTCAGATGACACCCGGGTGGTGGGTTGGGGTGTGTGAGTGTGTGTCCGCGGTCCGGGTTTGCCGGGTGCCTCTGGAGTTCGGACGCGGAGTCACCACGGAGGTGGACACGCAGGATCCTTCCTTCGAATCTCCTAGTCCGCTTCCGAGATCCCTGATCTGGTTTGTCAGCAGCCCCAGCTGGGGAACCCCCAGCCAGAACTTTGCAGCTGTGTGACATCTGGGCAAGAGTTCTCCAGTCCCTCTCTCCACCTATGGCGGGCTGAACTGAGCTCAGACTCGGTGGTCTGGGGAGTGGGGTGGGGGTTTGGGGGGAGGGAAGGCCAAGGAGACTAGGATGCAGCTAGTCTGTTTCTCCATCCTATCAGGCCGCCATCCTATCAGGTTTGGGTCTTACAGAAATGGGGGAAAGGGCCTCCACTCCTCAGTGATTCAAACTGACCTTTCTGAAGACTCCTTTGAGGCCTCTCTTGTGAGAGGAGGGCTCCTGGGTGTAAGCAGACTTTGGAGCCACCAGCTGGGTTATCCCAGATTTGTCCTGAGTGGGAGGCTCTCTGTAAGTCCCCTTAAGTAGTGCATTGTTGATGGGTTAGGGGAGGGTACAGTGGGTGGATCCTGTGTCTCCTATTCTTTGCCCAGCCCCCTCTTGAGGTTTCCTTGTAGGCTTCGATTTTGGGGGTGGAGGAGAGTTGGAGGGTGGCTCACCCTCCCTCTTCCTAAGGCCCTTCCCCATGGCCCTTCCCTCCCCCTTCCCCATCCCTTCATTGGGTCTCCTAGGCAATTCAGGTGCCAGCCTTGACTATGGGAAATTTGCCATCTGGGGCAGTGACCTTGGGCTGCTCTGGCCTGGAGATAGGAGGGGAGCACAAGATTGAGCGTTCTGAAATTAGGGGACTGTCTACCTCCCAGTCCCCTCCAAACCCCCAGCAGTGGCCAAGAACATCAAAAAGGCACATGTCAGTGTTCACAGATGTCCACCCCCCTGTGGCTGAGGGTCACACCTGCTCCAGGTCTTAGTCTGGCTGTTCCAGCTCCCATGGCCTGCCTGGGAATGAATTTCCTTCCTGTGATTTCCCAGTGTGGGGCAGGAGGTGGGGGTGGGGCAGGATGAATGTGAGGGTGGCTGAGGACCTGTTTCAGTGAAGCTTATGTGTAGTTCTTTGCCCACTTGCCAGAGCATAGGTATTTGTACCTTTGGGTCTCAGTGATCATATCCCCATTGTTGTAACTCCCCTGCTCCCAACATACCTAGTGTGTGTGTGTGTGTGCGTGTGTGTGTGTGTGCACATATACATTTGTAAGGGTGGGGGGTTCTGGTTTCTCTGGGGGAAAAGAGCAGCTTTCACTCATACTCCTCTAGAGACCAGAAAGGTTGAGCATTTTATCTAAGATCACACAGCAGATCTGTGTCAGAACTTGAGTCCCACTGCCAGTCTTTCAGACACAGCTTCCTGATAGGGAGAGACCATAGAAAGAAAGACACAATCCTTGTTTTTGGAGGCCCTGGTCCAAGGGGAGAAGCCAGACCCAGTCAGAGAGCATCATAACCCTTGTGTTGGGAGATGGGCATGGGAGGCTGGACTAGAGCTTCTGTCTGCTGTACCCAATGCCTGCAACAGGGAGGTGGAAGCATGAAAGGATGGCAGGAGCTGCCCATTGTCCACTCAACTCTGTGCTCTGCTGCCCTTGCGCTGGTGGGGCCTGGGCTTCCCAGCTCTGGCCCTCTTGGCTACTGGATCTTCTCATCAGCTGGGAGATACACTAGTCTTTCTGACTGCTGTTACATAATCTCTCTCCAGCAGGTTTTTCTTAAAAAATGAAAAAGTCTTCCCTGGGTCTTTCTTGGGAGGTGAGATGGGAAGAGAAGGTGAAGGGTAGACTTCCAGGGGGTAGGCTGGAAGACCAGTGGCAAGGCGGCTTGAGGAGGCCCCTGGCCCCTGAGGTAAATGGGGAAGAAGAGGCTGTGGGCTTAGACCCTCGTTGATTGTTCTCTAGCCCCTCCGCACCCACCCTCTGATCCTTCCCTGGGATGGTCTCTGCTGTGGGTGTCGCTGGCCCTCTGTTCATCCTGTCAACTTTCTCCTTCTGCCAGCTGGGCCCCCTTTCCTCTTCTGGTTGGCACTGGGTCTGGAATCTCAGTGCTTATCTCGGTGCTGGCCTGGTGTGGGTGGGCCCTGTGTCAAACACTTTGCCAACCACTTCTGTACCTCTGGGGACAACGGGAGTCAGGGACAAATGGGCGGGTCCAGCATTTTCCTAGTTTAATTTGGAGCCAGGACCCTTGCTTCTCTCCCCCTTTAGTCCAGAGGGTGGTGGCCTGGCTGGAGAAGATGAGTCCATGAGGTGGGTAGTAGTGGTGTCCACCTATTGGCCACAAGTCCGAGCTGCTGTTTGTCTGGGTTCTATCAGTGAGTATAAGGACCAGGTGTGGGCCTAGAACCCGTCATCAAGGGTTAGATTCTAGGTCTTGTGGCACTGGTGGCAGATTCTCCCCACTGCTTGTGACTATGCTGGGACTCTCTAGATTTTCTGAGGCCAACTGGTTTGAGGCAATTATCTCCCTTTTACAGGGAAGGAGGAGATGGTGGCGAGGCCAGCATAACCTCAGCATCACTGTAATCACTGGTGCTTTTATGAGCCAGTCATGGGGTCGGAGTCCGGCCAACTGTCTGTCCGTCTGTTCCAGTTTGGTGACTTACTCGTGGGGGGAGGGGGAGATGTTAGGTCCTAGTAGCTCTGTTCTGGAAGCTGGATACCTTGCTGTGTTGTGGTTGATATTGCCCTATCTGTCCATAATTGCAGCAGGCAGAATGGAGCTTAGACCTCAGGAAGAACTTCCCAGTGGAGCTAGTTGTTGGAGAGAGATGTCTCCAACTTGGCTTCGGAAAAAAGGGGATGTCAAAGCACTTTCTTCTTCAGTGGTTCTTGGTGGCTCTGCTGAGAGCCCTTGAACTTTGGCCTAGTGGGAATGGTGCAGTTTGGCTCCTGGAATATTTGTTTCACTTCTCTCCCGCTGCCTGGGGCTGAAAGTACTCTCAGGAGAGCTTGTCCTGGAGCTGTGGGATGGCTGGCCTGTGGACTAGCAGGGGGGCTGGGTGGCAGTCTGTGCAGATAGGTATGCCCAGATGCACCTGGCAGGTCCACAGCATTTAGTGGCACACGTGCACGAAGGTGTGCAGCAAATGCACATGGGTGTGCAGGCACCCATGGAGCAGCTGCTGCCCTGTGGGGGGTGGGGGGTAGGGATATTGAACAGCAAAGATGATTAAAGGATTGGAGACTGGGGATACAATGCGGGAGAGGTGGAAGCAAGGAGTGAAGGTCATGTAGGAACTCTGTAGAGACAAGGGCTGACCGGGTTAGGAGGGGTGGAGGTTAGACTACAAATGGGCAGACCTAGAACATGGCTTGTGAGTCTCAGAGCCCTGGCTGACTTCCATTACTGTCCTTTACATCCCTCCCCTCCCCCATTTCTCTCTCTCTGTGGCCCTGGCTTAGCCTGCCCATGTGTCCTTGCGTGAGGCAGCTCTCCAGATGTATAGGAGTTTCGCCTAACCTTGCGATCAGAGCGCCGGGGTGTTTTGGTGGTTTGTCCCTGGTGTCTGTTGCCTTTCCCATTCACCCTGATGAGCCCTGTCCACTCTGAGGTATCAGGGTTGCACCTGAGCCCTCAGGCATTTGGGAGGAATCTCTGCCTTGGGTAATCTCCAAGGCCCTTCGCATCTGATTTTTCCTTTTCCTGGAGCTGTGGCCACAACCTCCCCTTCCTGGGAGCCCAGCCTTGCTTCTGGCCAGACATGGCAACAGGGACGTGCAGGTATTGACTCTGCATAGAACCCTGATAGTCTGGAAGGAGGGGGGAGGGGCATTGTCCCTGCTGTCTGATCTTCTCTCCCTTCTGCTCTAGGCTGGGAGGGGAGGGACTTGTCCGGTGATCTGGCCTGTTGCTGGCCACACCCAGGCGGGACCATATTTACTCATTTAAACTCACCCTCCTAGGAGGCTTTGGGCTCTAGCTTGGTCACTGACCTTGGCTTGGTGCCTCTGGCTGGGCACTCTGGCCCCTATCCTAGGAGTTTGGCAGACCAGGAAAGCATATAGAGAAGGAGCGTTTTTTTGCTCCTGGTCAAGAGAGCTTTACCGCACTCCCCCTATTTTCCAATGTACTTTGGAGACCAAAAAACTAAAACTTTTGAGGTCCCTGGGGACTGGAGGGAGGAAACTTCCATTTGTTGTGTGCCAAGCTCTGTACTGGGCATGGAAACATATGAAGACTTGTTTATTTTTCTCCACAATTGTTTTTTATAGCTGGGGAGACTGCATCAGAGGTTTCAGTGACTTGCTCAAGCTTTTGCAGTGAGGAGGGGTTGTGGCCTTTGTCTGAGGTTAAGGAAAGGGCCCTGTCCTGCAGGGGACAGTGAAACCTGTGGCCCAGGGAGACCCTGAAGAAGGAGGAGGACGTGTGAAAGGAAAAATGCGCCTGGTGGGGTTCCATGGCAGAGGGAAGAGGATCAAAGTTTGGTGGCAAGTGGAGAAGAGGTGCTTTATTTCCCTGAGAAGGTATTGTCTTCTTACGGAGTGCCATAGGAGACAGTCCCCAGAGCAGGGGTATGGAAGGAGACATGAATGACACACAGAGACCCCTCCTGGGGACCCGTTAGTATCCCCTTGAGTCGCCACATGAGATGGATGAAGAAAGAGACTAGAGTCAGAAGATTCGAACCACCGGAGGTCTGGGCTTGTGTGAAGGCAGCCGGGCACAGTGGACGGGAGCCTCCCAGGCCCCGAGGTTCTGGGAATGTGCCCTGCAGGGAAAGTGCTGTAATCCCAGGTGGAGGGAGACCCTGCCCCCTCTTAGTCCAGGTCACACAGGGAAGCACTGTGCTCAGCAGTCAGCCCATTTCTGTCACTTATTCCTGGTGACTCTGGGCAAGTCCCTGCCCAACTCCAAGTTGGTTTTCATTTCTGTGGAAGAGAGATACCTCACCTGGGAAGGAAAGGAGGTTCAATGGGAAAATGTGTGGAACTCCTCAGCACAGAATGGGTGCTTAGAGAATGGGTGTGTCCTTTCTTCCAGACATCAGGTTTAATCTGGCCTAGGGCTTGCTGGCTAAGGCAGGCACCCAGCAGGTGGGATAGGGGCAGGTGGTGTCCCTAGGTAGGGACTTGGTGTGTGTGTTAGGAGAGGAGCAACTGAGGAGGCCCTGAGAGGACCTCTGGGCCTAGGGTTTAGTGTGACCCCGGGGCGGGCTTGGGAGGCTGAACACAGCCCTGCGTTCCCTAGCCAGTTGTCTCCTGGTCTCAGGACCCCTCAACACTTTGCCCCATGAGCTTACCAGATCCTTCCAGCTTCATGTTCTTGATTTCTCTGCTCCCTCCCCACCAGCAAATACTCAGGGTTGAAGGTTGGGAGAACAAGAAATAAGAGAGAGCCCAACCCAAACCTCAAGGAAAAACCTATGGTGGGGTGGGTGTGGTGGGGGAAGGAAGGGTCTCTTTTTCATGGAGTCTTCCCACTCCAGTTGGTCAAGTCACTTGGAGGCATGGGGATGGAGCAGATGATGACCTTGCACCTCAAGTTTTTTCCTTTAAAGCATGCATATGTTATGTATTTGGTGAGGGATAATGGTTGAGCGGAGAAAGGGCTTATCCTGAAAAGGTGGTTTAGGCCTTCCCACTCACATCTCTCCTGACCTCTGATCCCCTTTCCTCCAGCCCCCACAGCTGCTGGCCTCTCTGCTGACTCCCCATGCATACCCCGAGGCAGGCCCAAGAGGCCTCTGCTGACTGGGTGGGAACAGGTGTCCCAGACGGCTGCTCCCTCTTGTCTTCCCCACCTGTCAGCCCAGTGGGTGGGAAGCTGATGGGGAGGGGAGAGGAGGAACCTCTTGGCCCCCTCACCTGCTCCCTGGGTGGGGCCTGGTTATGAAGTGTAGGATTGAGAGTAGACCACAGGCAGGACTTCCCACTCAGTGGAAGGATAGCTCCAGATCATATAATGGCAGAGAAAGCTTGGTAGGCAGAGGTCCTTGGTGACAGAAACCACAGGGGTCTTTGCACAGTGTCTTCATGAAAAGGTGAGAAGCTGGGTATTGGTGAGGAGCACAAACTGAATCTGGGGGCAAGTATTTGCATAGCTGTGTGCAGGTCCCCTTCCCCCCACCCCTGCTTGCCCGGGGCCCCCTCCATCTGCCTGGGCATCTTAGCCTCACCTGGCACCTTTCCTGAAAGCAGCAAGCTAATCCTGTAAGAGCTGCCTGGTTGGCCTTCTCAGCAGCCCATGAAGCTGCACTGCCTGCCCTCCCCTGCCAGGGGCTTAGAGGACTGTCCTTCTGAGTCAGAAGGAGATGCAGGTGCCCTCCTGAGTGGCCCCTTTAAATCCTCCGTGGCTTCCCAGGGTCATGATGTCTCTAGCAGGATTTGCTTTCCCTGATTGGATTGGCCTCTTTCCGGCCCCCTGTCTGTAATTGTGGGTGGGCATACCACACTCTGATCTTCCACCTTGCCTTTCATCAGAACTGGTGCTGTCCAGTCCAAGCCTCAGGCCCCCTCCCCATTCTCCTTGCTCTCACTGTGCCAGTAGTCAGGGCCCGACTCCCTTCATCTGCTTCAGCCAGAGGAGCCTTGCCCTTGTTCTGTGGGTGGGAAGAAAGGATCTCGCTGCTTTAAACAGGGGACAAACCACTACCCTAGAAGAGAGTGCTCCTCCGAGACTGTCTACTGCCTGCTTTTCTCCACATTTCCCTCTTTAGTCTGCTCTTCCTTTGACCAGGGGCCCACGCTCCATTGTTAACCCCACCCTCATTTCCAAGGGAAGTCCCTCCTCTGATCTAACCATCAGCCTGCCCGCTACAATGGCAGGTAGCCCAGACCCGGCACTGGTGTCACGATGTTCACCCCAACGGCTCTCAGGCGGACCCGCCCCCAAGGCCCCAGCTGCCACTTTCACTTCTGTCTCCTGAGACCCCAGAGGGAAGTTGGGTGGGGAGGTGGAAGGTGACACACTAACCGTCCCAACCGCCCCCACCTCTCCTCAGCTGAGGCTTGGGATGGCCTGGGTCCTGTGTGCCACTCTCATCTAGGTGACTAAAACGGGCTTAGGTTACAGTGCAAGGGTTGGCTACAGTGAGAGGGATGGTAGTTAGATAGCAGGAAGGACCTCCCAGGGTTAGAGACCACTGCTGGGCTTTCATTGTGTTAGAGGGTATGGCTGAAAGTGTACACACTGTAACTGGACAAGCAGAGGTCAGTTTGTCTGACCTCTCCCAGTTCCCGTTGGTTGGAGTGTAATGCCAGAACCTCCCTGCCCTCCAATGTTACTAGCCGTCCCTGCCCTCCAATGTTACTAGCGGCTTCTAACAGCGAATTTGAGCCCTGGAGACTATTTTGAGGGCAAAAACTCCACCCTGGGAAGTCCTCTCTGTAGTCTTGCATCTCTCTTGCTTGCTCTACTAGGCCATTTCCTCTTATATGGTCCTCTTGGGAGTGGATTTTAAAAACAGGGATAGAGGTAGAAGTTTACCACCCACCGCACCCTCCTGCTAGAGCTGGAGGGGAATGGAGCTTTTTTTTACTGGGAAGCTGCAAGGCAGTTGTGGAGCCAGCGCCCTTCACCCTGCGAATCTTATCTAATTCCTCATGAGTACACCTCCCCCGACCCCCATCTCTGCCTGGACAGGGACCTGGGCAAGAGTGGGGGGCCCGGTTGTTTGAGAGCTGTAGACAGTATAGGGAAGGGTGGTTATTGATCATCCATGAATGCTTTGTGGGGGAGAAGGATGGGACTGGAGGCCTGAGGTACCAAGAACTCCACTTGGGGTTCCCTAAGTGCCTTAGTTTTGCTGGGTGGCCCAGGTCCTGGAATGAAAAGTTGAGCCTGGTAGAGTAAGGTCAGAGACACTATGCAAATCCCCATGCAAATGAGAGGTAGTGAGTCATTACCCGATTGGCCTGCTGGGGTGGAGCGTGAAGCAAGGCTCAGGCTTGGGTTCCAGACTGGCTTCACTAGCAACCATGACACCGACTTTGGGCCAGTCACTGTTTAGTAGCCAGAAGCAGGACCCAAGCCCTGCGTCTGATAGGCATTCCAGGTGTGTGAGGGGATGTGGACGACCGAAGCTGCCCCCAGAGCCTTGTGTGCCCCACTTGGCACCTGACCTGGCTGACCACAAGCCTCTGTCAACCCTTGGCCATCTGTTCTGGGGGTTACTGTTCAGAAAGCACCTCTCTCTTCAGCCCCCTTCCTACTCTCTTCTGGCCTCCACATTGCCTTCCCTCTTAAACTAGAGGACAGTGGACACAACCAGGTCATCCCTGCTGTTACCTCTCCATGGAATCACACAGTCCTGACCTTTTTTCCCTTTGGGCTTCTCTGAAGAGCACAGGAATTGAATATTCAGGCTGAAGGGCACTTGAGTACCTAGTCCACTCTACTCATCCATTACTGGTTAGTGGGTGAAACCTGGAAGGAGCAGTGACTGATTCAGGGTCACACAGTGACTTAGGGCCAAAGCAGGGACTAGACTTAGGTCCCCAGAATCCCTGCCCTGAGCCCCCATATTTCCCTGGGATGCTACTCACCCCTTTTCTATTAGGATTCAATCTCCTGTTGCTCCCAAATACTTCTTGAGGTCAGACTGGGTGGCTCCTGGAACTTGCAGGGGTTTGAAGAGGTCAACCTAGGAGTCAGCCCAGAGGCCACCAAGGGAAGGCTGAGCTGGGGTGGGAGCCTGGGAGGGTGGGCTGGCTGCTGCCTCTGTCAGGAGACATAACAACCTCACAGCTGCTGGAGGAAGGATGAGAGCTAGACTACAGGAAGGACAAGCTGGGGTGGGGAAGCAGTGGAGGAGGCTCAGGAGACAGACCCTCACTGGAGAAGTATCTCCTGAGCAGAGAACAGGATGACCCCATCCCAGGAGATGTGCCAAGGAGAAAAGGGTGGGAAGCCTAGGGTGGGGCAAGAGTTGTCCAGCGGAAGCTGGAGGGAGGGCTTTCAGCCTTGCTCCCACACTGGGCGCTCCTTTTGGCAAGTCAATTCTTGTCCCTTAAGCTGAGGCTGTAATGCCCAGCCTCCACTTGCATTCCTAGGGTGCCTGAGACCTGAGACCACCCCTGCCCCAGGTCCAGCTTTCCTGGACTGGTCCTTCTCCCTCCCCCTTAGCCGACAGCCCGCCCCCAGGTCCCTTGTGGGTGAGTTAAAATTAGCTCAGTGCCCAGGCTAAAAATAGCCCCTGCCCAACCCTGAGGCTGCTGGGCTGGAGGAGGGGAGTCCCTGAGGAAGGGGAAAATAGTGGGAACCAGGGGTTTGGGTAGTGAGCCTGCCAAACAGAACTTTGAAGGCAGGAGGAGGGTGGGGGTGGGGCCCACCTGTGCCTTTGAGAGCAGACTGTAGAACTCTGGGGTGAATGCGAGGAGACTGCCACGTGGGGAGGGATGGGGGAGTCTGAGAGAATGGAGCCACTGAGCAGTGGGTGGGGAACAGGCTGGGGATGGTAAGAATGGAGCTGGGGGGAGGGGCATTGCCTTTGCTCAGACTTGGGAGTAGAGCCCCCCCACTTTGGGACCAGTAGTGTTTGTGAAGGGAGGGCTCCCCAGCCAGGGCCCCATCTCTTGGTGTTGGGGGCTGTCACTGGGTTCACCTTCCTCCCATCTTCCAGAGCTCCTCATCATACGCCTCTGGTTACAGGGAAGCCGTCCCAAGGGCTGCAGTTCAGAGAGTGACTGAGCTGGGGTGGGAGTGGAGGCCATGCCGAGGGGACTGAGAGTGCCCTTGGGCCTTGTGCTAACCTCTGTCCACTCTCAGGACCTGCCTGCCTTCAAGGTTGGGCATAACCCAGAGCCTCAACGGCTGAAATGACCCTTCCAGCAGGGTAGGGGGGAACCTGGCCTAGGCAGGCCCCCAAGTGCCCCCTTGCCTCTCCCTGCCCTCGCTCAAGGGGGACCTGCCCTTCTCTTGTCTGTCTCTTGGCCAGAGTGCAAGTTCTCATGGCAGGGATGGCGTCCTGTTGAGTTATGCCCATGCTCCAGGCCTGGCATCAGGGTCCTGTCGCTGTTCTCTACCTGCTTATCTCTACCTTCCCCTCTGTCTGCTCCTGCCTCTCCCTCTCCTTGTCTGCCTATGCACCATACTCAGCCTTCTTTTTGGCCTCTTTACCTCTTCTTTTTCTCCTCTCCTGTGTCTGTGTGTCTGTCCCCCTCTGTGTCTGTCTCACCCACGCCTCCTCCCTCATTAGTGAGCAGGCTGCTTGAGGCCGCCTGACTGTGGGGGTGACAGGTGGATTGGATTGTCACCCCCTCCCCCAGCTCCTGCTGCTTATTTCATGCCCTGCAGCCCAGCCACAGGGAAGGGGCGGGAGGAGGGATGACAGCTGTCTCCAGCGCCTCCTACCTTCCCCTCCAGTCCACAGCCTGCCGCCGGGAGCAGCCTGGGAGGGAGGGATAAAAGGTTCACTTAATGAGAGCTGCCTTTCTCACCGGGTGGAAGAGCAGGGTTGAAGCCATTGCTCTGTGACGGGGGCTGCTCACTCAACCTCTCTGGGCATCTGCCCCCATATGACCTGCGCTGGTGTGGCAGCTCTGAAAGCAGGTGCCTTGTGGTTCCTCTGAGTCTGTGGAACAGAGGACAGATATGGGCGGAAAGGTATGGGGAAGGGGAGGCAGGTACTCCCCTGACACTAGCCATTGGAAGGCACATCTGTGGCTCCCCAGGAAGGGCAGCACTGCTGCGCTCCAGGAGACAGCTCTGACCGCTCCCCGCCCCCACTGGCCCCAGGCCACTCACACAGGAACTGAGATAGCATCATTCTGAAACCCCAAGAATGGTTTGAATATTGCTCAGGTACCAGGAGGTGTTACATTGGGGGAGGCTGAGGCCTGCTACTTCTCCCATGTCCCCTCCAAACCCAGACCCCTTTTAGGGTACTTTTTGCATATTATCTGCACCTAATTTGCATGTTAATGTAGCCCACATGTTCCTGTTGGGTCTGGTAGTGCAGCTTGGGAAAATGGCTATCCATGGGATCCTTCTGGATCTCCCATGTCTCTGGTCTGCTCAGCCCCTCCTCCTTGTCCAAATGTTGTCAGATGAGCCTCCCACCCTTCATCCTCTCTGCTCTCCATTTGCAAAGGCTTCTCTGCCGCCCAGCTGCCATCTTCCCTCCCTCTTTGCTCCTCTGTCTCCACTGGGAAAGCCCTACCTCTCCCTGCCCCACTTCCTACCCCAGGGAGGAGCTGCTCCATCCTGTCCTGCCCTGCCTGTACTGCCCCACTGGGTGAACCAGAAGCTGTCAGAAACTTCCAGAGCGTACTTTTGGTGACACAGATGCTGCCAACTGAAGGGGTCATAGCTGTGGCCTGAGGTCAGGATTGGGCAGGCCCCGGGGCCATCAGCGTGAAGGCCATCCTGGCTAATCCCCCTCTTTTCCCCCAGCTCCATGGCAGCCCTGACCCCTCCCAAGCCTTGTACACCAGGAGAAGTAGCAAAAAGCCAGTTCATCTGGGAGGGCTTCCTAGAGGAGGAGCAGGTGGGAAAGAAGAGGAGTGGGGCCAGGGCAGACTGGGGAGAAAAGGCTCACATCTGGGGAACAGATGCCAAAGCCTCTGGTTCCTGGCAGTTGGTTAGGTAATTAAGCAGAGGGCTAGTAAAAAAGAAGGTCCAGGTGCTCATTAAAATCCCTCTAATTGGGTAGGAGGAAAGCTTGGACAGGATAGGCCTCTGTACCTCAGGTAGCGTCAGTTTAGGGTCCTTTGTGCCCATCCAGGCCCCAGCCACCCCTTCTTCCAAAGTCAGAGGTGAGTTCATGGTTTTGCCCCAGGGCTTTCTAAGACTGCAATTATGTAGAATGGAGAGCAGAGAGGAAAGAGATGGGTACAGACTGAGCCTGTTTTGTAGGAGGGCTCCTGGTTAGATAGCAGGAAGGACTGCCTAAGGCAGGGGCATCTCCTCCTCTGGCAGTGTTGGCAGAAAGATAGGAGGGCAGTGGAGAAGGGGCCATGAGAACATGGAATTATAAAAAGTACATTTGGCTACTCTGGAGGGGACTGGGGATGGACGATGCCCTGACTTCCCTGTCAGAGCGTGTTGGATGGGTCTCTCTGGCTTCCCTGTCTCTTTTCAGCCCTGATCCCTCTCACATCCCAGCTCCCCCAGCATGAGGCGGGGGTGGGGGGGGCGGTATAGGAGATCAGCCAGGGAGCTGGTTGCCAGGCGACAGTTGCCTGAGCAACCCCATCCTCTCCATCTCCATGTGCTCAGGGCTGCTCCTTAGAAGACTTGAGAGTCTCACCCTCTGTACCAGCGAACCCAAGGGTGGAGAAGGTTGAGGGCAGAGGTGGTTGGAAGGTAGATGGTTTCCACCTGGACAAGCATCAGGCACCGCTGGCAGAGGAAGTTTCTCCATCTTCTGTTTCTACAGAGGATGGAGAGAGGAGCTGGTCCTGCATCAGGACTGATTGAAGGATCGATCACAAGGACTTCTCACAGGGTCACGAAGATGAAACAGTCCTTCCCTCCTTTTAACAGATATTTCCTGAGCTCCTCCTTCGAGGGGATGGAGTGGTAAAAAAGACAGATGTTGTTCCTGCCCTCACAGAGCTTTAGTCTCATAGGGGAGCCAGGCATGAAATGGAAGCACAGAATTGTAATGATTTACAGCCATGATAAGTGCTAGAAAGAAGAGAACAAGACACACTGAGAGTAAAGAATTGGAGGACAAAGGAGCGAGGTTGGCTTGCAGGAACGACTTTTCTGAGGGTCATGAGAGCCAAGAGATTGTTCTCTCCTGACTTGGAGGAAGACAGATTATTGGCCATAAGTTGATAGAGGTTGTATCTCATCAAGAATTTGCTTGTAAACAAAGCGTGGTGAGGAGACAGTAAAATGGGAGAGGGAGGGCAGGTAGGTGCTATAAGGCAGAGGGTGCTGTGTTGACCGCACTCACCAGTCTGGATTGGAGTCTCCAAGGCAGGCCAGAGAATCCTGTTTAAAAGCCCTCTTCTTAACCCTACCCCCCACCTTTGATGTGCTCTCCCCACCTCTCCTGCCAAACTCTAGAAAAATACTGCCCATGGATTGCACCAGGAGGCAGGGGAGCTGAAAGCCTTGTGCATTCAAGGGGGTCTGTGCAGAGGAGCCTTTGTAGTGGGGGTTGGCAGAATTGGGTTTACAGGTAAGGAATGCGAGGATGGGCGGTTCTGGGCCTAGGTATCTGCTGGGCTGCTCAGGGTTGGCGGGGCTGGTTTTGGTGTTGTCTTGGGGCCTTTGTGAGGTTGGGCAGTAGGAGGCTCAGGCCCCACGGAGCAGGTTGAGAACAGGGAAAAGGGGAACATGCATGTCTGGGGAGAGGGAAGGGCAGAGGGTTCTTCTGGGAGTGGGAAGGGGGCTACATGGCTCTCTGAAGATACCTAGACACCTGGGCTAGGGAAGGCCCGAGGGACGGCCCACCCAGGTCATGGGAAAGAGGGAAGAGGGGTAGTCCTGGCTCCTTCCAAGTCCACAGATTCCCTGCCTTCCTTCCCCCCATGCCGAGATGCCAAAGCTGAATATCACCTATTGTTGAACCTTGGGGGCCACTCAGCCATTGGAAATAGGGGCAGGGGAGGGGGTTTCTAATTACAGATGTCTGTCACCACAGACAGCACAGTGACACCTCTGCCCACCTCTCGTGACTGCTGTGAGGTCTCTGGCAGGGTCTCTGTGGAAGGGGGACTCTGGAGGGAAGGGCTAGACTTCTGTGGTCTGGGCTTTTTTCAGGACCCATTCAGGAAGGTTTTAGAAAACACGAGCCCTGTTCTCACTGCCCCCTCCAACATCTCAGAAGGCTCCACCTCTGACACAAAGACTTCTGGAATCCAAGATCTGGAGGGACCCTGGGATTATCTCATGCCTCCAGCCCCCAGGGCTCACCCAGCCTATTTGGGCAGCGCCCATACCTGAAAGCCTGCACCTTCTCTGGCTCAGGCTGGGCTCTCACTCCTGCCCCCTCCAGCCCAAGGTGCCTCCCGAGTTGTACAGTACAGTTCCATTCTGGCACTGGAGTGGAAGCCCTTCAACTAGTGGGTGGGTGGTAGGTGTACTGAGACAGATCCTCGCCTGATGCCTGCATGCCCTGGCTTCCCGCAGCCTCATTTGCGCACATCGGTAGGCTCTCTGTTTTCCCTTTGTGCTTCATGGTGAACAGGGTTAGGAAGCAATATTCAGACTGAGCTTGGGTTCTAGACTTGGCCCACCCCTTTAGAGCAGGAACCAGCCAGCTGTGGCCCGTGCCTTTTCTTACAAACCTAGATTCCTTAGCGCACAGCCGCACTCGGTCCTTCGTGTGCCATCTGCAGCTGCGTTCCTGCCGCAGTGGCAATTGAGTGCTTGCAACTGTACGGCCTGCGAAGCCTGAAACATGTTTTATTTGGCCCTCCACAGAAAAAAATTGCCAACCTCTGGTCTAGAAGGGTGACTGGTGGAACAATTAATTGATTTATAGCAACAGAACCCTTCCAAAAAAATTACAGGCTGAGGCCCACTGAAGGAAGCAGACTGGTGTGGAAGTGCCCTGGTTGAAGAGGTAGGGGGTCTGTAGCCCCAACCCCACTCTGGGATGCCAGGCTCTAGGGCATTCTGAGGACCCCTGCTCTAGTACGTTCTTGGTACAGGAATGCAGAAACTACCATCATGGCACCAGGTATACTGTGCCAGCTGTTCATGGACTTGGCAGGTGTTTACTCAACATATTCTCTGCACCATGCTGTAGCACAAGAACCACAATTCTAGGCCAGAGGGGCAGCTGATGAGCTCAGGTGTGTAGGGTGTTCCCTAAGACCCAGACCCTTAGAAGCTAGGGAGCTGTGTGTGTGCTGTCTGACCTGGAACCTGAGGGCAGCAGTGATGGTGTGGAAAGGGCGTGGACCAGAGTCCTGGCCTCTGAGTGTGAGTGAGGTCCAGTTTGTGCCTAGCTGTGGCATGCCGTCCCCTCAGTTGCCACCATGTCCTTATTTTGGGGATGGGTTCAGAGGCTGACAGCCTCTCCTGGAGGTGCTGTGGGCCTGGCCCATGTGCCCAGGGGGCAGGGCTGAGGGTTGCCAGGGCTAACGGTCCTCTCATGGCCCTTTCCCCCCAGGAGGCTGTACAGAAAGTGTCCTGCAGACCATGAACTGAGCACCGGTCCTGGACTGTTCATGAGCACAGTGTGAGGCGTGCCGAGACCCAGCGCCCAGTGATCCCCTCCCCTTCCTAGCACTGAGGATCCCAGAGAAGATGGGGAGGAAAAAGATTCAGATCCAGCGAATCACTGATGAGCGGAACCGACAGGTGAGGACATCCTGGATCCACATAGTGTGGCTGAGGGTAGGAAGCTGGCCTCTGCCTCCATTCCTTGCGGCCACTCCAGCAGGATTTCTTGGAGGAATTGTACTCTGGAGGCTGTTAGGGAAGGGGAAGGGCTAGGATGGGAAAAGAGGAGCCCTGCCTCCTTGCAGCTCTTAGAACCCTGTGTCCCAGAACTCCGGCTGCTGCCACCAGGCAGACCTGGGCCCCTGCCCTGGAGCCATATGCAAGCCTGAGGCCACACCTGGGCACGCCCCCTTTCCCAAGATGAATCCTTTCCTCTTCCTACCCCAGGGGAAGAGCCAGGAAGTCCTTCCGTTCTCCTTCCCTGACCTCGTTAGAGTCCCCAGAATAGTGATGTGGAGGTCTGTTCATCTGATTCCCCTGCCTTCAGTGAGTTGTGGGCTATGTCATGGCCATGTGTTGGCAGAGGGGTTCTGGCCTGTTTCTTCCCCAGACCAGGGGATCCTGAGAAAAGAGCTGTGTCATCCTGAGATGGTGGCTTTCAAGAAGGGGCTGTTTCCAGCTGCCTGTAGGTGGGGACTCCTAGGCAGGCCTTGACTTAGCCAGATCTGGCTGCCCACCCGCCCACCTGCAGGTGACATTCACTAAGCGGAAGTTCGGGCTCATGAAGAAGGCGTATGAGCTAAGCGTGCTGTGTGACTGCGAGATCGCGCTCATCATCTTCAACCACTCCAACAAGCTGTTCCAGTATGCCAGCACCGACATGGACAAGGTGCTCCTCAAGTACACAGAGTACAACGAGCCGCACGAGAGCCGCACCAATGCTGACATCATCGAGGTGGGCCCACGCACTCGGCCCCACCCATCCCTGCCTGCCTCCAAACACATGTTGCCCATGCAGCACACATGCACGCACTCATGGGCCTGCCCGTGCGCATACATGTGTACACCTGTCCTCATAGCTCCTCACCTGTGTGCATAAACACAGGAACTCACGTCCTCACACAAACCTGGGCTGAGGAGAAAGGCGGGACAGTGAGTGGGTGCCAGGTAGGGCTGCCCACCCAGCCCACTCCCACTGCAGCCCTCTCTCAGAGTCTTTCTTCCTGTCTGTTGTGTATGACACGATCTCTGTCTTTCCTGTCTTTTCTCAAACTCTCTGTGCCTGTTTTTCCCCCTTCTCCAGCTTTTAGTCTGCTCCTGCAACCTTTCCTTTCTTTGTCTCCTTTTTTGTTTTCATCTTTCCTGTTGTTTCTGTCCCTATTTGGGTCCCCGTGGCCCTGTGTGCTGTTTCAGAGAGAGTTGCCATTGTGGACTGTTAAGGACCCGGGCTTTGGGGTCTAGCTCTGGCCTTTACTGGCCGCATGGTCATCTGGGTCAGCCCTTCCAAGCCTTGGTGCTCACCACCTTCATGAACTGGGGCCAGTGCCTGCTCTGAAGGGTTTTGTGGGAATTAAATGAGATAGTCCACTTCTTGCTCCTCACGCCGAGGCTGCGTGCTTGGGCATGTGAACCTGTGCCAATGAGAGGGGTGTGGGGTGGGGCACAGGCCTGCCTTCCTGGAGTGAGACTGTAGTTCACAGACTTGGAGGAAGTTCCCTTATTTTTGTACTGGAGAAAACATATTTAATCAGCAGTGGAATGTAAAATTTGCATTCATTTTAAAGACAAAACAAGTGTCTACGAAGATGTTTTGAACATTGAGAGGGCAGCTTTAGGGTCTCCTCCAGACCCACTGCCGTGTCCCTACTTTGTATGGCCACGGTGAGAAGCTCCGATGTGCGTGCAGCAAGAACAGTGTGTGGGGTGGCACATGGTAGGAGCTCAGTACATGCTAGTCTCCTGTTTGCCTTTCTCCCTCTTGTCCCTCTCCCTCTGTCTCATCTCTTTCTCTCCCACATCTTACAAGCAGAACCCAGGGATTCAGCTGGGCAAAGCCACCCTAACTGCCTTTCCCTCGCAGACACTCCGTGCCTCTGCCCGGGGCTGGTCATGGGTGGTAAGGCAGGGGCTGGCCAGGGCACCACCATTCCTCCCAACCCCCAGAGCCAACTGCACCTATCACCTTGGAAGCACATGTCTCTGTGCCAAGTGTATCCCCTAGGCTATGCCCACCTTTCCTTCATGTGACTCCTGCATTCTGGTGCTGTTCCCCCCTACCCCCACCGGCCACATCTTCACAGTGTTCTAGGAGGGGAAGGTGGCACTGAAGGAGAGGGCTGGGGAGATGCTGGGACCCCTGAGGAAGGAGGTTGGGGAAAAGTTAGGATGTCCTTGGAAGAGCTGAAAGAACTCCAGAGAGATGGGCATGGGAGGACCCTCACCTCTGCTGACAGTAGCGGTGTGGTTACAGACCCTGAGGAAGAAGGGCTTCAACGGCTGCGACAGCCCCGAGCCCGACGGGGAGGACTCGCTGGAACAGAGCCCCCTGCTGGAGGACAAGTACCGGCGCGCCAGTGAGGAGCTCGACGGGCTCTTCCGGCGCTATGGGGTGAGCCCCACTCACACTCTCTCTGTTGGCTCCCCTTCCGGCTCCTTCCCCCTAGGCGCTGCACAAGAAGCACAGGGAATGTGAAAGCCCTGAGGTGGACGAGGTCTTTGCCCTGACCCCCCAGACGGAGGAGAAATATAAAAAGATAGACGAGGAGTTTGATAAAATGATGCAGAGTTATAGACTGGCCGTGAGTAGTAGCATGGAGGAGAGCCTCCTTGTGGTGCATGGTGTGGCTTTGCGCCCTGGCCCGGCCCTCTGCTGCCTCTGATGGATGTTCCGCTCTGAGCCATGCTGGGGCTATTGGTGACTCCTGAGCAACCTCTGACCTTGGTCGTGATAAACCTGTGACCCTTGCTGAGCCTCACTTGGATGGAGCATAAGCCAGGAGAGGCCTGGAGTGTCCCTCTCACCAGCAAGAAATGTATGGATGACTTGAGATCCTTAGATGACAGAAATATAGAGAATGTGCCCTTGTCTGGATCTTTTTTGGGGGACAGACCCCCTTGGGCCTCTCTAACACTCCCAGGCTCAGATACTTAGTGGCAGTGTTTAGGGGAGTCAGAGAACGCTAAAGGCAAAGGCAGTTAGGTAGGGCCTCTACAGTAGGCCAGATGGGTGAGAGATTACAAGTGAAATAATGTCCTGACCCATGGCGCAGGCCCTTAACAGCTGTGTGTGTGAATTTGAGTCTGTACTCAGGGCCTCTAACCTGCTCCCTGTGTGTCCTGCCTGGCTGAGGACTAACCCACCTCTACTAGGGGGGTTCCAGGTGTCCCTGGTCCTGTCTGTAGTAAGCAGAACCTTGTTCTCATTCTCTGGGCCAGAGCTGGATCCCAAAGCATTCCCACCAACCTACTTTCTTGGTGGGAGTGGCAGGCAGGACTCCAAAAGGGCCCAGGGCGGAGAGACGGAGCTGCTGGCCCTAGGACACACTGCCCAGCACTAGGAGAACCCTTGCCAGCCTTCTCAGGCAAAGTGGGTCTAGGGTAAGGGGTCACCCTGGCCTGACCCTGCCTCTCCATTTTCTGTCTAGTCAGCTGTCCCGGCCCCCAACTTTGCCATGCCTGTGACAGTGCCCGTGTCCAATCAGAGCTCACTGCAGTTCAGCAATCCCAGCGGCTCCCTGGTCACCCCTTCCCTGGTGACATCATCCCTCACGGACCCACGGCTCCTGTCCCCCCAGCAGCCAGCACTACAGAGGAACAGTGTGTCTCCTGGCCTGCCCCAGCGCCCAGCCAGTGCAGGTAAGTGGGCTGCAGGCAGTAGATGAGGTGAAAATGAGGTGCGATGGGGACTTGGGATTCCATTTCCAATAGAGTCTTTCCCTTCATCTGCATAGCATTCGCCCATTTATGTGGCTTCTGAGGAAAGGGACTATGACTCTTCTCTCTGTTTAGTCTTTAAGACTCACTCTGGAGGGGGTGTCTTGTCAGCTTATCACTGTTCTGTTTGTCCTCCAGGGGCCATGCTGGGCGGCGACCTCAACAGTGCTAATGGAGCCTGCCCCAGCCCTGTCGGTGAGTGCGGCTGCCCTTGCCTGTGGGTGGGGGAGGGCCTGCCTGCTCAGGGGCTTCAGGCCCAGAGACCAGGAAGGACCTAGATTACAGGAGAGGGAGATCCCCGGGTCTGAGTTGGAGGTCTAGTATGAGGATTTCTAAGCCCCAGGATTTTTGTATCTGTTGCAATGATTGGTGTGGAGCTCTAGGCTCAGGGAATTCTGGACAGACTAGAAGAATGGACCAACATTTCTAGTCGGAGGTGAAGATCCAAGTTTTTTCAGTTGAGTGGGCGTGGTTCGGGATGGGATATGGAGGATGCGAATATATCTGGCGTTGCCAATGGACAGTGGGCACAGGCTCACACACACTCACACACACGCAGACATTCTTACTGAGGGAAATACCCAGACATTAGGTGTACACTTGTGTGTACATATCTGTGAGCCCCAGAAGAAAGGCTGCTCCCCAGCTCCAGTAGCTGACAGTCCCTCTTGCCCTGTGCTGGTGATTGTAACTTCGAATGTCACCATTGACGTCACCCTGACATTCCTGCCATTCCCGAAGTGATCTGAGGATTGGATTGGAGGCAGCCACACACGTACAGGGCAACAGTGTGCTCTCAGGCAACAGAACAAGGTGACACTTCCGATTGTAGTCCCCGCCCTGTCTCTGGGCTGTAGAATCCCCCATCTTAGCACCAGGCACCATATTCTAGCTCTTTGGCAGTGATTGTGTATGGGGTCAGGAAATGGGGGAATAGCCTCCCTCTCCAAGGAGAGGGCCAGAAAAATGCCTGTAGACCTTAAGGAAGCAGTGGTACTTGTGGGCCCTCAAGCCTGGCATGTGGAAAGTGGTGAGGGCCCTAGCTTGGCTTACATCCAGCCATGTGGCCATGGAGAAGTCATTAGCACCTCTGCCAACCAGGTCTCAAGTTTCCTCTTTTGTAAATAGGGCTGATGATAACGTGTCCTGTCCACCTTGAGGGTTAGTGTGAGGATTAAATGAGATAATACGCATGTGAAAGCCCCACGGAGGTTGTGGAGTATGGAGCAAGGGTAAGGGTAGTTACTGTGCTTGTTGTCACCCGTCTAATTACGGTGATGGCTGGACTGTCAGTACCGCAGTGTCAGGAACACCAGTGAGTGACTCATCTTCCCCAGAGCTGTGGTTATCTTGTCATGTGCTCTTCCAAATCATTGCGTCCCCAGCTGACTGTGAAGGGAGCAGCCTGAGTGGTAGATTTCCCTTGGTGAGCAGGATCCTCACTGAGGCCCAAATTCCACGCTGGCACCCCTTTCCCAGCCTGGGTCATTGTGGGCCTAGTCGGGGGCCAGTAGTGGGATCAGGAGGTTCTGGACTTCCTGCACATGGAGTCCAAGAAGAAAAGGTAGAGAATGGCTGCAGAAGAACCTCCTGGCCATTGTGGTTCCCATTGCCAGTTCTTCCGTACCAGCCTCAGAGCCCCTACCACCCAGCCCCGTCATGCACAGCTTAGAGTCAGGGGGGTGAACCCAGTGATTTGGCAGTTAGGGGTTTTAGGGGAGGTCAGAGATCCCAGGACCTCCTCGAAGCCTGAGCATGGCTTTGACAGGGCCTGGGTGACAGGAATACTGGCGTGGGGGCAGGTAACAGGGCTGAGGGGTGGCTCCATGTTTTCCCTTTTACCCTCGTCTCCTGTTCTCTAGGCAATGGCTACGTCAGTGCTCGGGCTTCCCCTGGCCTCCTCCCTGTGGCCAATGGCAACAGCTTAAACAAGGTCATCCCTGCCAAGTCTCCACCTCCACCTCCCCATAGCGCCCAGCTTGGAGCCCCCAGCCGCAAGCCCGACCTCAGGGTCATCACTTCCCAGGGAGGAAAAGGGTTAATGCACCACTTGGTGAGTGGGGTCTGGACGGAGTGAGGGGCTGGGGAGTGGGAGAGTGGAGGGAACAAAGAGCTGACTTCCATCAGGAGAGATGAAGGGTAACCTACTCTGAGGACTTCCCAAGAAAGATCATGGAAGTATGGCTGGGAAGAAATCCCAAAGGCCTTTACAAAAGGTTGGAACACAGAAGTACCAGCCTCAAAGGCAGTAAAAGGGAAGAGGAGGTGGGAGAGAATGTTCTGTAACAGGAAGGAGGATAGGAGAGATTGATCACAACAGAGGAATTTGATGGTAAGGATTTCCTAACTGGTAGGCATTGGGAGGTAGCATCTTCTGGAAATCCATTGGGACAGTGAAAAGCTCTGTGCTTCTAGGCTGCAGAGCCATCCTGCTCCCATGCAGAGAGGTAGATGGGGTGGCTGTGGGATCAGGTGTAAGGGGAAGGTGGAGGCAAGGGACTGAACCATCCCTTGGTTTTATTTCTGCTCTCAGACTGAGGACCATTTAGATCTGGTAAGTGAGGCAGTGAGATGTTTGCTGTGACTTGGAATTTTGGGTCATCCCATTGCTCTGTGGCCCCCAGCATGGAGTATGTGTGTGCCCTTGTTCTTTGGCCTGTGTGTGTGGTGTATTGTTGTTTATTTGGTTATTTGCCAGAAGCTATGCTTAATGCCAAGTAGGATACAGAGGTGAATGGGGTAGGGGTGAGGGGTCGGATATGCATGTGTTTGTACTTGTGTGATATGGACGTCTTATTGTGATGTTGCATTCATGCAAGCACGCCTTTTTCTGTCTGTTGTGCATGTGCAAGAGGAGTGGGCTACACCTGGCCTTAGGCCTTGCCCCGGGATGTATTCTAGGATATGTCCCACAGGCTGGACTGCACCTGCCCTCCGACTCTACTCAGGTCCACCGAGCATTCCTGGGGCCCACAGAACTCTACAGAAGGGGTCCCAGCCAGGCAATAAAATCCGTTTTCCAGGGGAAGCTGAGGCTTAAGGCAAGGGTTGTCCTTGGTGGGAGGCCTCCTGCTCCGCCCCCCCCCCCCTGCCATCTCCGTGCTCCCTCCGGCACACAACCCATCTCACAGGCACACAGAGGCACACGCAGCTGCTCTTTCTCTCTCTCTCACACACACACACACTTGCATACTCATCCTCATCCAGGAGTGGGGCGGGGGCTCCTTCCTCCTTCACTCCCTGGTGGGAGGCCAGTGAGCCTGGAAAAGGCAGGCAGGCTTTGGCGGCCAACACGGCGGCAGTTTCGGCCCCAGTGTGGAGTTGGAATAAACAAGTGAGTCAGCGGCAGATGGAGCTGACAGCCCCACACACGTGTGTGCATACACGCAGGCACACGCATTCCCCTCACAGATGCCAGCACGCTTCTCCCCAGGCATGTGCTGCAGTGTGATGGATGGAGAGCAGACTGCAGAGGGATCGGCCGGGAGGAGAATGGTTCTCCCTTCTCTCACTTTGCAGTAGGAGAGCTTGGTGCTGGGGCCACAGGGCAAGCACAGGTGCGCCCCTCCCTGTGTGTAGGTGTGAATGGACTGGTGCAGTTTCTCTCCATGGCTCTCAGTCTCTGCGAGTGCATGAGCATGCATTTGTGTGTCTGTGGGGCCTCCGTGCTGAGGCCACCCTCTGGGCCTTGGGACTCAGAGACCCCGGATTGGCCTTGCAATGGAAGGCCAAGGTTGAGCAGCCCCTCATCTGCTACCTCTTGACAGACCATTTTCTCCTACAGAATAATGCCCAGCGCCTTGGGGTCTCCCAGTCTACCCACTCACTCACTACCCCAGTGGTTTCCGTGGCAACACCGAGTTTACTCAGCCAGGGCCTCCCCTTCTCTTCCATGCCCACCGCCTACAACACAGGTGAGTATGTGGGTGGCCTAAGCTGTGAGCACATGGCTTTGGGACAGGGGAGGGGCCAGAGAGGGGACTTGAGACGTTCTCTGGGGCACACCCCGGTCCGAGGAAGGCCATTGATTTGGGAGAGGCCCTCCTAATTAAGGTTGCCAAATTTAGCCAATAGAAACTTAGAATGCGCAGTTAAATTTGAATGTCAGATAAAACAGTAATTTTTTAGTATGTCTTAAAGACATTCTTTTGCAACATATGTCCCAAAGACATACTTACGCTAAGAGTTATTCATTGTTTTATTTGAAATTCAGATTTAACTGGATATCCGTTATTCTTAATAGAGGACCTAATAGGGAAGGGAGGCCCTGTCTTTAGGGAGCCTCCCATTAGGAGAGGCCAGGCCAGAGGTGGGCTGAGGAGATAATTCAGGCCACCAGGGTTGGAGGGTAGGGAGCGGGTCATGGCCAGTTCAGCAAAGCTTCTTAGAGAACAATGAAGAAATGAGGGAGAGAAGAGACAGGAGGCTGAGCAGGCCAGACCAGAAGATTTCTCCAGGTTCCAGGGAAGGCCATTGAGGGACCAGAGCCTATGTCTTTAACTCCGATGCTGGCTTGGTGGCGGAGGGCTGAGGGGGGCAAGGGGGAGGAAGAGTGATGAAGGTTGAAGAGAGGGAGCTGCCGGTGAAGAGTCACTTGGAAACATGAGAGAGCGTCACTTGGAGACATGAAGAATTCAGACAGGACATCCAGTGCCCAGTCCGTCCTGGGTACCCAGGGCTGTCCTGGCCTGTCACCCACTCACATCCTCCCAGGAACAGTCTGTGACACTCTCAGCCTTCCTGGCCTGCACTACACACTGCTGTGTTGGGAAGGACTGCCCAAAAGGGAAATGCCTTGTCTCCGTATTTCAGGGCATGTGTGTGGCTGGGGAACCGGGCCTTATTTCCTGCTGAGGAGACCTCTGCCATTCACCCCAGTTCTCCTACCTGCGAATGGCGTGTGTTAGAGCTGTCTACTGATGAGGTCAGACTAGAGCAGAAGACCCTTCAACTTCTCTCCCCTCTCCAAGCCCCCATTCCAGAGTTGAATCATACTAGGTCCCAGACATCAATACAAATAATCACAAAATCCCACCTCTTCCCCATGTGTAAAAATCCAGAACCCAGCCCTCTATATAGGAAAGCCCTTTGGGGCAGGTGGGACAGCTGGAGGAGCTGCCTCATGTTGAGGGGCTAGACTCTGGCACGTGTGTCTCTGTCCAGATTTTATCATCCAAGGGTCTGCACAGTCCCTTGTTCTGTGCATGCTCCCATGCACATGCCCACTCTCAGGACGAGTCCTCAGGCAGCTTCAGATGGCCCCATCCCTGGGGCCCGTCTCCTTATCCGTGAGAGTCGTGGGTGCACAGGGGGCCTCTGAGGCTCGTCCAGCCTTGCCAGCTGGGGCTATGGGCCTGACCCAAAAAGCCAGCCCTCTGAGGATGGCCGGGCGTGGTTGGCAGAGGGCATCACAGACCCCTTTTCAGGAGCTGTTGTTTTTTTTGGGAACCCCATGGGTGATTTTCTGCCATCTTCTTGGGTCCCATGCCACTTTGGGAAGAAGGAGGTTGGTTAGTGGGTATCCGTGAACCCGGGATAGGTGCTCAGCAGCCCAGACTAGATTATGTCTGTCATGTGGTGTGAGAGCAGATCTGACGCTGGACCTGCCCTTGGAGCCCTGCTGGGAACTGTTGTGTGGCCTTTTCCACATCCTCTCAGCAGCCAGGGGCTCCAGTTCTTCGTGCTACAGGAATAGTTTATTTTTGTTGTTGGTTACAGTTGTCCCACTTTATTCCCCATTACTCCCCCCTACCCCATCCCCTACTCCCACAGTCAGTCCCCCCATTGTCCTAGCCCAGGAGTCCTCTGTTCGTGTTCCTTTGCTTGCTCCTTCCCCTTCTCTCCCCCACTATGCCCTCCCCGCCCCTCTCCGGTCACATTCAGTTCATTCTTTATTTCCAAGTCTCTGGTTCTGTTTTGCTCTTTTGTTTGTTTTGTTGATTAGGTTCCAGTTAAAGGTGAGATCATATGGTATTTGTCTTTCACCGCCTGGCTTATTTCACGTAGCATAATGCTCTCCAGTTCCATCCATGCTGTCATGAAGGGTAGGAGTTCCTTCTTTTTTTTTCTGCTGCATAATATTCCATTGTGTAAACGTACCATAGTATTTTGATCCACTCATTTACTGATGGGCACCTAGGCTGTTTTCAGCACTTGGCTATTGTAAATTGGGCTGCTATGAGCATTGGGGTGCATAGGTTCTTTTGCATTGGTGTTTCAGGATTCTTAGGGTGTAATCCTAGCAGTGGGATCACTGGATCGAAAGCCAGATCCATTTTTATTTTTCTGAGGAAATTCCACACTGTATTCCACAGTGGCTACACCAGTCTGCATTCCCACCACCAGTGCACTGGCAGCAGCGTTTTCAGGGGACTCTAGGTGCAGAAACAACACCTTAGCGAACAATTGCTGCTTAGTTATTTACCATTTACAGTCCTTGGCCCCAGGTCAGGTTCTGCCTGTGGTGCATCTGGCTATAGCCACGTCTTAGGTAAGGAACAGGCCTGGCTCCTTGCTGACACTGGCTGCAGAGGTTTGGCTGTGGTCACGCTAGGAGCAGACCAAGTGGGCTGCCAGGTGGCCTGTAGGCCATGTTCCTCTTATCTAAGAAGAGCCAAGCTTCTTGGGGAGCCAAGTCTCCAGGTAGATGGGTCTGGAGTGTGCTGGGAAGGTGTGGGACTGGGAGTTGAGTCTCAACGATTCCCTCACTGGGGGACTTCAGGCAGGTAATGCACTGTTCTGTGATTGGCTTCCTTGTTTGATAAATGAGTGTTAGAAACAGTTGGTGCTAGAGGCCCCTTTCTGATCTTGCTGTGCTTTTTGAATATACCCGTAAGCATCTCAAAGCTCCTGGCTACATTATGAGGCCAGAGGCAAGCATGGGCCATCTCTAGGGTGAGATTTAAAGGTAATAAAGAGCCTGGGATCTTGTCTTCGCTCTGCCATTGGCTTTCTCTGTGACCTACAGCGAGTTCCCTAAACCTTTCTTATTGTTATTCTATTATAGTTGTCTTGATTTTTACCCCTTTGTCCTCTTCCACCCAGCTCACCCCCGCTCCCACAGTCAGTCCCCACACTGTTGTCCGTGTCCATGGGTCATGCATACATGCTCTTGGACTAGTCCCTTCCCCTTCTCTCCACCATTATCTCTCTACCTCCTCCCCTCTGGCCACTGTCAGTCTGTTCTATGTTTCCGTGCCTCTGGTTCTGTTTTGGTTGTTAGTTTATTTTGCTCATAAGAGTCCTCTTATAAGTGAAATCATATGCTATTTGTCTTTCACTGACTGGCTTATGTCACTTAGCATAATATTATCCAGTTCCATCCTTGCTGTCGCAAAAGGTAGGAGTTGCTTATTTCTTTCTGCAGAGTAGTGTTCCATTGTGTAAATCTACCACAGTTTTTTTGTCCACTCATTTGCTGATGGGCACCTAGGCTGCTTCCAGCACTTGGCTATTGTAAATTGTGCTGCTATGAACATTGGGGTGCATAGGTTCTTTTGAATTGGTGTTTCAGGGCCCCTAGGATATAATCCCAGCAGTGGAGTTGCTGGGTCAGAAAGCAGATGCATTTTTAATTTTTTGAGGAAATTCCATACTGTTTTCCACAGTGGCCGCACCAGTCTGCATTCCTACCACCAGTGCACTAGGGTTCCCTTTTCTCCACATCCTCGCCAGCACTTGTTGTTTGTTAATGATGGCCTTTCTAACAGATGTTAGGTGATACGTCATTGTAGCTTTTAATTTGCATCTGTCTGATGGCTAGTGATGCTGAGCATCTATCTTTTCATGTCTCTGGGCCCCAGGTATGTCCTTCTTGGAGAAGCATCTGTTAAGGTCCGTTGCCCATTTTTTAATTGTATTGAGTTCCTCAGACTTGACATTGCAGTTGCCTCATTTGTAAATTAATAGTAACAATAAGTAAATCTTTGAACATTTACTATGTGCTAACTGTTCTGTATGCTTCACATGTATTAACTCAGTCTTCACAACAGCTGTGTGACATAGGCAGGAGTATTGCCTCCGATTTGTAGAGAGTAAGTAGCTTGTCTGAGTTCACACGACCTGTGAGTGGAGATAGCCAGGAAGTTGGACCTCATGTTCGTGCCTGTGACAGATAACACTGTCTTCTCTGCATGGAGACGGGGCCGGAGCGGATGGCTCCAGAGCACGGTGGCCTTAGTGCTGCTGCAGCGGGGAGGGGTGCTTGGGCCCCTACTACCACCACCACCAGGGTGCAATCGCCTTATGCTCCTTAGGGGGGACATTTTCTAAACTGTCCCAAACAGGATGCAACTGGAAACATAGTAGTGCTGTGGAGACTGTAAAGCATCTCAGGGTTCTGTTTGTTCTGTGACAGTGCAAACATCACAGTTTCTTTATTGAGACAGAAATTTGGAAATTAATGAGTGACATCTCATGGTGACCTCGGTCAGCATCTTGGCTTGCTGGGCTGCAGACCTGTTTCTCTCCCGGCCCCTCCGCTCTGGCAGGCCTTTCTGGTGGGCAGACACGAATCCTCTGTGTTCATGTGTGTGGGCCCAGCAGCTCTATCCCTGGCCGCTGCTTACGTGTTGACAGTCTTTAGGAGACTCTGGAGCTTACAGAAGGTGGAATGCTCGCTAACAGCAATTTGCTTCGGCTGCACCATCCACCTGGCATTTACCACAACACCCCTGTCTCGGAAAGGCATTTGAGGACTTGGCACTTGAAATAATACAAACACGTATTAGACTGTCCCTATTTTTTTACCCTTCTTTTTATAAATTGACATTCTAAAAGTGATACCTACACACAGTAGAAAAAAACCAGTTTTTAAAAAACCAACTCTTTTAGTCCTGTTAAAAAAAAACGAAAACAAAACAGCACCTCATGGCTATTAGGATTTGCATTTCTGAACTGGGAGTGCCATGTCCTGGGTTTGTATGGGTCCTTCTGATTCTTCACGTCTATCGCGAACGTCTTCCATCGGGATCCCGTTCCTCCTGGAGGTGCCCCCCTGCCTTAGTCCTCTCCCTCCCACTGAGGCTCATCCTTCCTTCCTTCCACGCAGATTACCAGCTGACCAGTGCGGAGCTGTCCTCCTTGCCAGCCTTCAGTTCACCTGGGGGGCTGTCACTAGGCAATGTCACCGCCTGGCAGCAGCCACCACAGCCCCAGCAGGCACCACAGCCTCAGCCTCCACAGCCTCAGCCCCAGCCGCAGCCGCAGCCGCAGCAGCAGCAGCAGCAGCAGCAGCAACAACAGCAACAGCAGCCGCCGCCGCAGCAGCAGCCCCACCTGGTCCCTGTGTCTCTCAGCAATCTAATGTGAGTCCCTGGGGATCCATGCACATGTCCGGGAGGGGACAGTTGAGGGGTGGGGAGGAGAGGGTCCTCCTGAGATCTGGGATCCCTTTGAGGTTGTCTTATCATCAGTGGACAGTATATGAGGCACCAAATGGTGGCCCTAATGTCCCAGGTATGAACCTGGGAGACCCACCCTGAGCCCCTTCCCCAGCCAGCCTGGGGTGGGGGTGGGGTGAGGACCCCAGACTGCAAAAGATGACATGAGATAGAAAGAGAACTAATATGACATATTTCCCTTCTTTCCCTTCACTTGGCCATCTCTCTTTCCTGGTCTCTCTGTCCCCATCCACTTGTCTCTTCCTCACCCCCTCACCCCCCATCTTCTCATTCTCTGTTCCCTGTCACCTTCTGTCTTATCACTGCCCATCACTTTTTTTGTCACCTCCTCTCCTCTGTTTCTTTTCCCTGTACCCCATCCCCATCTCCTGTCACCAGCCCTGGCAGCCCACTGCCCCACGTGGGTGCTGCCCTCACGGTCACCACCCACCCGCACATCAGCATCAAGTCGGAACCTGTGTCCCCAAGCCGTGAGCGCAGCCCTGCGCCTCCCCCTCCAGCTGTGTTCCCAGCTACCTGCCCTGAGCCTGGTGACAGTCTCAGCAGCCCAGCTGGGGGCTCCTATGAGACAGGGGACCGGGATGACGGAAGGGCGGACTTCGGGCCCACACTGGGCCTGCTGCGCCCAGCCCCAGAGCCTGAGGCCGAGGGCTCAGCTGTGAAGAGGATGCGGCTCGACACCTGGGTACTGTAGCATCACCCCTCCCGTCTGCCAGTGTCTGCTATACCCAGGGACTGCTCCGTGTGCCCCCAGCCTGTCTTAGCTCCCACCCGAGAGGCCTTTTGGCCAGCTAGCCCCTCCGTCAGCCCTTTTGAGGCAGCATCGATGCCCTTTTACCCCCACCAAAGGCTCATTTCCTATCCCTTTCTTCAGCATCAGCCCTACTGCTTGATAACGTCTCCCCTCAGAGCTGGTCCTGCCACTATAAACCTGGCCCTACAGGGAGAAGGGCGTGGGGGAGACATCACCCCGTAGCCTGGGCCACCCCCTCATACTCCCTTCTCCATCTCCTCTCTTCACAGACCTTAAAGTGACGATCCCCACTCCCCTCCTCTCAGCCTCCCAGATGAAGAGTTGACAATCTCACCGCCCACCCCCCTGTCCTGGGCTCCTCCCGCTCGACCCCCACTTCCTTTCTTGTGCTCCGTGTCCTGTTGACGGTTACATTTGTGTATAATTATTATTATATTATTATTAATATTATATTTTTTTTAATTTGGATTCTCACTTTGGAGAGGAGGATGCTCTCATCCCCTTTCTGCACCCCTGCCATTTTCACTGGCTGTGGGAGCTCTTTTTTGCGGGAAGGGGGGGACACTTTGCACGTTGTACACATATGCTGCAGGAGGGGGTGGGGCCAATGGGCCTTTGGGAAAGGACAGGTGCCGAGCCCTGCATGCAGAGCCCTCCCACCCCATCCCCCAGATAGAGGGAAATAACCAAAAACTACCCCACAACAAAACCCCAAAGTTGGCTTGATGGTGGGTCTGTGTTTCAGGGGAAAGTGAGGCAGAGGCTCTGTAAAGGGTTTCTGCTTCTGGACTGTTTCTGTGGCCACAGGCACGTGGGGCCTGGCCCCCACGTGCCCCTGCACACACACGACACACTCTCACTGATTCTTGTGTGACTGCACCTCCAAGGTGTGGGGGTGCTGGCTGAGATTTTGGGCTGGGAAGGCTGTCTGGGAATCTGAGGCTGGGGGTAGGTTTTGAGGTGGGGCCCTTCTGAAGCACATTTGGAGAGAAAGAGAGCCATGAGGAGAGGGCTGAGGAGGGACAGAGGGCTGGGGCGAGGGGTGAGTCAGGTTCCCTCCCTTTCCCAGCATTTTCTCTAACATACACAGTGCAATAGCTCCCTATCCCTCAGTTGACACCAGCCCTGTAAAGCTGGCCACAAAGCACAGGGAGAACTGGGGAGAGGAATGTGAGGTGACTCAGTGGGAGTGGGCCTTGGCCACTCCGTGGTGCCTGAGGACTGGAACCCTTGCATCCACAGGCAAGTGTGAGTGAGGGGACTTGCTCTTCCTTGCACGTATACATCCCCAAAGGAGTGGTTGTTGGGATGGGGTCGTGAGGATGGGAGAGGGGACTGGGAGGTTTGCAGAAGGCCTGCCTTCCTTCTTTCCTCCTTCGCCCCTCTTGCCAGCCCTCTTCCCTGCTCCTTCCACTCCTGAACCGCTGTGGACCCCACCTTCCTGCTCTTGGCACCCTCATTGTCTGGCTACCTCCTGTCCCACCACCCCCAGGCCGCATCCTACCTTCCCTCTTGGCTACTGTAATTGTAAATAGCAACCTTTGGAAAACATTAGCAGTGTAACAGTCCAGGAACTGTTTTTTTTTGTTGTTGTTGTTGTTGTTGTATTGATATGAAATGAGATTCTATTTTTGTCAAAGTATATTGTAATAATAATGATTCAAACGCCCGTACTGTACAGATGAGGTTCTTCTGCTGTTGTTCTTGCTCCTCTCCTCCCCCAGCCTGGCCCTCTCTGCTGCCTCCCCAGGTCCTGAGAACTCAGGCCGGATGACAGATCAAAATGGAGGGCGCAGGCCCCAAGCCTGTGATCCACACCACCCCTCACTCTAAGGTGCATGGGCAGGCAGACTGGGGTCTTGACCCGCTCCTTCACGTAAGCCCAGCTCCTCTGCCCACGGGGCGCAGCACTCCTTTGGGGTTTCATCCTGGTGGGCTGAAAGCAGAGTAGACAAGGCCTAGTTTCGTGCCAGGTGACTATCTTTGCCCACCTCTATGACCCAGCCACTAGCAGTATTCCAACATGAAGCAGGGAAGGAACCAGAAGCAGAGGGAGGCGTGTGGCTGCACAGGTACCTAGTATATTCATGAAGACATTTGGTATTTGTACGTCCCAGTGTCCCTTTGTACTTGTGTGTGTGTATGGTCGTGTGGGTCTCTGAGCCCATCTGGGCATACACAGGAGTCTGTGGGCGAAGTGAGCGCTGAGGACATCTGTGTGTGTGCATGTAAGCATGTGCCTGGGTACGTGTTTACAGAGAGACAGGTGGCTGTTGCAGCCACACAGCCCTGGCCTCCAGCTCCATGACCCTCCTTCCTGAGCTCTACTCCTTACGCCCCGCTCCTTCACCTGTTTTCACCCTCAGCTCTGATGTTTTTGCCTTTCAGTCAGAAAGGATCTAGCAGTTGGTCCTCTTTGCTTCTCCCTGCAGCCCTGCCTCTCCTGGGCTCCATACACAATTGTGTACCCAGAACCCACACCTGTACACACAACCCCTTCCCTAGAATTCCCTCTTTTACTCACCCCAGGCCTGCTTTCAGGGTAAAAGTCAAGTTCCTCTTCCTAAAGCTTTTTCCTTACCTGATCAGTGAACCATCCTTACTCACACCCTAACCCCCACCTCACAGCCTGTTCAGTCTTCCCGCAGGTTCCTAGAGGGAGTTTCAAGAATCAGTGAGACTCGATAAGGGCCGTGAAAGACGGGATGTAGTCCTATGTGTGTGCATCCCCAGAGCCTTGCCCAGGGCCTGGCACATAGTTGGCGCTTAGTAAATGCTAAACAGGTGAATGGTTGAATGATAGGTGCTCAATAAACATTGAATGACTGGCCTTCCCTTCTCAGGCTATTCCTGCCATCAGTCTGTCCACCTTTCTAGGCTGGGTTTGGCCACCATTAAACATGGGGTGGGGGTGAGGGCCCCTGCAATTCACGGTGCAATATTTACCAGTTTTGCCCTCTGCCTTTAATGGCAAACCTGGCTTTTGATTACCATGTGTGGATGTGTGTGTATACTTTCTTCTCTATCCCTGGGGCAGGGGGTGGTCTGTGAGTGAATATGTGACATTTCTGCAATTCACTATCCCAAGATTTCTCTTGGGGATAGGGGCTCCTGGCCGGCCAGATGAAGGGTCCCTGGGAACCCAGACCTCAAGCGTGGACTTCATTTCTTCCTCCTCTCATAAGCCAAATTTGCCTCCACCCACTCCTTCCTCCAAATAACCGGGCATTTGCCAAAGTAATCACTGGAGTCATCCAATGTTTCTCTCCCCCCCAGGTTTCCCACAGCTTTCAGGGACAGTGGGCAAGAGGACTCCCCAGTTCAACACACCATTTCCCCTTCCCCCAGCAGTGCACTCAATGCAGCGAGACTGACCCCGACCCTTACCCAGCCCTCCCCATCTTGGACAGGAAGGAAATAATGCACCTTCTCTTAATGATTATTTATTTGTTTGGAGAGACAAAAATGATGTAAAAGTGTATCTAGAAATATCTATATCTATATATTTTTAACTGATTCTTTGGAATCCCCTGGGGTGGGGTGGGGGGTGAATTTAGGCTTTCATGGAGCAGAGGAGACAGGGAGCCTGGGAACTCCTCTGTTCTCCCCTCTGCCACCTCTCTCTGCCCCCTAAACAGTTGATACAAGAAACGGGATTTGTATTGGGGGAGGGGCGCTGGAATGTTTCATGGGGAATCTGGATTCTGTGTTCCCCATTCAAGTCCCAGAGGGAGGAAGGGGACAGGCCATGGAGGTGCCCCACCCCCGAACCCGACAATCACCCACACTCCTGGGGTTCCTCCTGGGTCCTGGGCAGGGCGAGTCCAAGTGTGTGGCTGTTGATTTGTTTTCAATATTTCTTTTCGTGCTGTATGGTGATGCTTTCTTAGTATTCTACACAATAAGAAAAGACAAAGTCCTCGATATTCTTATGAGTTTTGTTGGAAAACTCTTTCACTATATTTGTTGTAAAGAGGTTTACTATTAAAAGAAAAAGAATACACGTTTCTGATACTTTGGCTTGGGTTCTGGTTTCTCTGGTGCGGTCGGCTGAGGAGGGAAGGAGGGACTGTGTGGCTCAACCAGGGTGAGAGGCCAAGCACCCTGTCAGCGGGAAAGAGTGCTGTTATCCTTCAGGGTGGGCACTTTGAGGTGACTAAGGTGGAGTTCCAGGTGAGAATTTCAGGTCCTCTGTCAGAGGCAGGGGCAGCCCCAGGACTGGGGAAGGTCGTCTTGTTAAGAGCCATAGGAGGGACTCTGGGACACAAGAGAAACAGAAATCAAGGTCAGGTCCAGAACAGGACAGTGTGCAGGAAGGCAACAGCATGGTAGGGAACCTTTGGCTACCAAAAGCTTTTCTACAACAGGAACTTGCCCAGGCACTGTTAGGCACGGGTTAATTCCACCTTCACAGTGGTCCCCACAGAGCTCAGTCCAGCAGGGGCATCTACCCTTTAGCAGCACTTCAGCAGTGCCTGGGAGCCTCTCCATACCCTCTTCACATATCCCAGAGGGCCTCCCCACCTGGCTCCCTTAAGGGTAGGCAACTCTAATTCCTGCCTCCCCACATCTCGCACAGGTATGGTCTGAGCAGGTGCAAGGGCTGTGGAGGGACGTGCACAAGGCTTGGCTACTGAGTTGGCCACTCCTCTGTATGAGGCCAATGCTAGGTGCTGCAGAGCAAAGATGGAGTGTGAGAGGCCAATGTATAATGATAGAGACAGGCTTGCAAATGCCTGAAGTCCACACTGCATGGTTCATGCCTTGGTTGCTGCACATGCAGGTTGATGCAAGAGCACATGGGATCAGGCAAGTGGCAGAATGTCTTTGTGCCTTGGGTTCCCTCATCTGCAAATGGTGGCGATCTGCCTCCCTCTCATGGTCATTGTAAACTTCACCTTGCTTCTCCCTCATCTGGAGCAGAGATGAAAGATGAGCTGAGCAGGAGAGGGTTAGGAAGATACCGTCCTCCAGATGAGTCTCCCTGCTGGCTGGCTGTGGTGGCAGCCTTCAACATGGCATCCAGTTACCTCAGTGTGATACTCATGCTCTTGTGTGGTCTGCTCCCATTGAGTCATGGTTGGTATGTATGACCAATAAAGCTTCCAAAGTAAAGCTAGTACATGATGCTCCACATGTTCCTTCCCTGTCGTGGGAACTCTGGAGCACATCAAAGCAGCCTGGATTGCTAAGTTGCCTTCAGGTGTGGTCCAGCACCACCAGTGGGCTTTGTGTGAATAGAAGATAAATGTGTTCAGCCAGTGATTTGGGTATTGAGTCTGCAATAGAACCTGTCCTGTCCTGACAAATGGATTTGGGCAACTTTGGAGCCCCATCTGCTGACAGCCCCTATGGTGAGGTACAGATCTCTGGACTTGACAGTCCAGAACTGGTTCAACCACAACTGGTTTAACTCCTATTTCTGCCACTTAGCAGCTGTGTGGCCTTGGGTAGTTGTAATCTCCCTGAGCTGCTGCTTTTTTCTTTTTTAAAAAAAAAGATTTTTTTATTAACTTTAGAAAGGGAGGGAGGGAAACATCGATGTGTAATATACACATCAATCAGTTGCCTCTCGTACGCCCCCAACTGGAGACCTCGCTCACAACCCAGGCCAACCCAGGAATGTGCCCTGACTGGGAATCAAACCTGTGATGTTTCGTGGGCCAGTGCTTAGTCCACTGGACCACACCAGCCAGGACTCCCCAAGCTGCTGTTTAATCAGCTGTAAGATAGCTGCTGCCTGTTTTCTCTAGCCTCCTCCTACCCCTTTTGCAGTTCATCCTCCTATCTTTGGCACAGTTCTGATCATCTAACACCTCGGTGTTCTCCAGTACCCACCATATAAAGTCCAAACTTCTCAGCCTGGCTCCCAGGGCCTTCAAAGAACCAAAATATCCTCTTTTCCAGGCTTAGCCCATACATCCCCGCTGCACATCCCTTGGACTCAGACTGGCCAAGCAGCCCACTCCATTCCTAGACATCCTTGGTATCTTTGCTCATGTCATCCTTCTGTCTCAAATGCAACAAACATGTTTTAAGCACCTGCTCTGTGAAATCCTTTGTTAGGCACGAGGGATAGAGAGAGGAGTGAGGCAGTTCCTGCTTCACAGCAACTCAGTCCAGTGGGGACAAGAGCCAAGGGAACCAACTGTTCACACTTGAGTCACCAGTCTGTTAAGTGTCATAAAGGATGGATGTAAGTTGGCTGTGGGATCAGAGATGAGGTACACTCAAATTCAAGCCAGTGGAGATCAGAGTCTCCTTCAAGAAGGCGTTTGAGCTGCGTTTTGAAAATACGGAGTTTCCTGGGCAAACAAGGGCAGGAAAGGCATTCCCAATAGCAGGAATAGCATGTAAGGTACGGAGAAGGAATGGTGCATTCAGGAAATCCAGTACTGTGGTGCAGGTCAAAGGAATAGCAGATAAAGCTGAAGAGGAAGGCAGAAGCCTTGCTGTGAAGAGCAGTGATTGCCATAATACAGACTTTATTCTGCAGATGTCTGGTCATCAAAGGACTTTAGGTAGAGGATGTACTGGGTCATATTTGCATTTCTGAAAGTTCTGCCAGTACTACTATCGCTCTCACTACTGCAGAGATACAGCTGGAAGGAATGCAAAATTGAGGCCCAGTCAGGGTACTTGACAACTGAGAGGATGAATTTAGTAGATATTTGAGAGGTAGAATAACAGGACTTGGAAACTGCTGGTGAAGGTAGAGAAGGAAAGGAAGGAGGGTTCATGACTCCCAAACCTGTGCTTGGACTGACTGGATGGTGGTGCTGTGGCTCCAGACAGCCACCAGCTATATCCTGGGATTTTAGACAAACTGAGTTCCGAACACGGGGAAGCTCATGGGTGCACCCTTTGGGGCATTAAAGGGGAGGAGGAGTGCTTTGCTCCCCCAAGGTAGTTGCAAGGTTGGGCATGGTGGTCAGGTCAGGATTGTGTGAGAGCCTTAGGAATATAGTGTTCTAAAGGCCAGACACCCAGTGCAATACTAGAGGTCGGTCATTGGCTTTCTTTTGAGAAGGGAAAATGACACTTAAAAAATATATATATATTTTAGAGAGAGGGGAGAGGAAGGAGAGAAACACAGGTCAGTTGCTTCTTGCAAGCTCCCAACTGGGGACCTGGTCCACAACCCAGGCATATGCCCTGACTGGGAATCGAACAGGTGACCTTTCAGTCCACAGAATGGTGCTCAACCCACTGAGCCACACCAGCCAGGGCAGATGACACTTCTTTGCTAGGTACCTGGAAGATACTCAGGAGGAACTACCTAGTAGACTTGCGAGACATTAGCCCTCCCCACACCTCAGTTGCTTCCTGTGTAAAGTGAGTTGCTGTGAGACTTAAATAAATGACACTTATAAATTAAAACCACTCCTGACCCATATATTAAGTGCTCAGTGTTATTATTTTTATTACTGCTACTTGCCATTTATGAAAGTAGATGAGCTTACTTGGGTAAGGTTTAAAAAACTGCCGTACCACCCCTATTTTTGTCTTTAAAACCTTTCCTCTCATTCAGAGTTTCATTCCTACAACTTTTCCCTCCCCTGTCCTACCCAGAAGGCTGTGTTATTCTCTAATGGGTGTTAGGAATCTGCCCCTTCTTTATAAGCACCTGTTTCATGTTTCCAGAAAACGTGGGTACTAGTTTCAATTTTCTCTCTAAAATTGGGTTGAAAACTCCTCTAAAAAACACACCGCTGCCCTGGCTGGTGTGGCTCAGTGGACTGAGTGCCAACCCTGCAAAGGTCACCTGTTCGATTCCCAGTCAGGGCACATGCCTGGGTTGTGGGCCAGGTCCCCAGTTGGGGGAGTTGCAAGAGACATCTCTTCACATCAGTGTTTGTCCCTCTCTCCCTACCTCCCTCTCTCTCTGAAGACAAACAACATCTTAAAAAACAAAACTGCCTCATCCCTTTTGTCTGGCTCAGTGCCTGGCACACAGTATGTGTTCAGTCAGACTAAAATAAGATAATTCATGTTTAAGTGCACTTTTAAACGGGAGTGCTACAAACCCAAAGGATTTTTTTTCCCTCAAGGGCATGTTTTTCTGCATCTTCTACTTTCCAGCTCCAGGAGCACTAGACCCAATGAGGCTGAAATGGAGTGTGGGTTCCAGTTTCCTGGGCTTAGCTATTCACTTACCTACTGGGCTCCTACCCCCCCCAAAGAGGTGGCTCTTGGGAGGCGGCAGGAAGCAAGGGTACCTACCATCTGATTGTTACAGCTAAGGAGACCAGGCCAGTTCCCGGTACTTCATTTTCTTCTGACTCACCCCTCAGTCCCATGGGCTGAGTAACTTTTCCAGGCTTGTGACTGTGGAAACTTGTTTTAGGAACGGCTAGCAGATGTGAAAGGGGCATAAGGTGACCCCACCCCAGGCTCCAAAGTGGCTCCTACTGGAGCCCATACATGTGTGCAGTTAAATGATTATGGGTTACTGCCCAGCTAAGGGACACGTCTGGTTCTGTAGACCAGATGCCCAAGTGTGTATTTTACAGTTGGTAAACCTGAGGCCGCAAGGAGGCGGCGACTTACAGGTTCTTCCCACAGCGCTTCACGCAGTTCCTCGATAGATGTAGTTCAGATCGGCCCGAGGCCCCTGGATTTACTGCTTCCAGTCGGATACTTACTGGTATTTAACATCCCTCCTCCTTTGCTTTGGACTCGTTTCCACGTGTTTACAGCTCTTGGGCCCCGCTCGTGGGGCAGTTTGGTCTTTCATAAAGTGCGGTCTCTGCCTTCGCAGCCTGACCGCCCAGACTCAATCTTATTTACTGCGCATGTACCCCTCACGTGCGGAAAGGGGCAGGGGAGGTCACGCGCCGATAAGCCCCGCCCTCACGTGACTGCGGCGTGTTCCCTCTCCGGTCTAAACCCTCAGCTGGGAGCGGGGGGCTGGCGCCCAATGAGGGCGCGGCCAGCCAGGGACGTGTGACAATGGCGGAGCCGTTCAGGGATCGGGAAGAAAAAAATTCCATCTAAGGCGAAGGAGAAGTAGGGAGAGAGAAGGCAATAAAGGCACTGGTCTAACCTGCCCCTCTAGACTGTAAGCTCCCAGGAGGCGAAGAGCACCATTCCAAAGCGCCTCAGCAGAAGTTGGTGGGCGACTACCGCTCTGACACGGCCAGGAGTGGTTGAGCCCGTCGCCCTTTCCACTGACCCCTCTTCACTCCCCCTTCACCTGCCAACTCAGACATGGCAAAGAATGGGGTCTACCGGCAGCCGGCGAACCAGCCCTTCCTACCTACTGCCCCAACAGAACAGACTCCTCAGTCGATTTGTCCACAACTGCAGGGGTGCAAAGACCCACACCTTGTCCCGACGTCCCTGCTGGAGGGGGGAGTGGACCTTACGACTCACTTCATTGGCTCTTCTAGTGACGGGCGGGGAGCTCAGCCAACCGCAACCTGAGCAAGACGCATGCGTACACAAAAGATGGGGCTTCTGTGTGGCGGGGAGTCAGGAACCGGGCAGCGAACCAATTTTGGCTGGGTCTCGCCAGGGCCTAGACCGAGGAGGTGGGCATGCGTGGATCTAACCTCTTCTCTGCCCAGTTTGAGGGGCCTATAGCGCCCTCTGTCTGCCTGGTAGTTTTCCCAGAAGTCTAACCAACAACACTACGTCGGACCGGTCTCTGCCTGGAGGATCCATAAGAGTGGACGAATTTCGGTAGCTGCCCTCAGGGACCACACAACCATCCCCAAACACAGCCAGAGCCATTAGTCTGGGTCTTTGCACAGAGACCCCTCTGGGCCAAGAGTAATGTGAATATTAATTTGATGATGACACTTCTTAGTTTACCAAGCCTGTCCACGTAAGAAACATCCAGACCTGTGGAGAATTTCACGAGTGTTTTTTTTTTTTTAGCCAAACTGACATATGCTGGACAGCAAGATCTCAAGTGCTTCAGAAAAAAATAGTTTTTCAGCTTCTGTCACACATTTGAAATTAATACGGGTGGGAGAAAGCAAGGTGGGGTTGGATTTTTAAATAGTCAACAAGATTACTGATCTCTTGAGGGTTAATTATCCCTTGGAGGGGTATTTCTCCTGGCATTTCAAAGGTGTGTTAACCTAGATGCACAAGAACGATGGACAGGACTGTACTAAAACTTTTCACTAAACAAGTTATAGGCCTGGGACGTGACCACCCACAGTGACCTGCCCTGTTAGGCATTTTCGCCCAGATCACCCTGTGAGGTTACTTTCCATAGAACACCTTTCTTCATCTACACGTTATATCCATTATCTCAGGAGCTCCTCAAAACCCCCCTCCAGTTAGGTTAAAGAGGGCTGGAGAAGCTGAAGGGAGGGTGGAGAACACTACCTGTGAGGGTGGAGCCTGGACTGAAACCCAGGCCACTCAAGGCAGAAGAGCCTTGATAAGCTGCCTCCCTTCTCTCCAAGGAGTTTGTATAGTTGAGGTGATGACACTTAAGATACAGGAAAAGTGAAGGTAGAATTTCAGCCCTTTTTTTAAAATAGACACTGAGTGCTGAGAGGGAAGGATCACTTTGTGCTTTAGCGATCTGAAAAGGCTACATGAAGAAGCAGCTTCAGAGTATACACTTGGATTAGATAAAGTTTAGGAACATACTGTTTAGTGAATGAAGAAATCCCAGAACACAAACATTGGAAATAATTTTTATAAATTTTCAGAAATGAGCAAAATTAAGCAATATATTGTTTAGGTATATATGACCAAACATTTAAAAAAGAAGAAGAAGAAACACAAAGTTCATTAGCAGTTACCTAGGAGAGAGACTGGGGGTGGGATGGGGAAGAACAAGTGGATGCTATTGGTAATGTTCTAGTTATTGGGTTACAGGTAAATGTATGGGTATTTTATTATTTTTGTATCACAACAGTTACTCTTTTGTATGTGTAAAATATAATTCAAAAGATGATAGTGGAATCATCCCCAAGAATATTATGTGTTACATAGTGGGAGAGAAGGGGAAAAGCCTTACCTATATATTACACTTGGTTTCTAGAGCATTTCTACACATATAAGTTTATCTTCAAAACATCCCTGTAAGATATTATCTCTACATTAGAGATGAAGAAACAACAGAAAGTTACTTAAGGCCTGTGAACCAAGACAGGAAAGGTGTGAATGAAGGAGGCCAATGGGGAGCCCCATGCAGTTAAATCTCCAGTGTGCCTAGCCTTGTACCTGCAACAGAGAATATGGTCAGTAAACATTTGTTGAGCAGGTAAGTAACCGAACTTGCTAATTACATGGGTGTCTCGTAAACAGGCTGCCCTGAAAGTAGCTGAGGACCCTGCATAGCAGCTGGCTGACCACTGTCAGGTACAGGAGTACTAGCCTCTCTTTGGGCAAAGGTTGGATATAGGCAACCTCTAAGTTTCTTTTCAATGTTAAGGCTGTATGAGTTTATCAGAGAATGAAGACAAAACCGGTATTAAGGTCATAAGGCTCTCTACCTGGGTAGTGAAAGTGGTCACCAAAGAAATGCCTGGATAAAAGAGACATTTTGAAGTTATTTGCCAGAATATGTAGGCAGTATGTTGCATTTGTTGTTGTGTGAATTGTTGGATGTTGTTGGATGTTGTTGTCTGTGTGAATTGTTGTTGTTGATCTATCCCAACTGGGAGAATGGTTGTGCTGCTTACTAGGTAAAACAGGGTAGTAGATGGACATTCATTTAGAAATGGCTAGCAGGCAGCTGAAAACACAGGATAGTGCTGAGGACAAATCAGGGCTGAAGGTACACTGGGGTGTAAGAGAAGAACGCTGGAGTTTAAATTAGAACACCTGATTTCTAGACATGGCCTTGTCTTCAATGAACAGTTCCACTTTAGGGGGGTGGGGTGGAAACAGGGGAGGGAGGTGGGGAGGGCCAGGGTGTTGGGCTGGGGTGGGGGGGAAAGGCAGAAAACTGTACTTGAACAACAATAAAAAAACAAACAGTTTCACTTTGGATGTGTCACTTTGGATGAGTCACTTCATCTGTTGGGACTATTTCCTCATGTATTAAAGAACATATACACACAACAAGAACGTGCCCAGTCTCCTCAACATCTAGTTAAATCTACTCATATAGTTAAATATACAGATATATCTATTCCCGGAACTCTGTTGGCCTCCGTTGTCCCGTATTATGTTCTTTCTCCATTATGTGACTTAGCGTATCTTATTTTGTGTGCATGTGCTAGAAGTGAGTTCTCTGAGAAAAGAAACCCTGTCTTACTCAAGTTTCTATCTCCATTGTTAATCTCTCTGAGACCTAAATTTTCTTGTTTGTAAATTAAGCTAGTTAATATTTAAAGTTCTTTTGAGTGATAGAATTCTGTTATCTAGCTATGTTCTGTGGATTGAGAGGATTAAACTATCTGATCTCTAAATTCCTTTCCAACTCCAATATTCAATGATTTTATAATATTGAGTTGTAAGTAACCTCATAGAAGTGATAGTTGAACAAGTTCTCAAAAGGAAAATGTGTGAGAAAAGATTAAGAACAGGAGCAATATAAGAAAGAGAAGCTATTGAAAGTGACATAGAGGGATCAGTCTGAGAAGTAAGAGAGATAATAATAGCAGGGGTAACAACTTCAGATGCCTAAAGGAGCCAGGGAAATAAGGTAAAGGAGTGAAGTGGGCCTGTGGTGTGTGTAGGGGAGGGGTGGAGACTGGGAAGGCCACACATGGCCCATCTAAAGAAGTCAGCTATCACCAGTGCGTGTTTGCCATATCTTCTAGTTTATAAGATGAAGCTGGAAATCCAGTTTTTATTCGAAATCTCATTATTTTTTAAGAGTTGACAACCAATTCAGATTCTTTAAAAGCTATGCAGGTTAAAAAAATAAATAAATAAAACCCTACACTTGTAGGCCAGATTTGTTGGGCCACGGGTCTTTAATCTCTGTTACGTAATACCAAAGAGGAACTCCTTTCTCACCCTCAATCATACCTGCTTACGTACAATTTTAGTGGAAGACTTTCCTGTTTCTGTTCCTACCAGTTCCATGACGTCAGTCCTGACCCATCTTGTTCTTGCAGGATTTTGTCCTATCGATTATCCCCTTACTCTCCTCTGTTTTCAACTTCTCCCTTTCTACTTACATCTTTCCTTTAATCTAAGAACATGCCAAAGTCTCCACATTCTAAAAACGCTGCTCCATTCTCCTATAATCCCTTAAAGGGACTTTTTAGAAAGTTCTTTCTCTCTTTTTCCCTTCTCCAACAAATTTCTTGACAGAACAATTGCAGTTGCTTTTTCTGTTCTCACTTAAATTGGCTTTACTCACTGTAGTTTAAGGTTAGCTTCCACCAATCCATCGAAACCTTTCTGACCAGGGTTAAGGTCTCTGTTGCTAAATTCATTGAAATGTTCCAGCTGGGTAAAACTCCTCACACTTGGAGATAAAGTATTATCCTTTTTTTCTTTTTTTTTTTTTAATTACCTAACTAAGAGGTGTTCCATCCACGTTTATTGAGCCAAATTGGGAAGTGTTTTCAAGAAAGAAGGATGGTCAGCATCATCAAATTTGCAGAAAGAGTGAAGACTCTGTTGGCCAAACGAAACCCATTAGATTTTAAGATAAGGAGATTATTGGTGACTTTTGAAAGGGTTGTTTCAGCCGAAGGACTTGGAAGCCCTGGCCGATGTGGCTCAGTGGATTGAGTGCCCTCCTGTGTACCAAAGGGGCGCCAGTTCCATTCCCAGCATGTGCCTGGGTTGTGGGCCAGGTCACCCACCAGTAGAGGGTGTGTGAGAGGCAACCACACATTGATATTTCCCTCTCTGTCTCCTTCCCTTCCCCTCTCTCTAAAAACAAATATCATCTTAAAAAAAAAAAAAAAGGAGTTGGAAGGAGTTGGAAGACATATCGCTGTAGTTTATAAAGAAAAAAGTTGTAAAGTGATAACAGAGGGTATAGAAGTTTGACACTAGGGGTGGGGTGGAGGGATGGGGAGAAAAGGCATACAACTGTAACTGAATAACAATAAAAATTTAAAAATTTAAAAAATTAAAAAAAAGAAGTTTGACACTATATGGAGGGAAATCAAGCAAGAAGTATTGGAGACAATAAGGCCAATTAGAGTTCTTAAGATTGAGAAAATCCTG